>NW_006921589.1:34411323-34439234 GCF_000298275.1 Orycteropus afer afer | reverse complement strand
TAATGAACTTTTGCTTTCTTCATGTATGATGTCCTTGATGTAATCCCACAACTCATCTGGTCTTTGGTCATTGGTGTTCAATGCATCAAATCTATTCTTCAGATCGTGTCTAAATTCAAGTAGGGTATAGTCAAGGTCGTATTTTGGCTCTCCTGGACTTGTTTTAATTTTCTTCAGCTTCACTTTAAACTTGCATGTGAGCAATTGATGATCTGGTCCACAGTCAGCCCCTGCCTTGTTCTGACTGATGATATTGAGCTTTTCCATTGTCTCTCCACAGATAGAGTCAATTTGATTCTTGTGTATTACATCTGGCGAGGTCCATGTGTGTAATTGCAGTTTATGTTGTTGAAAAAAGATTACTAGTATTTAGTATTATGTTATTATAATATAGAATTTATGATGCTTATCAATTTTTACTGACCATTTCCCACAAAAAGGATGTCTTGACTCAAAGAATGAAACGTATAATGGTGTTTGTTAAACAAAATTATCCATGTCATTTTTTAGTACTCTGAGGGCAAGAGTACTAAAGGGCCCTGGTGGTGCAGTGGTTAAAAGTGTTCAGCAGCTAACTGAAAGGTCGGCAGTGTGAACCCACTAGCTGCTCTGTAGGAGAAAGATGTAGCAGTCTGCTTCCATAAAGATTTACAGCCTTGGAAACCCTGTGGGGCAGTTCTACTCTTTCCTATAGATTTGCTATGAATCAGAATCAACTTGATCGTAGTGGTTTTGGTTTTGATTGGAGGGCAAAAATCATCTCTTGTTACATTATTATGGCTTCTTTCCCTGTCTGCTGCAGGACAGACGCAAAGGCTGGAAAGGAAAACAAACCATCTCAAAACATTCTAAATCAGGGAACTCGAAAAGTCAAGTAGGCAGTTCTCAATTGGAATAATTAGCAGAACAGTCCATCTAATGTTGAAGTGCCAGCAGGTAACCAAAGCCATATCTTGATTATTCCCCTGTTTAAATGCACTCAGGACATAATATTCCACTACAGCTAAAGAGCCCCTGGCGTTTTCTAAGTCTGCTTCCCCTGATGATTCTTGTTCAGTCATTTTCCCAGGGGTTAAGATGGCTGGGCAATATCTCTTTGAAGGTAAACATGAATTTCAATCAGACCATAAAGGCACGACTTGGATGGGCTCAGCTGTGCTCAAGTCTGTCGGTTAAATAATTTAGAAAACTTCCTCTTTCTGCTTGAAACCTCCCTAATTGTGTAACAAGAATGGACATGTCAGAGAAGCTGACAGGCAGCATTCTTAGTTGTCTATTGCTGGTTCCTTGTCCAGCCAAGGTGCGTTTTGCCTTTCATGTCATCCTGACTGTGTATGCACCACGAGAGTGAACAATGAGGCCACCTGCAAGGCAGAGCTATACCGAGACACCCAGCTCAAGTCCCAGCTTAGCCAGGGTAGCTCAGGACCCCTCCCCAGTCACACCATACCTCACTCTGGCAGCCAATAATGGTAGAAGTGGCTCCTGGAGATGGAAAGGACTTGTCATGGTTCAGTGACCCGGGAGCACTTCCAGGAGCTATTGTAGCCTGTCCCATAACTCCAGCCCAGCCCTTCAGACAAATGTTTTCCAAACAACCACTATCTGTTTAGCAAGGCACCAGGTAATTTGGGGGATTCAGAATCTTGCAATTTATGACTCCTACTTCCATAGTAGGAGCTCTGGTAGCATAGTGGCTAAAGCACTTGACCGCTAACCAGAAGGCTGGCGGTTCAAACCCACCAGCCACTCCTCGGAAGGAAGGTTGGGCAATCTACTTCTGTAGTGATACTGCCTCGGAAACCCAAGGAGGGGTCGCTACGAGTTGGGGCCGACTCAATGGCACATAACAACAACAACAACAACACTTCCATAGTGATATTGCCTCAGAAACCCAAGGAGGGGTCCCAATCGACAGCAAATAACAACAACAACATTCTCATATAAAGGAACTCTAGTGGCATAGTGGATTAGGCATTTGGCTGCTAACCAGACAGTCAATAGTTCAAATCCATCAGCTGCTCCATGAAGGGAAGATGGGGCAATCTACTTTCAGAAAGATTTACAGCCTTGGAGACCATATGGGGATCATTTGAGTTGGAATTGACTCAATGGCAGTGAATTTTGTTTTGTTTTGTTTGCTTTATTCTCGTATAAGGAGCCCTGGTAGCTCAAAGGTTAAGAGCTGCTAACCAAAAGATCAGCAGTTCGTTTTGTTTTGTTTTGTTTGCTTTATTCTCGTATAAGGAGCCCTGGTAGCTCAAAGGTTAAGAGCTGCTAACCAAAAGATCAGCAGTTCAAACCCACCAGCCTCTCCATGGGAAAAAGATGTGGCATTCGGCTTCTATAAGGATTATAGCCTCGAAAGCCCTATGGGGCAGTTCTACTCTGTCCCATAGGGTCACTATGAGTCAGACTCAACTTAATAGCAATGGGGTTTTTATTTTCATACAAGGTCTGGGTGGCACAAATGGTTTGTGCTTGACTACTAACCTAAAGACTGACCATTTAAACCCACCCAGAGGCGCCACAGAGAAAGGCCTGGTGATCTGCTCCTGTGAAGATCATAGCCATGAAAACCCTGTGGGCAGTTCTACTCTGTACACAAGGAGTTACCATGAGTTGGAATCAAACTGATGGCAATTTTTGTTGTTGTTGTTGTTGTTTTGCTTATTCTCATGTAGCTTAGGAGCTCTGGTAGCATAGTGCTTAAGGCTTTACTGCTTACCAGAAGGCTGGCAGTTCAAACCCACTAGCCACTCCTCGGAAGGAAAATTGGGCAATCTACTTCCATAGAGATAACTGCTTTAGAAACCCATGGAGGGGTCGCTATGAGTCAAATTGACTCAACAGCAGTGAGTTTGGTTTTTGGTATTCATGTAGCTCATCATTAGTAGCTATACCCAGATAGAGAAACTTTGATATACCTTGCTGAATTCCTTTGCATATGCACTGTATTGTTCCAGATTAAAATCATTCTTTCCCACTTAACAGTGAATTGAGGACAACTTTTAGTGAGACCATTGTTTTTGTGTGCTGTAGACTTCATTCCTAACTCATAGTGACCCTATAGAGCAGAGTAGAACCACCACTGTAATCTTTACAAGAGCAGACCACTGGGTCTTTTTTCCCATGGAGCTGCTGGTGAGTTCAAACCACCAACCTTTTGATTAGCAACCAAGCACTTAACCATTGCAGTGCCAGGGCTCCTTTAGACTAGAGAGAGGTATTCAGGGGATGATGAAAGCAATGTCAGTTCTCTCTAGCTGTGTGACCATGTTTCATGCCAACTTCTCTGGGCCTCTAATTTCTCATTTGTTAAACGACACACAGAGAACATGTGACCTCTAAGTTGAAACCCAACTTCAGTTTCATTCAGGATTTAAACACTTGAGTCCTTTATGGATGATCCAAGTCATGAGATTCAACAAATATTTTTTTCGGCAACCCCTATGATCCAGGTGCTGAGTTGGAGATAGAAGAAAAGTGGGGCATGGTCCCTGCCCTCAGAGAGTTCACAGCCTGGTATGCAAGAAGGACAATTAAACCAGTAATTGCAGCATATTGTCATTCAGGTTAGTCATTAAGTACTGTGGAGTCCACAGAAGGGGCATGAAGGGCCAAGTGTGTGATATCTAAGGGAAAATCTGATGGAGAGTAGAGTTGACCAGACTGCAGGGAACAGAGACAGGAGAGCAGGATGTGTGCAGGCCTGGGGGTTGGAGAAAGCAGGGCCACTTGGGAGCTGGAGGCTAGGAGATATGAAGTCAGGAGAGCAATAAGGCTGAAAAGGTTTGGGATAATTGATAATTAATAAAACAAATTTAAATAAGAAAATATAAATTAAAACTACAATGAGATACCATTATACATTCAACACATTTAAAATTTAAAAATTTTAAAATCTGACAATACCAAGTGTTGTCAAGAAAAAATGGAGCAATTGAATCTCTTAGGTTGGTTATGGTAGAAATATATTGTGTATATGGGAATTAAAAGTGGTGCAACCACTTTGAAAAACAGCCCGACTACTATCGAGTCAATTCCAACTCTTGGCAACCCTCTAGAGTTTCCAAGGCTGTAAATTTTTTTGGAAGTAGATTGCCATATCTTTGTCCCATACAGCAGCTGGTGGGTCCTAACCACTGACCGTTCCATTAGCAGCTGAGTGCTTAACCACTGTGCCACTTGGGCTCCTCATATCCTCATATAGATATATGCATGTATGTATGTATATGTATATGCATATATGCGTATGTATATAAATCAAACCAAACTCACTGCCATCAAGTCGATTCCGACTCATAGTGACCCCCATTGGGTTTCCAAGTCTATAAATCTTTATGGAAGCAGACTGCCCCATCTTTCTTCCGCTGAGCAAATGGTGGGTTCAAACCACCAACATTTTGGTTAGCAGCCAAATATCTTAACCAGTACACCACCAGAAATCCTTGTATATCTATATAGGGGTATATGTGTGTGTGTGTGTGTGTGTAATTTCCTATGACTCATGAACTGAAACTGGGTAAATTGGCTGCAAAGGACCTCTTTCAAGTGCTGAAGAGCAAAGATGTCTCCTTGAGGACTAAGGTGCGCCTGACACAAGCCATGATATTTTCAATCACCTCATATGCATGTGAGAGCTGGACAATGAATAAGGAAGATCAAAGAAGAGTTGATGCTTTTGAGTTGTGGTGTTGGGGAAGAATGCTGAAAGTACCATGGGCTGCTAAAAGAACTAATAAATCTGTCCTGGAGCAAGTGCAGCCGGAATGCTCCTTGGAAGTGAAAATGGCCAGACTTCATCTCCCCTACTTTGGCCATGTTGTCAGAAGGGACCATTCCCTGGAGAACGATGTCAAGCTTGGTAAGGTGGAGGGATGGCGAAAAAGGGGAAGGCCCTCAAAGAGATGGATTGACACAGTGGCAGTGGTGATGGGCTCAAGTATAGCGGGGATCGTGGCGCTGGCACAGGACCAGGCAATGTTTCGTTCGGCTGTGCACAGGGTTGCTGTAAGTCAGAGATGACTCAGCGGCACCTAACAACAACAACAACATGAACTGAAACAACTCAAATGTACTTTGCCAGTAGAATAGATACATAAAATGTAGCATGCTTATAGAACAAAATACTATACAGCAATAAAAGAAGCTAACCACAGCTATGTGCATCGTGTCTGCATATCACAATGTTAAGGGCAAAAAAAATAAGGACACAAAAATTACATGTAGTATCTTTCCATTTATCTAAAATGCAAAAAACAGGGGAAACAAAACTTTACTCTTTAGCGATGTGTAATGTTTTTTAAAAGAAAATTATCAAAAAGGTCAGGATAAAGCTACATCTAGGGGAAAAGGCCTTGGGTGGCACACACTGTTAAAGACTGCACTGTGGACTGAAAGACTGGCATTGAGAACCCTCAGAAGAGAGGCCTGGTGAGCTCCTCCTGAAAGATCACAGCCCTGATAACCTTATGGAGTGTATGGAGTTCTACCACGCACACATGGGGTCACTACCGGTTGGAATCAACTTAGCAACAGGTTTTGTTTTGTTTTGTTTTGTTTCTGTAGTGGAGGAGAGGGGCCTGTGATCGGTAAAGGGCAAATTGGGAGTTTCTGAGTGTGTGGCGAAGTTCTATTTCTTCATGAAGTGTTTTTCATGAAATGTCTTCTTTAGAATTATTTATTATACTGTATGCATATGTTCTATGCACTTTTCTCACTACATTTTATATTGCACAATAAAGATCTTAAATGAAAAAGAAAATATCAGAATCAAGTGTAACAATAAGAAGAGGCAGAGAAGAAAGAAAAGAAGAGAGAAGAAAAGATTAACTTGGTAGCCTTGATTCTACATAGGGCCACTGCAAGATGTGTTGGCCAAAAGATGTTCAGGAGAGGTGTGGAATAGCTGAGTACATCTGAAAAACAACTCATTCTCCCATCTTCCAGGGCTGAACATTAAGTGGAGTCTTTCTACTCTAAGGCTGTGGCCAAGAACAGAGGAAGAATGGCAAGTAGACCTCCCCTCCTCAATCACTTGTACCTCAAGGGCTTCTTTCACTTCTCCTTGTAGGCACATTGCTGTGTTCCACCTCCCCTCACCCTGTTCCAGAAAACTTAAGCTCTGAGGACTGTTGCCAGGAAGAAATTCTCAGCCTCCTTCCCACACAGTTCTCTGGCATCTAAGACAGCCCCACCCATGGGGCTCAATACCTCTTAATCACATTTTCCCACTTTTCCTTCTGTGTTGTTGAAAGCCCTTTCTCCTTTGATGCTTCCAGCACCCTCCAAATGGAGACAGAGCAGGTTTTGTTATTACTCATGGCAAGATAGAGATACAACAGAGTTACCCGATGTCACACAGCTTGGTTAGGACCTGAGCACCTGGATTCTGAATCCACTTCACCATGCTGTCGAACAAGCTCCACCCACCACCAAAGGGTAGTTCCACTCCCAAGGTGTAAGTGGCTCTGTACATTTGTGAGTGCCTAGCCAGAGATGCTGTGGGGGAAGTTACATTAACCTGCACAATTCAAGCACTGACAAAAAGACAGAATTCACCCCAAATTCTAATCGTCCCAAATTCTGAGTTGAGTCTAAATATCTCATTAGAGCTTGCTGTCTCTAACAGGAACTTAACACACTTTCTTTATTTCACAAAGCACAGAAGAAACAAAGGATTCTCTGGTTCGACAAAGGTTTCAGTCCTTCAGTATTTCATATCAGAGGGAGCAGGAGAGGGTGAGATTCTCCTGGATTTCAAAGATCTCATTTTGGGTGTGAAAGAGTAAATGGTTCAGAGCTGACGCCTTTTGAAGTATATGGTGAAGAATGAAAAAGAAATGGACAAGTGAAAATCGATACTTCTTGGCTATTATCTTTCAATTCAGGGAAATCAATCCCAAATGTACATTTCTCTCACTGCTTCAGTTGTTTATAAATATCACACACTGATGTCAAGATTTGGAATAAATTTATATTGTGCATTATAATGTCATCTAGGAAAAGTTTGAATATTGAAAATTTCTTTGTAGCTTGCTTAATTTTTAAGAAAATGTACTGTGCTAAAATTGTAACTGGATATGGATATGTTGGTGGGTGAGCATTTGTGTTTCAAAATTATTCTTTGTTTTACAAAAGGATTCATTGATCACCTTCTCTCTAATAGCTTGCATATTGCGTTGTGAAATTGGATTCAGTGCTCCTCCCCCAAAAAGATGCAATTACATCCTCTTAGGATCCACTTATTGCATAAAGTGAGAACCATTTATATATCCATTTGAGTTATAAATTTAACAAAGCTCTTTTTAAAAACACTCCAAAAATTACTCTATCACTTCTGTCTCTTTGCAATCTAAAACAAGCTCATACTGTCACCAAAGAAAAAGAAATCATAAGATTATGGAAAATCCACTGGTCAAACAAATTCCCCAAGTCATTTCAAGAGGTAAAAATCAAACTAGAATTTTTAATTGCAAACAAAATCAGAGCTGGGACTGTAATAATAGATTAAAAATTATTCTTCTAAATCACAGTAAATGGATCCATTTAATTTTATAATCTGCATAAAACACCAGGCAGATTTGGGGTGTTTTATAGCTCTTATTGTCAATTTGCACAAAGACAGGAATGTTACTGAATTTGTTTTGTTTGAGCAAATGTCCCACCTAGTTTTTCAGTATGAGTGGAAAGTCTGCTACTTTGCTTAATCTGACCTCCATCAAACCATCCTCCAAAAACTAGCAACAAACCATCCAGCATCTTCTCTACATATAGATTAGAAAACAGTAGAAGAGATGGAAGTAAAAGGCTTTGCCAACAGATTTCATCACTTTGTGATCTGAGGTAATTTCCGTCACCTCTCTGAACTTCGATTTCCCTTAATCATCGCATTGGGATCATAATCAGGGCCTACCTCCTAAGGTTGTTGTGAGAATTAAGTAAAATAATATGGCACTCAGCACAGTGCTCAGCCCCAAATGAAAAGCAGTTGTTATTTTTGAGCTGGGAGTTAGGAAGCGTAGGCTCTATCACCAGCTCGGCCACAACTAGCTGCTCGGCTGTGGTAAGGTTGACCCTCATCTGCTGCGGGCCTTGACTTCCTCACCTGAAAATGGAGCTGTTGCAATCACTACCTCAAATGCCTTCAGATCAGGCAGGGAATAGAAACGAATGAAGCATGGCCGGCATAAGCTGATAGAAAGGGCTGGAGGCTGTCCTCAATGTGGGATTTCTTCCAGTCTGACGGCGTCCAAATTCTAAAGTTGTTAAACACACCAAGCCTGCCAAACGAAATAAATACAGGTCGAATTTGTCAATGAGTTGTCAATTTGCAACATCTGGGGGTAATCTTTAATATTCTCTTCAGCTCTGGCGTTCTCTTATTCTAGTTTTCTTTCTCATATTCTTCCTCTTCATAAAATCTACCCGAGGTGGATTAACGGTGGGTCAGCGGAAGGACTGATGACTTTGACAAGGCTTCTAGGGTTTGCACTGTCCCCATTCCTTAATTCTCACCTCCTCAAACACATATGTAACTCCCCCCCCACACACATACCATTTCCTGAAATGGCCACATTGAGCGTATATTTTCCATGAACTATGAACACATTCCTTACTGCTCTCTGCTAAACTGCTTTTTTCCTTGCGAGTGTTTGAGGAGAAAGACGACATGCTTTATAGGTTTTTTTTTCAGTGCTCAGCACTCTGTGGACACTTAAGCCATGGTGATGAAAATGAGTGCCAGTACAAGCTCCCATTTAAATGTATCCCATTTCAGGCTTCTAGATTTTTCTTGGTTCCCCGAGCAAACAGCACAATCATATTGCCTCATAAGTCTACAGTAAATAAGGCATGCTCCAAAGTGCTGAATTCTTTTCCCTCTTTTGCTTCCCACTCACAGCCTAGTTGATGCAGAACAGCACCTTAAAGCTGTCTTTTTTTTTTTTTTCTCATGGGTTGCCCATTGCCCACAAGCTACACATGTGTTTGGGGTGCAGAATGTATCAAGACTATCCTAAGCCCACAGAAAGGAGGAAGACACAGACTAAAGGGAGTTACCTACTTCTTTCCGGCCTCAGTACTTAAGAAAAATCCTTTTCAGATGCCTTTCATTACCTCAAAATTGGAGGCAAATGCTTTAAGAAGGGTTTTATAATACTTTGAAAAGGCTTTTTGCCACAGTGTGGTTATTAAGCCCTTGGGAAACAATGGGCTTCTCTTAAAGTATATGGAACAATTGTGCCCCCTGAGAGTCATCTTAGATTGAAAAGAAATAAACTGGTTACTCTAGAGAGCAAAATGTGATTAATTAAGGCTTAGAACCTATAGTGTTTGGGTCTCTCACTTCTGGCTCTTTCTGACATATGCTATAGTACAACAGAATTCAGGTCCAGTCTTTCAAAAGCTCTCTGGCTTCCAGCTATAATGTAACATATGGTAAAAATGAGCTCAGCACAGAGCTATGTTTTTCTTTTCTTAACCTTCCCAGTAAGACTAAATTCTAAGAGTCAGATTGAAAAAGGGAAGATAGACAAGAAACCAAGCAGGCCGCAGACATGAAAGTACAACATGGCTTTGCCATTGTAGAACCATGAAAAAGGCATGTGAGTAATAAAGAACCTGAAAGCCATGAATGGTGCCTTCCCAAGCTCTTTGCACTCAATTGTCCAGTCCTGAAGAGGTATGACAATCCAAATATTTGTTTAAATACAAGTAAGTTCACACTTGTCTATCAGTTGTCAGACTGTGGTAGCTTGCCTGTTGGCTGTGAAGCTAGAAGCTATGCCACTGGTATTTCAAATATCAGCAGGGTCACCTGTGGTAGGTAGGTTTCAATGGAGCTTCCACACTAAGCCAGACTAGGGAGAAAGGCCTGACAGTCTGCTTCTGGAAATTAGCCAATGAAAACCTTATGGATCACAACAGAACGTTGTCTGACTTACATGCTTTGAACATACCAGCCAGAGGGATCAAGCACTAAAGCAGGACATTATGTATGGTGAAGTAGAGGGCCAATACGGGCATGTGAGACCCTTGGTGACATAGACTGGCACAATAACCACAACAATGGACTTGAACATGCTAGTGACTACGAGGATGACAGAAGACCAGGCAAAATTTTGTTCTGTTGTACATACGTTGTCATTAAGTTGGAACCAACTCAATGGCAGGTAATAACAACAAATGGAACATGGCTTATCAATCCAGAGGAAAAATACTAATATCCTAATAACCTCATTTGATACAAGAAAATATCAAACATGAATTGGCTCTATTTTTTTTCCTAGGCTTTTCCTTTTCTATAATACATTTCTACACATTAGGCTGTGATGGTAATAGAGGAAGACCTTGAACAAAGTTTGAAGGAGCTCTAGTGGTATAGTGGTTAAGGCATTTGGCTGCTAACCAAAAGATCAGTGGTTTGAACCTACCAGCTGCTCTGCAGAAGAAAGATGAAGCAGTCTGCTTCCTTAAAGATGTATGGAAACCCAGTGGGGATCATTGTGAGTCAGAATTGAAAGTTTAAGTTTGGCTCTACCAGTGTTTTAGTTAGTGAGGTTCTCGACAGGCTCAGGCCAAAGCATCATGGTTTTCTCTTTCTCATTGCAGACTTAGTCCCTGGAGATCTGTCTAGAATGCATGAACCAAAAAACAAACAAACAAACCCAGTGCAAGAGCCATTGCTGTATGTTATTCACTGTCACTTTACAGTTTTGGATTTGTAGCCTTATAAGCTAGTGAATTCCTCTGGTGTTATATATAACTTGGGTATAAGGGAAGTAGAATAGAAGGCACAGGAAATGAAATATTTTGGTCATGAAGGGGAGGAGCGTCAGGTCTAAACAACAGTCTCCCCAGCCACATCAAGCTAGACCACTTCCTAAAGTCCCATCAGTGTGTGCATGCCTTAGAGTTTCAGATTCCGAGTGGAGCACCATGGTGCTCAACACTGAACTTGGAAAGTAAAACCAGTATCTCTTACATAAAATCGGATCGTTTTTGAAGTCTACAGAAGGCAGGCACTTAACTTAAGGAGTCCTGGTGGCACAAATGGTTAAGCCCTCAGCTGCTAACCAAAAGGTTGGTAGTTTAAACCCAACCGGAGAAAGACCTGTGTATCTGCTTCTGTGAAGATGGCAGCCAGGAAAACCTTCTAGGGCAGTTCTACTCTGTCAGACGGGATTGTGACTCAATGGCACCCAACAACAATACATTTGTGGTTCTTCCAATCTGAATATACATTTGTTGATGTTGTACAACTGCAGTAGTTATAAAATTCTAATAAAGAATTCTGTTTTGACTTCTTAAAATCAGTATTAACTGAATCATGTCTTCAGAATACCTTCTCTGGAATGAGATGATTGGGCTAAGTGGTATGAATGCCTTCTTGTCTCTTTTGGTTCTTGTATCCAAACGGTTCCATGAAAATAATAACAAGTTATGTGTCAGCTGCTGGGTGTGAGTGGATCAGTTTCACCAGGACTTTGTCAGCAATAGATTTTTGTTTCACTTTTAAGTAAGAATAGAAAGGAATTTCAAACTTATTCTACTTCCACTGCATTTTAGTTTTAAAGTAGTTTATCTCATTAATTTTTATCAATAGAAAAAAATTGGACTCCTTAGTAACAGTTTATCTTTTTTCAAGATCTAATTTTCTATACTGTGTCATCAGGACTGAATTAGGCTACAGATTTTAAAATGAAGTATAGTATTGAGACAATTATCTTTTTACCCTCTGCTCTATTTCAGGAACAACAACACAATACTCTTGCTTGAAGCAGTGATAACACTACAGCCACCAAGAGAACTCGTCATGAGTTTTAAATCTTTCACTAATCAGCTGGATGAACTTGGACTAACTACTTAACTTCTACCCTCTGTTCCACCTACTGAAAAATGGAGATATTTGACTTATTATATGCACAGAACTGTTTTAAGTACTATATATATAATAATGGTAAGAGTGCTTTAAAAAGGAACATTTATTGAAAATATAATATATAATAAATTAATAAGAATAAATAACAGTTATTCAGAAGTTTACTGATATTAGAGTCACTCTCTGTAAGAGTAAGAAGGCTCAGAATCCAAGAAAACAAACAAACTAAACCAGTTGCCACTGAATCAACTTCTACTCACGGTGCACCCACGTGTTTCAGAGTAAAACTGTAGGCTCTTCAATAGATATGACCTTCTGGAAGCTGATTACCAGGCCCTTCTTCTGAGGTGCCTCTGAGTGAACTCGAACTGTCAACCTTTCAATTAGTAGCTGAATACTCAGCTGTTTGCACCACCTTAGCAGCCTCCGGATCGAAAAGGAAGAGCTTAAAAGTCCAAGTACCAAAAACCAAAATAAAGCAAAAGAACCATTAATAAGGCAACAATCCCATTATTTCCTACATTCTTAGGATTTTTCTAAAAAAGGACATAGAGTTTTCAACTAGATTTACATGTGGTATCAATTCCCCTGAAGAAGGTCAAATGAATATGAATTCAATTTAATATGTTTATCAATAAAAATAACCCTATAATTATCACCATGAACATATTTACAGATACTGCATCTGGATAAACTCCAAGACAGATGAGATGTTCAAATCCTCATCGAACAGAGGTGTGTTAGAAAAACAGCATTTGCTGAGGTGACTCATATTATAAAATATCTAGCAGAGAGGATAGACACCTTACTTACACATTGCCTTAGATTTTTTTCCTAGGTGTTAGAATTTCTGATGCTATTGTAAATTGTATTTTTTATTTCATTTTGAAAATGTTGCTAAAAACTCTAAGATAGAGAAGAGAAATTAAGGAAGATTTCAATATATGAAGAGATACTTCAAGTTTATGATTTGGACAACTCAGTATTTTGAAAATGTCAGTTCTCCCAAAAACTGATCTACAGATTCAGTGCAATCACAATCAAAATCCCCTTGTGTGAGTGTGTGTGTGTGTGTGTGTGTCAATTAACAAGTTGATTCTAAAATTTATATGGAAATGCAAAGAACCAAAAAGAGCTAAGACAATTGTGAAAGGGAAAAAGTTGGAAGACCTTCAATACCAAATTTCAAGACTCATGATAAAGTTACAGTAATTAGATAGTATTGATGCAATAGAAATAAACCCACATGTGTACAGTCTTTTATGGCAAAGGCAACACTGCAATTTACTGAAAATTGTCTTCTGAAAAATGGTGCTTGAGAAACTAGATAGCCATACTGGGGAAAAAAAAGGAAAACTTGACCCTTATTTCCCACTATACACTAAAATTAATTCAAGATGCATCATAGATCTAAATGTGAAAACTAAACAATCAAGCTTCTAGAAGAAAACAAAGAAAGAATATCTTCATCAACTTGGGATAGAAAAAGATTTTTCAAATAGGACACAAAAAGTATTATTTTTTTATTACTATTTATGATAAAAAATAATACATTGGTAGTTTGTTGTTGTTGTTAGGTGCCATCAAGTCAGCTCTGACTCATAGCGACCCTATATACCATAGAATGAAATATTGCCTGGTCCTGCACCAGTCTCACAATTCTTGCTATAGCTGAGTCCATTGTTGCAACCACTGTGTCAATCCATCTCATTGAGGGCCTTCCCCTTTTTCACCGACCCTCCACTTTACCAAGTATGATATCCTTCTCCAGGGAATGGTCCCTTCTGACAACATGACCAAAATAGGTGAGACGAAGTGTGGCCATTCTCGCTTCCCAGGAGCATTCTAACTTTATTAAAACTAATAACTGTTATTCATCAAAAGAGGAACCCTGGTGATGCAGTGGTTAAGTGCTTGTCTGCTAACCCAAAGTTTGGCAGCGTGAACCTACCAGCTCCTCTGTGGGAGAAAGATGGGGCAGTTTGCTTCTGTAAAGATTTACAGCCTTGGAAACCCTCTAGGGCAGTTCTGCTCTGTCTTACAGTGTTACTGTGAGTCAGAATCAAGTTGACAGCAATGAATTTTTTGTATTTTATTCGTCAAAACTCATCTTTAAGAAAGTAAGTTGGATATGACACCACAGATGAACCTCGAAAACATTATGGTAAGTGAAAGAAGCCAGATGCGAAAGGTCACTCAGTGTATGATTCCATTTATATGGGATGTTCAAAACAGGTTGTGTTTGCCAGGGGTGGTGGAAAGGGGAAATGCGGAATGGCTGTCAGGGGTATGGAGTTTCTTATAGGGGTGATGAACATGTTCTGAAATTAGATAATGATAGTGGTTGCACAACTATGTGAATATACTAAAAACCACTAAATTGTATACTTTAAAAGAATCAGTTTTATGGTGTGTGAATTATATCTTAATTTTGAAAAAATGAATGAGTGAATGAATGAATAATTAAATAAATGAGTGAAACATACCCACTAAACCTTAGAGACAACTCAGGCTTTGTGAAATTGTAATAAACATAATTTCCTAAAACATTGTATCTACCGTGAAGTGGCCAAATGCCACTGTTTAGTTCCCACGGTTTTTCCTACATTTGGTGAAGAGGCTGCCAGCTGCACTATCACCAATGACAGTATCCAGCCCTTCAATAATTGAAGCCGTGAAGCCCAAACCAGGGCCCTGGCCATGTAACCAGCATCCAGTGCCAAGAACTCATGAGAACATCTGCACAATGCCATAGCCAGTTCAAACAGCACCCACACATCATCTGATTACACTTTCTTACAAGCCTAAAATTTACAAGGGAGAATTTTGCTCACAATAAAAGATGTATGGTTAAGTTGTAACAAGCCAATCAAAGGCCATAATAATAAAAGAATGAGAAAAGTCCTTGAACAAAAACAGCAAGCTCTTTTGATCTAGTTGTTTATGTCAGAAATCAATAGAGATATTTTCTTTCACTTTTGGAGAGTGAGAAATGGAGTTTGTTGTAATTGGATCTTGAGGCACTTAGATATTTTTTCCTTGGTACTGGAACAATGGCACACATTCTGTTTGCCAGGAAGCTCTGAACACTGGGGCAAAATTGTAGCAATCGTAGCAATTTTGTACTCATCCTTCTGTGTTGTGGGTTGTATAGAACAGACTCAGAGATATTAATGGGCAGAACATGAAGAAAGCCCGTAAGACACTTCTGGAAATATGGAGGCTATTGTTTATAAAATGTGAAATATTTTCCCTTAGTGAATGCTTGTTTCTGGAAATATCATTGGGTTGTGATGTTGACTGCGAGGTGTAAGAGAGAACACCATTATAAACTGAGTAGAAATTTCATCTCAGAACCAGGAAATGATTATAGAAAATGAATGATCTTGAGATAAAATACTTAGTTTTATGCAGCAAAACAAAATTAGGGTGGTGGTGCCTGTTAGCTAGCTTTATATGACTTTGTTTTAATTAAGGTCTGATTACCACAGCTGCTACTCCTTTACCTAATAACAGAGCTCTGATGTTGTCAAAATTAGAGAAACCCAGGGCTGGAATTGTGGTGCCTGAGTGAGAGAAGGAGCATGTCATGGTAACCTTCAGTGCACAAACTTTGAATTGCTATAGCATTTTGCCTAAAGCCCCATGGAATTTAAGGCAAAGAGAGCATTGTGTTGAGTAATGGAATAAAATGCAGCTGTTAAATAATGCCTCCAAACAGGCCAGTGTTGGCTTCCTGCATACCCCTATTGTGACTCAGAAAATTCTTCACCAAAATCCCCCCTAGCTTATTAATCTCGGAAAGATTCCATTTCTCCTGGAAACATTGTGATCCAATTGAAATGAGGACATTCAAAATTACCTTTCCTCCTGAACAGTGTAATTTATTTCCATGTCTTTTCATTTAGATGGACATAAGGTTTGTAATAGGTTTTTCTGGGCTGATAGGTCCTTTAGGCTGATCTGCAAGGCAGTTCTGACTGGGCCAGTGCCGAAAACACACAGAGAGAATAATTTACTGGTTGAAGTATGTGAAAAGTTCTAATGGGACTCTTCACATCAAGAAGTCCCCCCAACATGCCTAATTTTCTCTACCAAAATCCCATCCCATCCACCTCTCACCCTCTATCATTGTGTATCTTAAACTCTGACGCCTGAACCCGAACCTGTTCCCCCATGTCTTACACACATACACGCACACAAAACCAGTTGTTGAGTAGATTCTGACTTCTGGTGACCCCATCTGTATCAGGCAGGCAGGGTGTGATAAAGCCAAATGAAAGCTTTCTAGAGGCATTCTTCTGTTTTCAGAGCAGAAGATGTAGACCTTGATAGTGTTCGCAGTAGAATATGTTTTGTATCTCTCACCTTCAACTGCATGTCAGCTCCTCTATGATTTGCTTTAATAAGTGTCATTTGACTCTGACATCTTGTCTAAAGCTGATTAGGTTAGCAGCCAGAATCCTAGAGAAAATTAACCAATAATAATGGGTGCTCTACTCCAACCTCCTATCCCAAGGCCATCTATGTATCCACCTATAGCTCCACAACCATCTTCCTACACTGAATCACATCCTCTTTTGCCTTGATTATCATAGTTATAACACTTTCCTAAAGATCTCCCTGCTTATCCTTTTGTCCCCACACAATCCATTGTCCACCAAACAGCCAATGAGAACTTCCTAGATCACAAAACAGCTTCCTGCATTTTATTTCAAAGCCTTCAAGGGATTCTCATTGCATTTTAAAAATACCTAATCTTCTTACCTGGACTTACTATAAAGCTGGCCCCATCTGCTCTGTTCCTCAGCTCTTTCCCTAACCTCACCTGTGTTATTCTTATCCTTTCTTCTTAGCCTCCAGCCCCACTGTCCTCCTTTCAATTTCTAAAATTCCCCAAGTTTTTTCTCTTCTAAAGACATCTTGCACATGTTCTTCTCTCAGTCTACCTAGATCTTCCCCTTGCTCCTCATGGCTGCCTATTTCTCATCCTTTAGAGATCAGCCTAAATATCCACTCTTTATGGAGAACTTCCCTGTCCACTAGGCTGAGGGAGATCTTTCTTCCAATGATCTGCATCTCAGTTCCATGCTGGCTTCCTCCATGACACTCATTGCTACTCACAAAAAAAGGAAAGTTAAGTGATGCAGTGCTCTTTACGCTTTGATTACATATACTATGTGGCCTTAAGTTGCCACTCTGATTCTCCATTTCCTCATCTGTGAAATGGGTATGAAACTGACCACCTCCTAGTTCTGTTGCAAGGAATAAATTACATAACATTTCTAAGGATAAACATAATTATTAGTAAGATAGAAAGCACAGTACCTGGCACATTTTAATGGGCTCAGTAATATTTTAATATTAAATTTTAATATAAATCTTTAATATTAAAATTTCTTCACAAATGTTCTAGAAACTTTGAAAACACTTTTCTGCTTATTTGCTACATTGACATGGGAAGCAACACCATTGTCTCCACTTTTAGTCATAGATTTAAGATGTGGGACTATACGTTAATCTAGGCAAAAGTTCTTGAACTCTGAATGTTGTCAACCTTGCTAAATTAGCCTGTCTGAAAAGAAATAATTTCAGGCCAAAATGAAAAGCTATTCAATTGAAGTTCAGCTGATAATTGGGAAGAATTAATTGGAGTTAGTATTAGAGAATTCTTACTTAATGAGTTCTATCAATATGGTACAGGGTTTTACTTGCAGTATTAATTGATTTTGCTTAGAAGCTGGGATGTTCTCATTCAGTGAACATTTAGGCCTCCTGCAAAGGCTTTGATAGAGCCAGCCTGAGAGCTCTCCAGCTCTGAGGCAGGGGTCCTGAGGCCTATAGGCCAGTGCTTCTTCACAATGCTTTTTAGCTTACATGAAGATCATTCGAAGAGCTTTGAAAAGACAGATTGCCCCCAGAGTTTGTGATTCATAAAGCCTGGTGCCTGGTGTGGGACCTGGGAATCAGCAGTTTCTGCTGTTGTGGTGGCCACACTCTCAAAACATTTAAGAAGCTGACACCTACAAGGCCACCTCAATGACCATGTCCAGCAATAATTACTAGGTTCATTCATTCAACAAGCATTTTTTTTGAGGTCTGACTTAAAAATAGAAGAGAGGTCATTTAACTACAAGAAATTGGTTAGATGTGTTAAAAACCAAACAATTGCTGTCAAGTCATCTCTGACTCACGGCAACCTCATGTGTCAGAGTAGAGTTGTATTCTATAGGATTTTTAATGGAAGTAGGTTTTTTGGAAGTAGATCTCCAGACCCTTCTTCTACAGGACCTCTGGGTGGACTAGAACCACCAACCTTTAGGTTAGCAGCCAAGTGCGTTAATTGTTCACACCATGCAGGAGCTTCATATAAGTGACCCCAAAAAAGACAAACCCAATAACATTAAGTTGATTCCAACTTATCATAACCCTCATAGGATTTGCAAGGCTGTAAATTTTTATGGAAGCAGACTGCCTTTTCTACCTCAGAGTAGCTGGTGGGTTTGAACCTAATTTTGTACTGTTGGTTAGCAGCCCAATGCCTTAACTACAGTGCCACCAGAGCTCCTATAAAAGTGATAGAGAGGTTAAAAAGACAAACAGGGCTTGTGAGATACCCTAGAGGTTAGCAACAGGAGGCAGTCACTATCATCTCTAATGTGAAGGGACAGGAGGAGGTTACCAAAGTTCAGGAACCACAGTGGGGCCTGTTTGGTGCAACTGGAACCATGGAGGAGATGCAGTCACTACAGGAGACTCAGCCCTGGGTGGACAGGAAAGTAGAGAAGTAGAGAGAGTAACACCCTGGCTTTTCTGCACCTCCCTCCTCCCCTTCACATACACACACACACACACACAGAACAGAGCAGAGAATAGATGTGAGGGCACACAGGCCCAGGGCCTTCTCAAAAGTTCTGCTGCGTAACCAGCAGTGTAATTAGTGAATGAGACAGACATGGTCCCTGCCTTCATTGACCTCTCAATCAAATACATTCAGGGACACAGGGTCTAGCAGGTCTATAACATACTGGATTCCAAGGGGCCTTATGCTGTCTAGAAAAAATACTTAAATGAGTTGATTATGTCATTTTATAGATAAAGGCATGACAAGTGAATTTATCTGCAGGAGAAGCTGGGTTAAAAGTGATTGAAATTATAATTATAATAGAACAATACATGTTCACTGGTCTGTTTAGAAAGAAAGTTATGGAAAGAAATATTTTTTTTCCTTCTGCCCAAATAACCATTATTTTGTTTAAAATTAATGTTTTGAAGTGGAAGAGCTTTGAAAGTGACAGTGGATATCTTTTGAATTTATGAATATTGCTCCTATCATGAAAGTTACATTAAAATTAATAGGAGCCGAGGATGTGTGTTGAAAGGAATGGATCCCTCACTGAGCTTTTGTTGGGGACTGCAGTTGCAACAGGGAAATGGAATTTTAGGTAGGCTGCATAATCAAGCATGAATTAATAGCGTGGCAGAGTTGGGTCTACAATAAAAACCACACGGCTGTCTTTCACAGCTCAAGTGCTCTGCTCTGCTCGACATCCTAGAATTAAGCACTTAAATCAGATAGCTTTAAGATCTTGCCAGAAAAACCCTGTGTTTCTGTTGTGAGTCTGAGGGTTTTTTTTTTTTTGGAGCAGGAAATGGGTGGGTGGCAGTATTACAGAACTGTTCCTTTGAATGTTGTTCATATGGAATGCATTTGAACGACATTGACATTGGGGGGAAAGATTCCGTGAGGATAGGAGATAACTGCAGAACTGTTTGCTGGCTGTAGTCATATGGTAATAATATCAGCTTCGCCTTGGAAAAATGACAGCATAAAATTCAGCTGATTTGCCTAGACAAAATTACATGAAATTGCATGTATTTGTCTAGAGCATTCTGTAATAGCATTAGAGGGATAGATTTTTGTTTCTTGGAGAGCAAATGATTTAGAGGCATAGTTTATCATTGTTGCAATAAACAAATGTCAGAAATTGTCTTTCTTTAGGATTAGATGTTACTGAGTAGTTTATTTAGTGTGATGGCATATTTTCTTCACAATTCTCAAATCTTAAGCAAACTATTTATGCATCTTACTTTCAGGCCATCGACTGAGTTTGTCTCATCTTTGGGGGAATACTAAAGCAGTGCCTATTAGTAAAAGAACATTTTCCTTTTCTCCTGACAACATTGAGCCAATTGCTACTAGGCATGCACAGGTGTGCCTCACATAATGAAGTAAATGTGTTCCTGAAGGTTGTGTATAGATTGAGTCATTTTCCTGTTGGCTTCTATTATCTTGTCAACGATGGAATGTCTTCCTTCCAGGTTGAACTTTAATTAACTCACCACACTTTAACTTTCAGCTTCTCCTCATTCCTGCATTTTTCTTTACAAAAAGTTTTCCATATTAATTGCAATAATCTTAGAAACACAAAAATATCCAAAAAACATCACAACCTGGAATTTTCTTTTATTCAGACACATAACTGCTCCCCCTGCCCCTTGAAGAAGGGCATTCCTGTAACTAATAAACACATTTATCTTATATCAGAGAAAATGAATTGAGCAAATGTGCATTGAACGTACAATGTTTGTGGTGTGAGCTGCTACTCAGTCATCCTAGGGGCTCCCCTTCTACTCCCAGAAAACAAGATGGAGTCTCAGGCATTTCTCAACCACACCACTCGGAATAATCACTCTTTCAGGTTGTTAAGAAAAGCTCAATATTCTGATATTTTTAGGATTCTGCTTCCTTTTTTTGTCCTGGGAAAAATGATGAGAGACTACTAAGTGCTGCAGATATATGTGCAAAATCTTATATTCACTGTTATATGATCAAATACTGAAAGCACTTATCAGAAACATGCTGTTTGGTTCTCAGCAATCAAGAGTCACATTTTCTCTTTTCCCTCTTTTTCCATTGTATTCCAGGTTTTTTTTTTTTTTTTCTATTAAACAACCTATCCTGTGATAGAAAGCATTTAGATTGTAGAGTCAGACACTCTGTCTCTGATATCTAGCCACATGACCTTTCCTGTGCCTCAATTCTCCTAACCTTTAAAATGGATTTCATAAACATGATTTTCTAGGGCTGTTGCAAAGGTTAGTAATAATATATGTTAAATACCTAGCACAGAGCATTGCACATAATTGATACTCAGCAAATGAGTTATCAGCATTATTGTCTTTCTCATTATCATCATTAGAGTGAATTATTGATATCTCTTTATTACCACTATATTTGGGGACCTTATGACCTAGCAGAGTGCCAGGCATAGCAGGCACTCAATAACTATTTATTGAAATCATTTATAGGTAAAATTGAACAGGTGAATTAAACATCTGCAATCCTAGATTCCTGAAATCCTACCAGCCTTTGGATATGAAACTGTCCAGATTGATTGCCTCTTACCCACCAGTTTACACAGCTCTGCAGTCTCCTAAAATATGCTTCTTGGACATCTCTATGAGTCTCCAGAATTGTCTGATATGTACATGGAAAGAAGCTTGGACCCAGAGGACACCTCCTTCATTGCTTCTAACTAACGCACCAAACCTTGAAGGTACCCAGCTGTCTGGGAGTTGATGGCAGGTGTGCAGGTGAGGGGGGTAGGGATGTCTCTATTTGGTGTTGCACCCATTAGAGGGGTCACAGAGCAGTATTGATTGGGAATCAGTGTTACTAACACAGACACGAGTCTCTGGGTGTATGCTGAGAAAGGAATGGAAAGATGGCATCATGGCATGTTCAAGATCAGCCTACTCCAATGGCCAAGAGTCTAAGCATTCACTCTGGAGTCTGGTTCCTTCTTCCTTAGGATGAATTATCTTCAGGAGGCAGCTCAGCCCCTCATGAAATGCAGGTGTTGCTCAGGTTTGTCCCAGGGGTTTTCCAAACATGCTAGAACATATGTGACCTCCTGTAGTAGACACAACTTGGATTCAAGTTGCAATTCCTGCTATGTGTCTAAAGCTGACTTGAAAATCAATCAGTTACATTACTCTGCAATGCTGACAAGCCATACTTCCAGCAAAGGGTTTGCTTATTATTTTCTTCCAACCTTAAGCAGGGTGTCTTTGAGAGAGGCGAGGCTTCTGTTTAGGAGGCTACATGCTAAGGGCTTCACTTCATTGTTGAAAGGGCCCAGAACAATAAAAACAACAAGTCCAAAAGACATCCATTCACACTTATCACAGGACTCCAGGGACTATCAGACCACTGTAGTTTATAGAGTCCCTTCTTGGCAAGTTTATAGGCAAGCAGAAACAGCTCTTGCACAACTCCGACACCAGAAACTACAGGGTTAACCGTTTGTCCCCACGTATGGGAACCAGGTGGCAGGATGGGCACGAGTCAGGACTCAAGCTTGCCTTTCATCAATCCAATATGGGCTGATTACCAGAGCTCTGCAGAATTCCTGAGAACTCCCAGGCACTGCAGAGTATTTGCAGCTGCTCCAGGGAACAGGCCATGAAGACCAGTGGCCCAGTTCAGCCAGCACACTAGGAAGGGAATCTGGGTCAATTGCTGGAGAAAGAGCCTAGGAGAGAACCAACTTCTCAGGGAGGATGCACATTTACCAACAAATGACTACTAAGCACTTTGTAGTTGTCAAGTTCCAAGGCACTGAATAATAATGAGAGGGGGCTCAGAGCTGGTAATGACTAATGGCCCCTCGATTTCCTGCTGATGCTGGCAGTTTTATGTCATTTTGTTTTTATGTTAATTTATGCACACAGGATTAGAATGTAGCATTATGTGGTCATTTAATTTAATTGAAGTATGGAACTCCATGGGCTCCATTTTACATTCCCCTTATAGATTTCAGTGATTTTTATCTTTAACATTTAATCTTCCCCCCAGATCACCATTCCTAATGGCAATAATAATACTCTTACACTTGCATCACACATTTCCTTCCTAGGAACTCAAAGCCGTCACGGCCCATTACCCCACAAGAGCTCTGCAAGGCAAATGCCAGTGAGGATTTGAAACACTCTCCTTAGGTTTAACATACATAAAAAGGTGCAGCCTTTATCATAGAGATAAGTTCCCAACCATTTAAATTACGTTTCAATGCAATGAGCAGCTTTGCTTATGCATGAGGCTTCCGCTGGGCGCTGTGTTTTCCAGACCTTGGCAGTACGTGATCTTTAAGCCTGATGGCGCCTCTCAGAGAGCATGTAACTCATTAGGGAGTTTTCATTGATCATCACTCCGCCCTCTTCTCTTAAAGAATGTAGTGTTTGTGTCACACTGCCTGGAAAAGCTGCCAAAGGGCCAGGGCAAGCACCAATCGAGAAGTGGAGGAGAGGACACAGGGTTAGCAAATTCACCCTTTAGAAAGCCACTAGCAGTGGGAAGGACACTGATGAATACAGATGGACACCCAGAGGGAGGGCTCTTCAGCTGAGACTCACTGGCTCCATTCATGCTTTTTCTGAAGAGCCGTGCAAGGACAGTATCCACTCGGAGCTATTTGGCATTCAGCACTCTTGTTTCTAAAGGCCAAATGAATAAGGAAAAAGTGGCAGCCAGTTCTGTTGAGGCATTAATGGAAAAGGAGCCCATGGCACGCCTGGTGGAGGAAGCCCTCCCCTGGGTCTGAAATAAAGGGCTGGGGAAAAGGAAAATATAGAGAGGAAGATATGTCACATTTGAATTTCCCTGAGAAGTCAACAAAGTAACCAACCAACCAGCTGCTGTAATGTTGACTCTGACTCGGGAACACCATGGGTATCAGTAGAACTGTTCTCCATAAGGTTTTCAATGACTGATATTTTGAAAGGAGATCACCAAGTCTGTCTTCTGAAGCATCTCTGGGCAGACTCAAACTTCCAACCTTTGGTTTAGCGGCCTTGCACCATCCACGTCAGGGCTTTTCTCTTGCTAGAGCATCAGCACAAACACCCCATGGGCCACATCTTCAGCGGGTTGCAATCTTCTGTGTTATTCTGTGCTGTGGAGCAGGAGGGACAGGAGAGGAGGGCCTGGGGCCAGGGACTTACTCAAGGGCCTGATTACAGAAGCTTCAGAATCAGGAAGGGGAAAAAGGCACACATATTTCTTCTCCGAAGTTCTCACAGGGCCAAGGGGAAGAGTAGAGAGATCCTTGAAACCCACTTTTAGAGAACACTTCAGTTAGGGGCTGTAGGGGAGCTCTGGTGGCATACTGCCTAAGTCATTGCACTGCTAACCAGAAGGCTGGCAGTTCAAACCCATGAGCCACTCCTTGGAAGGAAGACTGGGCAATCTGCTTTTGTAGAGATACTGCCTCAGAAACCCAAAGAGGGGTCACTATGGGTCGAAATCGACTTGATGGGGGTGAGTACAGTTAGAGGCAGAAGAAAGGCATTTGGCTCACTCATCACCTCTGGTAGCATAGTGCCTAAGGCACTTAACTGGGAACCAGAGGCTGAACCACCAGCCACTCCTCAGAAGGAAGGTTGGGCAATCTACTTCCATAGGGATACCACCTCAGAAACCCAAGGAGGGGTCGCTATGAGTCAGGTCTGACTCCACAACACATATCAACAACAACATTAGAATACTAGGATTCTAACATCTTTTTGGGAGCTCTGGTAGCATAGTGGCTAAGACATTTGCCTGCTAACCAGACGGCTGGCGGTTCAAACCCACCAGCCACTCCTTGGAAGGAAGGTTGGGCAATCTTACTTCCGTAGTGATACTGCCTCAGAAACCCAAGGAGGGGTTGCTATGAGTTGGGTTTGACTCAACGGCACATAACAACAACAACATCTTTTTGGTTTAATATTTATGAGATGACTGTTCGTATCAGTTAGTGAAACAAGCACAAAAAATTCTCAGTGTTTCCAACAATACACATTTTTCTAATGGGTCTGCAGGTCATGTGGTGTCTCTTCTTGATTTAAGGCCCAGGCTAACGAGGCAGCAGCTATGCAGGGAAGTTCTCCCAATGGCAATGGCAGAAGAACAGAGGTGAAGGGGAGACATGCAGACCTCTTCAGGCTAGGCCTCAGAGCTGGCCCACTGCCATCTCTGCCCCATTGCAATGACCAAAGCAAAGTCAAGGGCAGGACAAGTGCATACCCCCTTTAAGCAGAAAGAACCCCAAAATTACATGGCAAAGTATATGGATGTAGGGAGGGCAGAAGAAATGAGGCCGATAACAAATCCAGCATATTAACCTTTTACCTTCTACCTGTCTACTTTTCTTACCTCATTATCAGTCCACTGAGATCATGACTTCTACTCCCCCATCTGTTAATTTATTTTTTCATATCCTCCTGCTCCATAATCACAAATCCTCCTTCCCATCTACCACCTAGTCTTTAAGGATCAATAGAAGTAATCTTTGTCTCTGCATCCCGAGGTGTATTTTCACACATAATGTTTCTTAAGGACAATATCAGAACAATTATCATACCATAAATGAGGAGGGTGTTAAACTAAAGATTCTCTATCTGATTAATTAAAGGACCCTGATATGGCAGTCTGCTTTGGAAGGATTTGCAGCCTTGGAAATCTTATGGGGCTGTTTATAGAAACTGATTTAGGAACTCTGTCTATGAGGTTGTTGTGAGTTGGAATAGAACCAACGGCAACAGATTATGGATTTTCAGTTTGTTTGTTTGTTTGGTGGCGCAATGGATAAGTGCTTAGCTGCTAACTGAAAGGTTGGGAGTTTGAACCCAGCAGCCACTCTGTGGGAGGAAAGACCTGGCTATCTGCTCAAATAAAGATTGTTGTTGTTGTTGTTGTTGTTATGGGCCATCGAGTCGGACCCGACTCATAGCAACCCCTCCTTGGGTTTCCGAGGCAGTATCACTACGGAAGTAGATTGCCCCATCTTCCTTCCGAGGAGTGGTTGGTGGGTTTGAACTGCCAGCCTTCTGGTTAGCAGTCAGGTGCCTTAGGCACTACGCTACCAGAGCTCCCAAATAAAGATTACAGTATAGGAAACCCTATGGGACAGTTCTCTGTCACAATGGGTTACTATGAAACAGAATTGACTAAGCAGCACACTACAACAACATACCAGATGAATTAACCAGAAATATATCCTCAAATGAAGATCTAGTGGTTTAAATACTCTCTAATGATTTTTAAAAGTGAATTTAAGGTCCACACCCTTTAAATTGGTGGTAGCTTTATACTGTGTATGTGTAAAGAGATACAAACAATGAATCATATAACAAAACTTTATATTGTGAGGTATACCAGATATACCACGCAAAGTGTGCATATATGGTTTCCCATTTGCTCTTCTTAAGCATAGGGGACAGCAGGTTGCGCAAGGGTAGTTTTGGATCTGAATCCTAAAAATAAGAAAACTGAGGTGCAGAGGGAAATAAAAGGACTGGCTGACAGTCTCTCACTGGGAGTGCTAGAGACCAAATTTGAACCTTTACCTTCTGATTCCCAGTGTTAGATGACACATGAATGTATGTATGGTGAGGAGACACATTTTGTACCTTCTTTAATTCATCACTGACTGACATCCGAACCTATTTTTGCACTATTTTTCTTCACTTACTTCGCAGAGTTTTTTTCAATTGTTCTAAAGCCAAAGAAATATTTTCTGTCCAGTCAGAATTATGGTGCATACCTGCGCTAGCAATTCTGTGAGAGACTCTTTTGAAGTACTTTGTCAATGTTTTTGTAATCAAGCAATGCTAATGCAATTGGACATGTGACATATCACTAGGTAAGGTGGACAATAGTATGAATGTATGGATTGAGATACTTGTAAGGTAGTTATAACAAAAATCCTCACAACTGGGCCAATAACCAACATTATGATAAATGGAGAAAAGATTGAAGTTGTCAAGGATTTCATTTTACTTGGATCCACAATCAATGCCCATGGAAGCAGCAGTCAGGAAATCAAACAGCATATTGCATGGTGTAAACCCTACTGCAAAAGACCTCTTTATAGTGTCAAAGAACAAAGATGTCACTTTGAGGACTAAGGTGCCCATGATATGTTCAGTTGTCCCATATGCATGTAAAAGCTGGGCAATGTATAAGGAAGAGAGAAGAATTGATGCACCTAAATTATGACGTTGGCAAAGAACACTGACTACACCATGGACTACAAGAAGAACAAACAAATCTGTGTTGGCCAGCCAGAATGCTCCTTAGAAGCAAAGATGGTGAGACTTCACCTCAAACACTTTGGGCATGCTACCAGGAGGAGCTAGTCCCTGGAGGAAGACATCATGCTTGGTAAAGTAGAGGGTCAATGCAAAAGAGGAAGACCATCAAAATGCGTTGACACAGTGTCTGCAATAATGGGCTCAAACATAACAATGATGTCAGGACGGCACAGGACTGTTTCCTTCTATTGTACATAGGGTTGCTATAAGTCAGAACTGACTCAATGGTACCTAATAACAACAGTGTAAGGCAGGTGACATAGAAATGAATTTCCACCACAACTGGGTTTGCAAGAACTGTCACTTTATTACATTTTTTTGAAATCATATTATATCTGACTCAGAACTCCCATCTGCTGACTTGCAGGGAATTTCATTCTTGGTCATTGTTGAGCCTTCCTCCTCACTCCCCACCCCTAGAGTCATCATAACAAAATATCTAGGGAGTCATCTTCACATTGCTTCCTACCAGAAAAGCTTCCAACTTATGGTGGCCCCACGTGTCAGAATAGAACTACACTCCTCAGGGTTTTCAATAACTGTGACCTTTCGGAAATATATCACCAGGCTTTTCTTCCACAGCATCACTGGGTATATTCAAACTGCCAACCTTTTGGTAATAGCCAAACACAATCTCTTTGCACCACCAGGGATCTTGAATGTATACATATGTTAAAATTCATGGAACTGTATACCAAGAGAAAATAAAAATGACTGCATGGTAATTTTGAAAAATAAAAATACATCTGTGGTGGTTATGTTTTTGTGTCAACTTGGCTGGGCCTGGTTGAGTGGCTGGGCAGCTGTTTATTCCCCATGATGAGACTGGTAATCAACTCCATGGTGGGATCCACCACAAGCAGCTGAGTAGCAGCCTTTGGGATGTGGT
>NW_006921589.1:34373609-34410665 GCF_000298275.1 Orycteropus afer afer | reverse complement strand
TTTTCTTCCCTGTTTGGGGACACATTTACTTAATATTCTCAAGACTTTCAGAAAAGCTTTCAGATTCACAAATACCCGAAGTAAGAAGTACAAAGGCTTTGCCCCCTTCTAGGAAAGAGAGGAAAATAAAGAGAATGGAATACAAATGATACTCATTCTTGCTGGATATTTTAAAAGCAAAAACAAAACCCAAGTTAATACCTCAGCAAATTACCCTGTCACTCAGGCAACAAGGAGAAAATGTTGCCTCGGCCTCTGTTGTTGTGGCATTGAAATAAATAGACTCATACAGTGTGAAAAGATCAGTTAAAAGCATTGTGTACAACCCATGAGCGAGTATGAGTTTCTATGAGTTAACAAAGGGATCAAGAGGCCACCAAAGGTGTGACAAATGGAGACAAGCAGCTGAAGAGACCACTCCTGACTGTGTAGAGATGATAGCTTACCTACTGGAACAAGAGCAGCATCAGAAGGGGAACATCAGCCCTCCTGAAAGTGAAGCTTCAATCCTCATCTCTGGTCTAGTGACAGGAAGGAGGACAGCAATGCCTTTTGTAGCCCAAGACAGGACCAGATCTAGAATTGAAGAGATGCAAGTTCATCCTGGAAACCACCTGCAGATGGAAAATGACCCTAGGAATGACAAGAACAATTAAGCCAGGGCTGTGGCTTAGGTTGTGCCTTATAATAGGTGTCACATGAATGACACAAGTGAGACTGAAATCCAGCCCAAACCCCACATGCCAATCCACACATCTTATGATATTGAAATATAGCCATAGTAGTGCAATTAAACATGAAATTGTACTTAGGGGTTAGAGGCCATGATACATATGCCAAAACCATCTAGCCAATTCTGACTCATGGCAACTCCATGTGTGTCACAGAATGTGCCTCATAGGATTTTAAATGGCTTATTTTGGTGAAGTAGATTGTCAGACCTTTCATCTGAGGTGCCTCTGTAGATCCCAACTTCCAATTTTTTATTCAGGAGCCAACCATGTTAACTACCCAGGGACTCCATGATACTTATAACTTACCTTTATTTTATTTTATTCTTTAAGAGCTTGTTTTATATTCAATGTAATGCATACACTTAGTTTCATTTTCGCCATGTCCAACCCTAACCCAGTCTCCTCCCATCCCTACCCTGTAACCCTCCCCATGTGCCCCTCATATTTACGCACTCCTGTTTTTCCTGCATTTCCTCAATTTGAATGTATAACTTACCTTTAAATCGTTCATTAAAAATATCATATTTACATACACATATATAACAAATGTAATATGCAAATATATCATATATTACACATAAATATGTATTATATAAATAACAAATGTTGGGTCAGGTGCACCTTAGTCTTTAAAGTGACATTTTTGCTCTTTAGCACTTTAAAGAGGTCTTTCACAACAGATTTATTTGCCCAGTGCAATATGATGTCTGATTTCTTGACTGCTGCTTCCATGGGTGTTGATTGTGGATCCAAATAAAATGAAATCCCTGACAACTTCAGTCTTTTCTCCATTTATCATGATGTTGTTTATTGCTTCACATCCATGATTACATCCTTTATTCCACATCCTCTTCTGAATCCAGTTTTAATTTCTGGCAGTTCCCTCTCAATATACTGGTGCAACTATTTTTGAATTATCATCAGCAAAATTTTACTTGCCTGTTATATTAATGATATTATTTGATAATTTCTGCATTTTTTTGGATCACTTTTGTTTGGAAAGGACACAAATATGAATCTCTTCTACTTGGTTGGCCAGGTGTCTTCCAAATTTCTTGGCATAAACAAGGAGTACCTCCAGCATTGCATCTGTTGGTTGAAACATCTCAGTGGGTGTTCATTTTATTTTCAATAGCTTCATATGCATGCGAAAGCTGGACAATGAATAAGAAAGACCAAAGAAGAATTAATGCATTTGAATTGTGGTCTTGGCAAAGAGTGTTGAAAATACTATGGACTGCCAGAAGAATGAACAAATCTGTCTTGGAAGAGGTACAACTGGAACATTCCATAGAGCCACGAATGGCCAGACTTCATCTCACGTAATTTAGTCAGGTTGTTAGAAGGAACTAGTCCTTGGAGAAGGATATCATGTTTCATAAAGCAAAGGGTCAGCAAAAAAGAAGGCGGTCCTCAGTGAGGTGGATTGACACAGTGGCTGCAACAATGGACCGAAACATAGTAAAGATTGTGAGGATGGCCCAGGACCGGCAGAGTTTCGTTCTATTAAACACAAGATGGCTATGAGTTGAAACTGTTTGATGGCATCTAATAACAACAATAGCATAATAAATGTTATATCTGTATATGAAGCCCTAGTGGTGCACTGGTTAAAGCACTCAGCTGCTAACCAAAAGGTCAGTGGTTTTTAACTTACCAGCTACTTTGCTGGAGAAGATGTGCAATCTACTTCCATAAAAATTTACAGCCCTGGGAATCCTATGTAGCAGTTCTACTCTGTGCTATGTGGTTACCATGAGTTAGAATCAATGCAACTAGAGTGGGTTTGATTTTTATTTTTAAAAAATCAATATATGTATGTTGTTGTTATGTGCCATTGAGTCAGACCCGACTCAGAGTGACCCCACCTTGGGTTTCCGAGGCAGTATCACTACAGAAGTAGATTGCCCAACCTTCCTTCTGAGAGTGGCTGGTGGATTTGAAACACTAGTCTTCTAGTTAGCAGTCAAATGCCTTTAGGCACTACACCACCAGAGAAAGCAAATGCAAAGGAAACAGAACAAAATATTCATAACAAATACATTTGGGTAAAGAGTATAGTTCTTTGCTTATTTCCACCTCTTGCAAATTTTCTTTAATTGTAAAATTATTTCAAAATTAAAAGTTTATTAAAAAGAAGCCCTACACTCAGGATAGCTGGGAATCACAAACTTCACAAATAAATAGGTAACATACTCCAAACAGCAGCTTTCTCAGTATTGGATCAGAGTAAAAGTACAGTTAAATTCTGAAAAGTGCCTGAATGTTGATAGCCTTCATTGTTGGTTACAAAGTAGGCCATATTCTTTAACTAGCAGGCAGTCAGGTGGAATTCAGTTATGAGAATTTGGACCCCCATGATTATATCATCATCCACTTTTTCTAGGAGGTGGGTCCCTGGAATGCCTAGGTACCTCAACCACAAAAGTTAGAAAGGTTTTTAAGTTTTGCATGTCAGAGGAAAATCTAAATTTCTTGTAAGTTCTCTCTGAAGACTGATAAATGAAATCAGTCTTCTTTTCATGTTTTTTTTTTTCTTAAGCAATAATTCTGTGCTGATTCTTCACACAGTCCATGATTAAATCTAATGGGCAAAGAATATTAATAATAGTGTCCAGAAGGTGAGTCTGGCATTTGAAAAATTGATGAATTGAGAGTGGCAACAGCAGGCCATCAAACTCCAGTCAAACAGTGATCATTAAAATGAGGGTGTTCGTCTCCTTTGTAGCTGTGGCGCTGGGCATCTGGCTTCTCCCTCTTTCATCAGCACTGTATACTTGGCCTCCTAAAAGCAATGGGACATCCCAAATTGGGGTAAAAAATGTCAAACCATATGTCCAGAGGTCAACCCCTTGCAATGTCTTTCATCACACCTCCAGTACTATAAATCTTGTCCCAAGTTAATTTTGGATCGCCCGAAAGGAGAAGTAGGTGGGGGAAAGGTAGAAATTCTGTATTATGTTACTTCTTGAGAATTCTCTATCATTAATCTTTCTTCCAAAGGTGCCTTTGAATGGCTTTTGGTGCAATGAATAACATTCACACACAATCTTTCCTGTCAAACATTTTACTCACTCCAAAGTTGGCCGACAGTTTGGGAGCAGTGTCTTTTGCTATTATGTTTTCCAATTGGCTTTCTATTGTCACTTCAAGAAGTGTGGAAACAACTGATTTATGAGATCCTGGCTTAAAAATTGTCATTTTTATTGCTTCCTTAGTATCCGCCTCCAATAAGCAGAGGAGAGTAATTTGGCCCAAACTTATTTTGAGAAGCTTAAGATTTAATTTATACATTGGATGGAGCTCTCCAACTCATTGAAATTCTATTTAATTCCTCCTCAGTAAACACCTGGAAAACAAGAAAAACAAAGCTAAACTACGCATGACCCTATAGTTAGGGCAACAGCTGTGTGTTTGTGAATATAGTCTCAAAGTAGATTCCTCTTTCTCCTTCTTCCCTGTACTGTCAGAGAACATGAAAAACTGAATTCCAGTGAGCTCAGAAACTCTACCACGGTTAATAATTAGGCAAGTTCCTCAAAGGTGCTTTAATCTTACTTCCTTAACTACCTGTCTATGGTTTGTCTATGTTACTCTTAATATATTTTCTCCAATAGCCTCATTTATGGAGCATGGCTTAAAAGTCAGCAGCAAGAACTGACAGTTTGCAAAGAGAGGAGGTTTAATTTAATATGTGCAGACACTACAGTCCCTTAGAAGATGATTGGTGCCAAGAAATCTGGAAGGTCATTATGGGGACTATCTGTAGCTCAGTATCTTTTGAACCTTTTTAATGGGAAAGGAGGAACTTTTATGCATAATGATATGGAACTTATTGTACACTTGTCCTCAAAGCTGTCAGTCATCTGCATGGCTCTCAAAGATCTTGCCAGCGCAGGATCATATCAAGCTGAACAAGCAGTTTGGAAGCCTCCCTCAGCCTCAACTGGTGTGTTTCTTACAGGGCTTCCTTCCTTTACTAGGGCCTTATTAGGTCAGCTGATATCGTGGTGTGGGCTTTCAGACCAGGACAGACCCATCTGATTTACCTCATTAGCACAAATCCTCATGTGTTGTCTGGAGGCCTCATCAAAGACATTCACTCACTGGAGAAACTCCAAGGTTTTAGAGATTATCTCTCAGGAATCAAAAACAGAGGCCAAATTCTTTGGGTAAAGTTCAATTCTTTGCCCAACAACTAACAACAACAGCAAGCAAAAAACACCCACAGCCTGACAGGACAAGGGAAAGGGGTGACCAGACTCAGCTGAAAGCTAAAACCGTGGACAAACAGCCACCTCAAAGCAGCTGTAGTCATAGAGAAACAAACCTACTGCAGAAATTATGGCAATGCATGGAGGGAGTAGGGAGCAAAGTAACCTGCTCTCTCTTTCTTCCCACAGCCAGTTTCCAAGTTGTTGTTGTTGTTATATGCCATAGAGTTGGCCCCAACTCATAGCGACCCCTCCTTGGGTTTCCGAGGCAGTATCACTATGGAAGTAGATTGCCCCATCTTCCTTCCAAGGAGGGGCTGGTGGGTTTGAACTGCCAGCCTTCTGGTTAGCAGTCAAGTGCTTTAGGCACTACACTACCAGAGCTCCTCAGTTTCCAAGTGGTGCCTCTTATTGGTTGAATCCAATCAGAAGGCAGAGGGTAAGAGAGCCTGAATAATATGGCTCCCTGGGGTCCTGAATAGGATGGAGAAAGCTGGAGAAGGAATCTGTGAAAACCTGTCAGTCAGGGTATAGCTCCCTTCCTTTAGAAGAGTTGTCATCTGTCTTGGCTGCGCATTGGAATCATGTGAGGAGCTTTTAAAAGTACTGATACCCAGGTTTCAATCTCAGAAATTGTGATTTGATTGACCATCAGGAAGTTTAAAGTTTCCCCAGGTGTTTCTAATCTGAAGTCAAATTGAGGGTTTAGAGCAGGGCTTCCAACCGGTTCATTCTTGTTCAAGCCTCTGTTGAGAATTTGCATTTTTAACAAGATCTTGTTAAAATGTAAATTCTAATTCAGTATATCTGGGGTGGGAATGCAAATTCTCAGCAGGGGGCTAAACCAACCCAATTTGAAGTCCTGGTTTCTTGAAAGCTCTGGTGGTAGTGCCTAAGGTATTTGATTGCTACCAGAAAGGCTGGCGGTTCAAACCCACCAGCCACTCCTAGGAAGGACGGTTGGGCAATCTACTTCCATAGTAATATCCCTTCGGAAACCCAAGGAGGGGTCGCTATGAGTCAGATCCAACTCAAGGGCAGTGCATGCATGTGGTTTCTTGAAACACAGCTTCTCAAACTTTAATGTCACATAGAGAAGCTTGTCAAAATGCAGAGTCTAATTCAATGGGTCTGGGTGGTGGCCTCAGTTTCTGCATTTCCAACAAGTCCCAAGAAATGGTGGTGGTGCTGGTCCTTTAGCTACATACTTTGAATAGCAATGAACAATGTTTCCTGAATCTCCTTTCATATGAGGGAACAAGAACTAGAATATTAGAGTTAGTCCATTTATTCCCTTATCCTGGTAGATTCTGGTAGACTTTCTCATATTCTTTCTTAATTTTCCTGTTACCTACAAAAAGCCTTCATGTAAAAAGTGGAGGGGGAAAAAAAAAACTGAGGCAAAAAATCAAAGGACTTATCTGAATCACTGAGAAAATTGTTTTAGCTTATGCTTTACTTTGGCCTTACTCACTCACATTACTCACTGCCATCAAGTCGGATCCGACTCACAGCAAACCTTCCTTGGGTTTTGAAGGTGGTATCTCTACAGAAATAGATAGCCCAACCTTGCTTCCATGGAGTGGCTGGTGGGTTTGAACTGCCAGCCATCTGGTTAGCAGTCAAATGCCTTAGACACTATGCCACCAGAGCTCTTACTCTGGCCTTAGACACTGGATTATTTTGGGAGATGTGTTCAGCTTTTAATACAAATACAAAGCATACAAACAGTAATTTAGAGATGTGATGTACAAAACTTGCATACAGTGACGACTTCTCTGTGTTCTATGCTTTTACTCTCAAATGAGAACTGAAGGCAATGTAGAATTTCCAGATGCCGTAATTTGCACAATTGCTTCCAGGTGTGGAAGTTGAACTAGGATTATCTATTTTTCTGAGTTTGTCATCCCTTTTCATTAGGCCAATATACACTTACATATAGACCAGGATCACACTTGTTGCCTTCTTCTTCTTGGTGGTGCCACTGAGTCATTTTTAACTCCAGTGATTCCATGTGACAGAGTATAACTACCCCATAGGGTTTTCAAGGCTCTATACAGAAGCTCTGGTAACATAGTGCCTAAGGCATTTGACTATTAACCTGAAGGCTGGCAGTTCAAACCCACTAGCCACTCCTCGGAAGGAAGGTTGGGCAATCTACCTCTGTAGTGATACTGCCTCGGAAACCCAAGGAGGGGTCGCTATGAGTCGGGTCCGACTCGACGGCACATAACAACAACAACATACAGAAACAGATCACCAGGTCTTACTCCCATGGAGCCACTTGATGGGCTCCAATTGTCAACCTTTCAGTTAGCAGCAAAATGCTTAACACGTTGTGCCACCAAGCCACCTGCATGGATGTCTTAGGGATACTATATTTGAAAACAACTCAGACTTGTTTGATTTTTAAAGAGTGTCTTTGTACTTCTGAGTATTTCTTTCTAACCTTCTCAATCATATGCATCTTCTCAGTTTGGAGTACAGAACTTTTTTGATGATGTATAAATTTCTACCAGCCAACCAGATCATACTAAGCAGATGGGTATATAAGTGGGGAGATGGCAGGGATGGCTAAAGCCTAGACAGTCAGATAGACAGTTATAACATCCATTTAATGCTATAAAGGGAGCTCTGGTAGCATAGTGCCTAAGGCACTTGACTGCTAACCAAAGCTGGCGGTTCAAACCCACCAGTCACTCCTCGGAAGGAAGATGGGGCAATCTACTTCCTTAGTGATACTGCCTCAGAAACCCAAGGAGGGGTCACTATGAGTTGGGTCCAACTCGATGGCACATAACAACAACAACAACAATGGTATACAACAACAACCATTTTATTATGCTCAAAGAATCTGTGTGTCAAGAATTCAAAAAAGACACGGGAAGGATGGCTTGCCTTTGCTCCATGCTGATTAGGAAGTCAGAGAGTGGCATGACAGATGGGAGTTGAGATCATCTGAAATCTCACTCACTCACATATCCAGCAGTTGACATTACCTGTCAAGTGATACCTAACCCATAACACTTATATGTGGCCTCTCCATAGGCTGCTTGGGCTTACTTACACCATGGTGGCTGCATTCCAAGACTATCCCAAAGAGTCCCAGATGGAAGCTGTATCACCTTTTGAGATCCAGCCTCGGCCACTTTCACCCTGGTAGTAACTCCATCAAGATTCCAGGAGATGAATATAGATCCCTATCTTTCAATGGAGGAGCTCTGGTAGCATAGTGCCTAAGGCACTTGACTGCTAACCAGAAGGCTGGCAGTTCAAACCCACCAGCCACTCCTCGGAAGGAAGATGGAGCAATCTACTTCCGTAGTGATACTGACTCAGAAACCCAAGGAGGGGTTGCTATGAGTTGGGTCCGACTTGGCGGCACATAACAACAACAACATCTTTCAATGGGAGGAGTAACTAACAGTTACATCGTAAGAAAAGCATATGGGATGGGAGATATTACAGCAGGAACTCTGGTGTCATAATGCCTAAAGCATTTGACTGCTAACCAGAAGGCTGGTGGTTCAAACCTACCAGCCACTCCTCGGAAGGAAGATTGGGCAATCTATTTCTGTAGAGATACTGCCTTGGAAACTCAAGGAAAGGTCTCTGTGAGTCAGATTGACTCAATGTCAGTTTTTTTTTTTCTTGATCATTAGAAAATACAATCTGCCTGATCACTTTATTTTAAATTGCAACCAGTCTATGGCCCCTCGCTCCCTGACCTCAAAATTTTATATCCCATTCCTTTCTTTATCTTCCCCAATGTGTTTGTATTAGTAGCTTCTTGCTGCTATAACAAACAACTATAAACTAAGTGGTTTAAAACAACATAAAATTATCATCTTAGCATTCTGGAAGTCATAAAGTCTGAAATAGGTCTTACTATGCTAAAATAAAGATGTTGGCAGGGCTGTGTTTTGGCTATCTCTGTGCTGCTCTGACAGAAAATACCACAATAGGATGGCTTGAACAAACAGGAGTTTATTCTCTTACAGTTTGGAGGCTTTAAGTCTGAGTTCAAAGTGCCAGACTCTAGGGGCTGGGTAAAAGCCCCTCAACTGGGGCTTCAACTCTGCCTCCTGCTCCTAGCCCACTGAAGCTAGAGGCTTTTTTTCACTCAGACAGCTGCTGGCTGCTGAGGCTGACAACCCTAAGATTGACAAGTAAAAAGGCACAGTCCTGATGTTACCAAACCACATGTTGTTGTTGTCGTTATGTGCCAGGGAGTCAGATCTGACTCGTAGTGGCCCCTCTTTGGGTTTCCGAGGTGGTATCACTACAGAAGTAGATTGTCTAACCTTCCTTCTGAGGAGTGGCTGGTCAGTTTGAACTACCAGCCTTCTGGTTAGCAGTCAAGTGCCTTAGGCATTATGCTACCAGAGCTCCAAACCACATAGCAGGCCAATAATTCAAGTGCATTGAAAGTCCCAAGATCAGCAGAGCATGGCAGGCTGCAGAACAATGACATGGCTACATGCAGGGTTCAAGCATGCCACATGCTAGAGCCCATTCCCCAAGGCTTTTCCTTGTAAATAGGAAGAAGACCACATCCCTAAGGCAGCTACTCAGCTGCTTGTGGTAGATCCCACCATGGCGTTCATTACCAGTCTCATCATGGGGAATACTACATCCAGCTGCCCAGCCACTCAACCAGGCCCAGCCAAGTTGACACAACTTAACTACAACTAGCTGGATCTTTTCTGGAAGTTCTAGGTGAGAATTTTTTTCCTATTCCAGCTTCTAGGTGGCTGTCTTGGATCATGACCTTGCTTGCTGGAAGTGAAATTGACTTGAAGCACTTACTAATGAAGATTAAAGACTACAGTCTACAGTTTGGATTATACCACAACATAAAGAAAACGAAATCCTCACAACTGGACCAATCAGCAGCATCACATCTCCTCATCTCAAAATTCTTAATTTAATCACATGTGCAAAGTCCCTTTTGTCACATAGGTAACATATTCACAGGTTCTAGGGATTAGGACATAGACATCTTTGCGGGCCCATTATTAAACATACTACAACATTTATCACCATTTGACATGTTATATATGTATTTTTTATATCTATGTCCTTGGTGATAGAAATGACACTGGAGATCACATGATAGAATTTTGCAAGAAATGAAGAAGAGATAGAAGTTATCAAAGATTTCGTATTACTTGTATCCACAATCAACATCAGTGGATGCAGCAGTCAAGAAATCAGACATCATATTGCACTGGGCACATCTGCTGCAAAAGACCACTTTCAAGTGCTGAAGAGCAAAGATGTCTCTTTGAAGACTAAGGTGTACCTAACCCAAGCCATGGCATTTTCAGTAGCCTCATATGCATGTGAAAGCTGGACAATGAATAAGGAAGACCAAAGAAGAGTTGATGCTTTTGAGTTGTGGTGTTGGTGAAGAATACTGAAAGTACCATGGATTGCCAACAAATCTGTCCTGGAAGAAGTGCAACTGGAATGCTCCTTGGAAGCAAGAATGGCCAGTCTTCATCTCACCTACTTTGGTCATATTGTCAGAAGGGACCATTCCCTGGAAAAGGATATCGTACTTGGTAAAAGGAGGGTCAGCAAAAAAGAGGAAGGCCTTCAGTGAGATGGATTGACACAGTGGCTACAATGATGGGCTCAGGTATAGCAAGGACAGTGAGATTGTGAGGATGGGGCAAACCAGGCAGTGTTTTCTTCTGTTCTACATAAGATCTCTATGAGTTGGTGGCAACTCAACAGTAACTAACAACAACATAACACATGTATTTTTAAAAATTTTTTGTTTCCTCCACTGGAATACAGTCACCATTAGAATTTTTCCATTTTGTTTTCTGCTCTATCCCCTGAGCCTAAAACAGTACTTGGTATATGTTAGTTACTTAATATTTATGTGTTGAATGAGTGAGTTGCTTGTTGAATGAATGATTCCAAAAATATTAATGGGTCACCATGAGTTAGAATAAACTAAGTGGCACATGACAACTGTGAGGCAGATAATGTGCCTAAATTAAAATCTTGTTAATCCTTTTTTTTCCTGAGAGATCTTAACCTCCCACCCTCCCCATACCTACCCTTATGTGTGTGTGTCATGCAACAGGGTGAAAAGAAGGGAACTAGTCCATAAATGGGAGCTCTGGTGGCATTTGACTACTAACCAGAAGGCTGGTGGTTCAAACCCACTAGCCACTCCTCAGAAGGAAGTTTGGGCAATCTACTTCCGTAGTGATACTGCCTCAGAAACCCAAGGACAGGTCGCTATGAGTCAGATCAGACTCAATGGCAGTAGGTTAGCTCATAAATACATTTTTTTTTTCCCAAAAATTCTCAGCCTGGGTCTTAATTACTTACACAGGGCTTCCTGCTGCCATCAAATGGATTCAGACTCATAGCAACCCCCCACTTTATTTCCACAACTGTAAGTCTTTATGGAAGTAGATTGCCTTATCTTCCTCCCTCAGAGAAGCTGGTGGGTTTGAACCACCGACCTTCTTATCAACAGGCAAATACCTTACCCACTACACCACCAGTGCTCCTTTAAGTAAACAGGGCTTAGGCACTGCTATTCATTTAGCTCTTAATTGGATTGTCCTACAGCCATGTTACATAGATCAAGAGGGATTCCTTCCAACAGGACAAGAGGATAGGGTGTGTCTGGATTGTATTCTTTCACCATACTTATTCAATCTGTATGCTGAGCAAATAATCCAAGAAGCTGAACTATATAAAGAAGAACATAGCATCAGGATTGGAAGAAAACTCATTAACAACCTGAAATATGCAAATGACACAATCTTGCTTGCTGAAAGAAGACTTGAAGCATTTATTGATGAAGATCAAAGTCTTTGGTATGGAATATTCCTCAACATAAAGAAAACAAAAATCCTTACATTGAATCAATAAACAACATCATGATAAATGGAGAAAAGATTGAAGTTCTCAAGGATTTCATTTTATTTGGATCCATAATCAATACCCATGGAAGCAGTAGTCAAGAAATCAAATGATGTATTACGTTGGACAAATCTGCTGAAAAAGGCCTCTTTAAAATGTTAAAGAGCAAAAATGTCATTTTGAAGACAGGTGCACCTGACACAAGCCATGGTATTTTCAATCACCTCATATTCATGAAAAAGCTGGACAATGAATAAGGAAAACAGAAGAATTGATGCAAAGAATATTGAATATACCATGGGCTCCCAGAAGAACAAAGAAATCTGTCTTAGAAAAAGTACAGCTAGAATGCTTCTTAGAAGGGAGAACGGTGAGACTTCTTCTCTTATACCTTGGTCATGGTATCAGGAAGGACCAGTGCCTGGCAACAGACATCATACTCGGTAAAGTGGAGGGTCAGTGAATAAGAGAAAGGCCCTCAACAAGATGGATTGACACAGTGGGTGCAAGGATAGGCTGAAACATAGAAACGATTGTGAGCATGGCGCAGGTCTAGACAGGTTTCCTTCTATTGGGTACAGGGCCGCTATGAGTCAAAATCAACTCAACAGCCAACACCTAACAACAACAGCCATGCCTGGAGTTTTATTTCTGCAACAATCCATGGTATTTATCCAGCCAGTACACAAATGAAAAATGGTTTTTATTTTAATTGTGAATTTCTTGATTCTTTCTGGATCAAACCAGATGTGTGGAAATGTGTGTGGGGGTGTGTGTTTAGACACAGATCCATATGTTTGGATGGATGTGAATTCTGTGACCTTCTGTTCTGTCTTTCCTTGATGACTTGTACACATAACCTCATAAAGCAAATCTCATAATGAAGTTGGATCTGTTTCAACCATGAATTTTTTAAAAGATCATAATCATCATGGTTACCATGTCCATTTAAGAAACAACATAGTCACATATATCCAGAAATGAAACTCATAGAATATTGCCCTTATCAATTTAATTTTGAAACATGAGCCAACTTGGACTTCTTTATATTCATTTCAGATGGAATGCCTTAGCCTGTTACTAAACATCACATAGAAAGCAGAATCTCAAAACTAAATGAAATAAAAAAAGGAAATCCTCTTTTCTGCATTAACTAGAGCTAGAAAATGCTGGGACAAATGAATAAAGAGTAGTTAAGAGCTTCCGTTTCTCTTTAAGATTCAGTTTCCTCAGCTAGAAAGTGGGAACACTAAAGCTTCACTGACAACTTGATCTCCATAAACTTGAATTTTTTTCTGTCAAATTGAGATGATAATAACACCTACCTCTAGAGGAGGTCAAAGGATGAGATTAGTTTCAGATGTAATGTTCTTTGTTAAGGGCCTTTTGTTCAGTAAACATTCAATAGATTTTAACCCGTTATTACTCTCTAGAGGAATACCTCAGACATATTGCAGGTTCAGTTCCAGTCCACCGTAATAAAGCAAATATTGCAATAAAGTGAGTCACGTGAATTTTTTTGTTTCCCAGTACAGATAAAAGTTATATTTAGACTATACTGGAGTCTATTAGGTGGGCAATAACATTATGGGAAAAATTGAAATATCGTGAGAATTACCGAAACGCGACACAAGGACACGAAGTGAGCACATACTGTGGGAAGCATGGCTCTAAGAGACTTGCTTGACGTAGTGTTGCCACAGACTTTCAGTTTGTAAAAATCACAATTATCTGCAGAGCATGGTAAAATGAGGTATGCCTGTGTTCATGCAACTAGGCAAGTTCTGGACATCTGATTTACATTGACTAATTGGTAGCTATTATTTTTAGAAGCAGAGAAGACTCCTCTAGTTGAAAGACTGGAACCAATTATAAAGTGTGGTGTCTGAAGCCCTAATAGCGTTCTTTTACTCTTAGGAGATTCTCTTCCACCTCAAAATAAAACACAGCTATTTCTCAAATTAAGCTTAATTTATTTGACTTAAAATGTTAAAATGAAAATACTCCTAGGAGAAGTATCATTTTAAGCGTCGTTAGCTATTTACACTTTAGAATGAATGGGTTTTATATCCGGTTCTCTGAAATTTCCCTAGAGGTAGAGAGAAACAACATGAGACCATTGGCAGCAAGGAAAACAAATTTACCTGCTCCACAATTATAAATAGTGTATATGAATATCAAATTTAATGACATATAGAACATTTTGGTCTCAGTGCATATCTTACAGCTGCCTCCTCATGCCCCAATTGAGTAATCACATCTCAGGGTTACTACAACTAAAGGCAAAATCAGATTTATTGACCTTGATTAGATAAACTATTTTGTCAATTTTAAACACTTTTTAAAGGACAGTTATTACTGTTTTGGAGGGCATTTACTCATTCTGAATTTCCTGGCTGTAATTAAAGTTTCGGAAAAAAAAAAATATAGTTGTTCCTCCTTGCTCCTGACCTTGACAGGCACATGAGATGCACCCACCTCCCAGACACAACACCCCAGCCAGTTGAAGACTGAAGTCTACATATGCATTAACCATGGCAAGTCATTTCCATTCACTTGGCCTCAGTTTCCCTATTGGTAGATAAGATGAGGATTGATAAGATAATTTATATGACTCCCTCTAGCTCTAAGATTGTATGATTACTCCTTGGCAGTTTTGTGCTTAACTAAATGTTAAGATGACATTAATTCCAAGGATATCATGCCCAATTGGAATGTAAGCTCCTCTCAGTCAGGACATTAGTGCTGTCTGAGCCCCTGGGACAACTTTGTTTTTCATTGCCTACACAAGGAATCAACTCGATGGCAGTGAGTTTGGTTTGTTTTTGACACACAGCAAAAATGGAGAAGTTGGTCTCCAATAGCCCCAGCCTGTCTTTTTCTCATTTAGGGTTATCCAGGTAGATAATTCTGGAATATCAAGATTCCAGATCTTCATTTGGACAAATAACTTACATTCTCTGAGCATTACTTTCTTTCTGTTATAAAATGGGAATGATAATACTCATTTTATTGGGCTTGCGATGACAAATAGTTTGCATAACATCAATAAATTACCTAGTATGATGCCTGGCATTATTGACTATCTTCTCTTCCTTTCAACTTGTGTTTTCAAAATTCTAATTCTTCCTCCACGTTAAAGGAAAGAAAATTATTTGGTAGTATGAAGCCCATATATATTGTACGATGACATCCCCAGGCTCCTGTGGGGTTCAATCTTTTATCTTTGACTATTCTAAAAAGGATCCCAAGCATGGGGGTACAAGTGGTGTGGTAGTTAAGGTTCTGTGTCAGATTGGCTGGGCTGGTTGAGTGGCTGGGCAGCTGGATGTAGTGATTCCCCATGATGAGATTGGTAATCAACTCCATGGTGGAATCTACTGTGAGCAGTTAAGTAGCTGCCTTAGGGATATGGTCTGCTCCCCGTACATAAGAAGATGCTCTGAGGAAGGTCTTGGGCTTTTTTGGCACATCTGGATCCTGCATTTGGCCAAGGCTTCTTCTCAGTAGCCTGCCATGTTGTCTGCCGATCTTGAGATTGTTTCTGGGCTTGAAGTAATGGCCTGCTGTGTTGCTTTGATAATTTTGTGACTTTGCCATTTTGTTTGTCGACCTTGGGCTTGTCAGCTTCAGTAGGCTACAGTTGCCAGAGCTAAGAGAAGTCTCCAGTTTCAGTGGGTCTGGGAGCAAGAGGCAGAGCTGAAGCCCAAGGTTGGGGGACTTTTACCCAGTGCCTAGAACTGGCACTTTGAATTCAGTCCTCTAGCCTCCCAAACTGTGAGAGAATAAATTCCTGTTTGTTTAAAACCACCACCTTGAGGTATTTCTGTTACAGCAGCTCTAGAGAACCAAAACAGATGGGAAGCAAAGGTCTCTTGCTAAGCAGGGGCATCCTCTTGATTCTGAGTGCAAACTTCCTCAAAGTCCATTCCTGAGCCTACTTAAGCTTTTCCTAGGAAGCCAAAGAGTTGACTAAGACTGAGGGGAAGGGATGACTACTCTCCCCTATTTCCTTCTCCACATGCCAAAAAAGACAACTGTTTGGGCTCCTTCATGAAGCAGTGGCAACTGCTGGGGGTTCTTGCCTGTGAGCTGGTGGAATGGAGGATGAGGCCCTGGCAATGAGGGTTGTTTGCCTCTCTCCAGCTATCCACAGGAGTTGGGGGGCGGGGAAGTACGTGGAGAGAGGAGGGTAATGTATCAGGAGCAGCTGGACTCTTCTAAGGATCCCACAGAAAAGGCCTTTTCAGACTTGAGCACTTGAGCATAATTCAGGGAACTGAGCCTCCAGTCATTAGTGTGGGGCATGCTCTGCATTGCTGACTGTTGCCTGTTGCCTGTTGTTGTTGTTGTTGTTGCTGTTACATGCCATCTAATTGGACCCAACTCATAGCGACCCCTCCTTGGGTTTCCAAGGCAGTATCACTACGGAAGTAGATTGCCCCATCTTCCTTCCGAGGAGTGGCTGGTGGGTTTGAGTGAGTTTTAGTTGAGTTGCCTTTTGTCCAGGACCCTCCCAATGTACTCTCTTCCTGGCTCCCTAACTTCACCTCCCATACCTTCCCCCCACACCAGTGTCTCATCATCTCCTGAATAACCTCCATGTCTCCAGGCTCCCCCAAATCTGAAAGGCCCTTCTGTCTTTCTCTATGCTAACAACGCTGATACAATCCCTAAGACCCATCTCAGACTCTGTCTTCTTTGCATAGGCCTTCCTGGCTCTCCTCGGTGCTTTGTTAGTGTTTATACCTCCATCATGGATTTTCACCACCACTATGGTACACTTTTCTATTTACTTGGCTTGTTCCTCCGTTAGGTATTTGCTACTTGAGACCAGAGACCTTGATTGAATCTCCCTATATCTCCAGCCCACAGGCTGTGCCTGGCATAGATCAAGCACTCAATAAACTTCTCTTAAATGGAGTTGAGCCCCTATTGCAAACTAAGTAGAAAAGAACTTTGTGTTCTCCTCCGTATGGCCATGAGTATGGCCAAAAGAACCAAGTGGCTCATAGTATCAGGAACTCAATCAGCACTGACACTGACCAGTGTCTATTGGAGAATTAATCATGCATAGATAAAAATTAGAAACTTGACTCAAATGTTTAAAAATAATATTCACTTTACTCCTTTCTTCCATATTCAAATTATTTTCTACTTACCCATTTTCAAATCCTTTTATCATGGAAGCAGAATTACATCCTCAGCTTCCAGCGAGGCTTGTGGTGCATTTTAGTACCCTTCTGCCTTGTTTTTATATCATACTAAAGAAGAAGTTGAGAGGAAAAAAAAGATAATAATTATCACACACATGTGTTCAAAACTCTGCCACAAAATGAGTATCAGAACAGCTAGCTGAGGGGAATTTTTTTTTTTTTTTTCAAGAAAATCTCTGTAATCGCATCTTCTGGGTTCTCTATCCATTTTCCTCCATCCATGGAGGAATTCCAAATCTAATTACAGGCATTTATGGGAACTGCTTTCATTTATGCCTAATTACCATGTAGTACAATAACTATTATATACATCACTATATATGTCAGATTAACTTTTCTATAAATTTCATTGGATTACCACATTAAACTGTACAAAATCACACTCCATCTTCAGCAAGTCTGACCACTTTGTATGGCTGACCATTCATAGAAGACAGTTGTCTGCTCACATCTTAAAAAAACTGGTCAGAGTTTGGTAACAGTTATTTTTGATGTCTTTTCTGCACCCTTCACAATATCTAACCTAGTGAAGTAGGCTACCTTAGATGACTTCATAAACATCTGCAAAACAGCTTATTGTTGAGACAGTGGGAGCTCTGTGGAGTAAGTTCAGAGTGTGTGGAATGCTTCCAATTGCCATAGAGGAGACTCAGTGTCCATAAGGTTTTCAATTGTTCATTTTTTTTGGAAGGAGATTGCCAGGCTTTTCTTCTGAAGCCCCTCCGGGTGGACTTGAACCTCCAACTTTTTGGTGAGCAACTGAGCACGTTAACTGTTTGCACTGCAAAGGAATGACTTGATAGGACTTTTAATCTGGCAGGAAAATCTAAAACCTTTTTAAAGGAATCTTTTGAAAAATCATTTAAAGAGGGATGTGACTTTAATTTTTTATTACCTTCAGACCTTTCAGATACTGCTAAAATAACAATGCTGTCATTTGCTCTGTAGATCACCTGGAGCAAATTTCCGAGTATGAGGTGGGGGAGGGACAGTGTGGAGTAATGGAAAGAGAACTGGAATAGGACTCAGTCCCAGTTCTGTCACTAACTAGGGATTCTGGGCCAGTCACAGATGTTCCTGGGCTACCTACATGTTCTGTATGAGGTACTTCATTAGACTTAAGCTGCCTATCACCCAGGAATGCTTACAGCAGCAAGTGGGGCCACCAAATGTGACTGCATTGAGATAAGTACTATAAGGGCAGGGCAATTAAATGATGTTAATGTTAGTTTTCATATGTAGTCCATTCCACAGGTACATGTGGGTCAGGGGTTTGCTGAGAGAGGGAGAAATGTGACAGGGTCCTAAAAGCCATGAAGAAAATACACCGGGCTGAAAATCACCTCCCATATTTGCCAAGCAAAGAGTCACCTGCCCTGCCCTCAACAACAGCCCCTTTTAACCTTCTGGTTCTCTCTGAGATGTCCTTCTTGCTATAAGTTATTGGTCACTCTGAAAAACTCAGCAACATGTAGAAGGAGAACTTGCAAAGTCACTTCTGTTTGGATAAGCTTGAAAAACCGGCTAGCTGCACCTCAGGGTGGCTGATGGATTAATCTGTTAGTTCTGGGATGGAGTTGAGCCCCCCAGTTACAGAGTACACATTTCCAAAAATCACTGTGTTAACTAGAAACCATGCAACCTGAAGAATAAAGTCTGTGGAGATGAGGAATAAAGAGGTGGCACTTATGGGAGTTCACTGCTCAGATTTCCCTTCAGGAGAGAACCTGCCACATGGAGTACAGAGAGCTGCCACCTCCAGTGGCACTCCTTTGGAGATCAATCAGCTGTAATGTTCAAGTCCAGAACACTCTCTTCCCAGGCAGCTGCCAGTCAATCACTGAGCATGTGTTATGGTTGGAACTGTGTCCTCCAAAACTGATACTGAAGTTCTAAGCCTTGGTTCCTGTGAACATGACCTTGTTTAGAAATAGAGTATTTGAAGATGGTCAGTTAACATAAGGTAATATTGTACTAGGGTGTGTCCCAATCTAATTTAACACCTTATAAAAGAGAAGGGGCATAAGAGACAGATACAAGGAAGACAGTCATGTGAAGATGCATCTACACACCAAGGAATGCTTGGAGATATCAGAAACCAGAAGAGACAGGAAAGAGAACCTTTGGAGAGAACATGACACTGACACCCTGAATTTGGACTACTAGCGTCCAGAGGTGCAAGACAATAATTTTCTGTTCTTAAAAAGCCACTCAGTTTGTGATATTTTGTTACCTAGGAAACTAGGTAACTACCCTAGGAAACTAACAGAGAATGGCAGGGCCATTTCCACCCGACACAGGCAATCTTGTTCCAGATGGAGCTCCCCATTGAGCTGACCAGTCATTTTTAGAGCTGTACTACAGTCTGAAGCTCTTCCTTTCCCCTCTCCTTTTATGGCTGCCAAACTTACTTCCTGGTCTGAAGACTCCCTGCTTGGTCATGTTCCCTCTCTCCTTTATCTTGCACAAGTATTTCCTCAAAAAATAACTCTTACACATCTAAGTGTTTTGATGGCTGCTTCACAAAGGAACTGACATAGGGTTAATGCCCAAAACATGACATTGTTTTTTTATTTATAAAAGGTTATTTTTAATGCGTTTTATTGAAATATAATTTATGTACAGTGAAATACACAAAATTAAACTGACATGGGTCAATGCATTTTTTTTTTTTCTGTGTTCTCTCCCCTCTCCTCCCATCTCTGGTAACCAACAAAGAAAGTTCCCTTCCATATATAAACCTTTCCTTGAATTTTTACAACAATGAACTAATACTATATTTGTCCTTCTGTGATTGACTTATTTCACTCAGCAGAATGTCATCTAAGGTCATCCATGTTATGTGGTGTTTTGCAGATTCTACATTATTCTTTAGGGTTGCATACTATTCCATTGTGTGTATGTACCACAGCTTGGTTATTCATTCTTCTGCTGATGTACATGTAGGTTGTTTCCATCTTTTTGCTATTGTAAATAGTGCTGCAATGAACATAGGTGTGCATATTATCTGTTCTTGTCCTGGCTCTTGCTTCTTTAGGATATATAACTAGTAATGGGATTGCTGGGTCAAATGGTATTTCTAATTCCAGTTTTTTAAGGAATCACCATACTGTTTTCCACAGTGGTTGTATCATTTTACAGTCTCACCAGCAGTGGATGAGAGTCCCAATCTCTCCACATCCTCACCAGCATTTGTTATTTTCTGTCTTATTGAACTTTGCCATCAGTGTTGAGGTGAGCTGGTATCTCATTGTTGTTTTGATTCTAAAAATTTATTTTGACTCAAAATATAGGGTAAAATTATATTATCCACAATTTAAAATTCCAAACATCTCTGGAAACAGCAAAACCAGGCCTGACCTTATATGAGGCTATTTATAGCCTTTAGTTGTTCTACTCTTCCTATCATTTCAAGATCTATCCTGAAGTACAACACTGTCAGTGATAGGATAATATCTACACATCTACGAAGACCAGTTAATATGACTGTTATTCAAATATATGCACCAATAACTAATGCCAATGATGAACAAATTGAAGATTTTTACCAACATCTGCAGTCTGAAATTGATCAAATATGCATTGATAATGACTGATAATTGGAATGCAAAAGTTGGAAACAAAGATGAAGGATCAACATTTGGAAAATATGACCTTGCTGATAAAAATGATGCAGAAGATCACATGATAGAATTTTGCAAGGTCAATGACTTATTCATTGCTAATACCTTTTCTCAACAACATAAATGGTGACTATACATTGGGACCTCACCAGATGGACTACACAGGAATCAAATCAAATACATATGTGGAAAGAGACGATGAAGCAGCTCAAGATCATAATCAGAACAAAGCCAGGGAATGACTGTACAACAGACCATCAATTGCTCATATGCAAGTTCAAGTTGAACTTTTCAAGAAGAAAATTGAAACAATCCACAAGAGTCAAAGTATGACCTTGAGTATATCCTACTTGAATTTAGAGACCTCCTTAAGAATATATTTGACACACTGAACAGTAATGACCAAAGACCAGATGAGTTGTGGGTTGACATCAAGGACATCATACATAAAGAAAGCAAAAGGTCATTAAAAAGACAGGAAAGAAAGAAAAGACCAAATATAGATATCAGAAGAGACTCTGAAACTAGCTCTTAAATGTACAGTAGCTAAAGCAAACAAAATAAATGATCAAGTAAAAGAGCTGAACAGAAGGTTTAAAAGGGAAATTCAGGAATGCAAAGTATTATGATGAAATGTGCAAAGATCTGGAGTTAAAAAACCAAAATGAAAGAACATACTTGGCATTTCTTAAGCTGAAAGAACGGAAGAAAAAATTCAATCCTTGTGTTGCTATATTGAAGGATTCTATGAGCAAAATATTGAACAATGCTGAAAGCACCAAAAGAAGATGGAAGTAACACACAGAGACATTATACCAAAAAGAATTGGTTGACATTCAGTCATTTCAGGAGTAGCATATGATCAAGAACTAATGGACTGAAGGAAGAAATCCAAGCTGCACTGAAGGAACTGTCAAAAAAACAAAGTCCCAGAAAGTGATGGAATACCAGTTGTGATGTTTCAACAAATGGATGCAATAATGGAAGCACTTACTTGTGTACACCTAAACATTTGGAAAATAATTACCTAGCCAAGAGACTGGAAGAGGATGATCCATTATCTGCCCATTCTGAAGAAAGGATTGCATTCAACGGAATGCAGAAATTGCTGAACAATATCATTAATATCACAAGCAAGTTAAAATTTGCTGAAGACAACTCAAAAACAGTTGCAGCAGGATATCAAAAGAAAACTGCCAGAAATTCAAGCTGGATTCAGACAAGGACATGGAACAAAGGATATCATTGCTGATGTGAGATGGATCTTAGCTGAGAGCAAAGAATACCAGAATGATGTTTACTTGTGTTTCATTGACTATGAAAAGGCATTCAACTGTATGCATCATAATAAATTATAGATAACATTGTGAGGAATGAGAATTCCAGAACTCTTAGTTATGTTCATATGGAACCTATACATAGACCAAGAGGCAGTCATTCAAACAAAACTATGAAATGTTATGTGGTTTAAAACCAGGAAAGGTGTGTGTCAGGGATGTATCCTTTCACCAAACTTATTCTATCTGTGTACTCAGCAAATAATCCAAGAGCTGGACTATAAAACTGCATCAGGATTGGAGGAATACTGTTAACCAACTTTGATATGCAGATGACAAACCTTACATGTTGGAAGTAAAGAGGGCATGAAGCACTTACTGATGAAGATCAAAGAATACAGCCTTCAGAATGTATTATACCTCAACATAAAGAAAACAAAAATCCTCACACTGGATAAACAGCATGACAAACAGAGAAAATACTGAAACGGACAAGGATTTCATTTTACTTTGATCCACAATCCAAGAAATCAGATAATGTATTCCTCTATACTTGGAAAATCTGCTGTGATAAACCTCTCAGAGTGTTAAAAACAAAGATTATGCCTGACCAAAGCCATGGTATTTTCAAGCACCTCATATGCAAGCAAGAGCTGGTTAATGAATAAAGGAGACTGAAGAACTGATGCTTTTGAATTATACTCTTGGCAAAGTGTACTGACTATACCATGAACAGCAAGATGAATGAACAAATCTGTTTTGGGAGAAATACAGCCAGAATGCCCCATAGAAGTAAGAATGGCAAGACTTCGTCTGACTTACTCTGAACATGTTATCAGAAGAAGGACATCATGCTTAGTAAAGTACAGGGTCAGTGGAAAGGAGGAAGGTGTTCAGTAAGATGGATTGGTACAGTGGCTGCAACAATGGTGCAGGACTGGGTGGCATTTCATTCTGCTGCACGTGAAATCTTTATGAGTCAGAACTAACTCAATGACACCTAACAATGACACCTAGAGTTATTCCACTTAAGTTCTATATATTATTACAGAAATAGTAATGTGTTTGGTTATGGGATAATCTTCCAGACACTGCCTGGAATTATATTAGCTCTCTAAAATCTACAAATTTCTGGATTCTGAAAAATATCTGGTTGCAAGCATATTCGATGAATTGTGGGCCTGTACAATACAAAAATTAAAGGTTGAGTCTAGTAGCTAGTCTTCAAAGGTTGTCCCAAATGAACCATACTTTCCTGTTTTCACATCCTCATATGGTACTTGCACTAATTGGGTGCTTCCAAGAGAATGCAGCAGAAATTATGCGGCACCATTTCCAAGCCAAACAGTTTCCACTTTCAGAAAATCTGACTCATCATGTAAGAAATCTGGCTACTCTGATGGACAGAGCACATGGACTAGCCAAGTGGACAGGGAGAGGCCCTGAAATTATGTGAGGAACAGGAAAGCCCACTATCTCTGGGTCCCATCTAAGACCATGATTCTAGATATCCCCAACCAAGAGCCTTGTTATCTAAACTGTCTCAGATGTTCCATCTCCCGTCATCTGACTAGAGTTGAATGAGATACCTCAAGCTAAAGCAACCTAACAATCACCCAGCTGAGCCCTAGTCAATGCACAGAATCAGGAGCAGCAATACAGCACTGTCATTAAAAGTCACTATGTTTGTGCTGTTGCTACATGGTGATGAAAGCTAACACACTCTACTAAAAGCATTGTTCACAAATGAGTGACGGGTCACAGAATGGGAAAGGAAGTTAAAAAAAAAAAAAAGGAGCTAGGATGGCACCAAAGATATGTAATGTTAATTAATTGTCTATTATGTATATGTTACTGTACTTAACATATATTATCTCAGAACATCCCTAAGAGGAAGCCTCTATTGTCTCCATTTTACAGATGAGAAAACTGGTGCTAAGAAGGATTCAGTAATATGTCCATGGTTATTCTGCTATATGTGATGAGGCTGGGATTCACGCCTAGAAATTTTCTGCAGAATTGACCATGACTACCTCCCAACTCTTTGGGACCAGTGGAAATCAGTTCCTCTACAGTGAACATCTGTTGCGTCTGCTATGCAGCAGCCAATCATCCAGGAATGCACCCCTCCCTTCCCTCTAGGGGCCACCCACCCCCTCTCAGAACATGTGTTTGGGTGCAGCCCCAAAACCCTGGACCTGGACTCAGATCATAATAAGCACAGCCCATTCTCCAGGACACGGTTCAGGCAGGGGTGAGGCAATGAGATTTGCTGTGAAAAACGCTGTCCCCTTCCCACGCTAAACTTTGAAATAAAGTAATATGTCCCCTGCACCTGCTCTTCAACCTCAACAAGCTTGTTTCCTCTGGCCCTATCACATCCTTAGCATTTTCCCTGAGCACATTCTTCACCCCTTGCCTAGAACTCACTCTCCTGACCTTCTCTCTTTGTTTAACTTCTCCTCCTCCTCCTTCACAACTCAGCTCAGATCTCCTCCTATCTGGCCCAACTTCTCACCCCAGGGCCTGTGTATGTGCTCTGTGTATGTGGTCACTGTACACAGTGTGATATCACTGATCACGTTGTTATGTCAACTCTGGATTACCTAGTCACCTTCTCCACATTTCTGCAAATTTCTCAAGGGCAGGTAACATGTCTTAAGCATTTTTGTATCCCCATCAGCTCCCACAATGTTCAGTCCATAGTGATAACACAAATTAGATGGATGGATAGATGATGGATGGACAGATGGATACAAAAAGTATGATAGGGCTATAGTGACCTCCTTCACCTATGAGAGTTTTCCCCTTGGGATTTAATGACAGCAAATAACTCTTGAAAACTTCATGTGCTGCTCTTGGTATTCCAAGTAGTCTATGTTGACATTGATTGGCATATATGAGTGTTGAAATGTTAATTATTGTTAGGGATGGGAGACAATAAATAACATCTTTTTCTTCCAGCCACCTGAAAGCTAATACACAAGACCAAGAACATAAAGATTAAAGTGTGATCTCATTACAGTTAAAAACCAGTGGGATAACATAGTTTTAAATTAGTGGCCAAGTTGGGCTTTTAAATACTCCCTTCCATAGGGAGAGTTTGGGTCTACAAAGCCAACAATTCGTTCAGAATTACTGCCTCCCGGTTCCTGGCAGAGAGTGAAGAAGCAGAGGACCTTTCAGTGTCTGCAATGTTTTTTAAGAGTTTTGATGCACACATTCAAGAAGCATGGCCCAATAGAAGTTAATTCATTGCTCCCAATCAGATAACCACTCCTCCTCTCATGTGCAAAAGTGAGCAGCAGGTAGGACAAAGAGACCAGGACTGTTGTGGATGCTTAACAACAACAACAACAACAAGCCAGGGAAATACGTGTCCATTGTGTAAAAGAACACACAGAAGAGGACTTGAGCCTAGGAAGCCAGGGGCACATGTGTGCTAACTTCTTTGATACTTGAAGGGAACCACGAAAATACCCAGTGAAGCTGCAATCATGAAGTACCTATATGAGTGCTTGAAAACACTGATTAGGAATTTTAAAAGTGCACATTTTGCCCACTCAAGCAATAATATTTATGGCATGTAGACTAACAAGCCTCTTTGCTAACATATCTAGTGACATTTCTGAAACATGAACAATTACCGTGTTCTTTCGTTTACTTGGATAGGTGGTAATTTCTTATTTTTAATGGAAAATGCTGAAATGTTATATTACAGTGTTCAGGCTGAAATCAATGAGTTTTTTGGGCTTTTTTTCCACATTGTTTAGAAAACTTGTTGAAAACTTCAACCCTGGCTTGCTTTCTATTATACCTTCAAAAGCAGTATGTGGTTGACTGACTTTTTTTTTTTTTTTTCCCCAACTGGGGCTCAACTTTGCTCTTAGATTATAAAAGGAAGAGGAAGTTGAGCTATAATAATAATAATAATAATAATAATAATGGCCCTGGAACCCTGGATTTAAATGGACACCAACTATGTTAATGTTAGCAAGTCATTTAACTTCCTTGAAACTCAGTTCCCTAGTCCCCATCTATAAAATGGGGATATTATATCTACCTCCTTGGATTTGGATTTGGATGCTAAGCAAAAGTTCAGTGGTTCAAACCCACCAGCCATTCAGTGGAAGAAAGATGAAGCAATCTGCTTCTGTAAAGATTTACAGCTTTGGAAACCCAATGGGGGCCACTATGAGTTAGAATCGACTGGATGGCAGTGAGTTTTGAGTGAGCTGGGTTGTAATAAAGATTAAAAGAGACAAACTACATAGAAATCTTAAGGGTAGTATCAGGCATTAAATTAGGTGTTTGATGAATGTTTTTAAATGTAGTCAACAGTAATCTCATGATGATTACAGTGTTACCACACTCCTGGCATCCAGGAGACGCTGGGCAAGTAAGTATCAGTCCCAGGAGTCTGGTTGCATGACACTAGAGTTTTCACCCTGGTGTGGGATTGTCTCTATGAACACTGTAAACTACTAGTGTTAAGTTACAGAAACATTAAAGTGGACTCTTGGGAAGAGTAAAAGAAAAAAATAAAAGATTTCAAATGTCTTTCTCTAAGTCCTGTGCTAAGACCATCAGGACCTGAACTGTTGAAGGGATGTGGCAAAAATGCACTCAGGACATAGGGACAAATGAATAATGGGAACTCTGAGAAGGAGAGTTTTTTCCAGTGATGCATATGTAGTTGGTGAGTAACTACACAATATAAGAAGTCATTTATTCCAGGCAGAACATTGCAATATGACATTTCAGCATTTTTCATTAAAAATAAGAAATTATTGCATATTCAAGTGTGCCAAGAGCGAAATGTGTAATTCAGGCTGCAGGATATGTGCTCTACAGCCCTAATGACAAGAATCCTAGATAAAAACAGATCTGAAAGGAAAATGTTGCCCATCTGAAAGTTTTCTGTAATCATTTGTTTAAATTCCACCTTTTCACATTTGGAATTTTGGACAGTGAACACAGAGAAAATAAGATAGCATGACAGAACACATTTCCCTAGAAAGTTATCTTGGTTCTTATATCAAAGTACACTTTAACCTGATACATACAAAAATGTGTTTTAAGAAAGATATAATATATAGAGCTGACAAGGAACAAGGTTGTAGTCTCTTCTTGGCCACAGTGAGCTATCCAGAGGGAGCGAATAGTTGGACCTGTGGGCTTGGGACCATGGTTGCAGGAGACATCAAGCTCAGTTGACATAACATACTACACAAAAACATTGTTCCACATCCTACTTCAGTGAATAGTGACTGGGATCTTAAAAGCTTGCAAGTAGCCATCTAGATGCAACAATGGATCTCTCCTCATCCAGAGCAAAGAAGAACGAAGAAAACTACAGATGCACAGACACAATTTAGTCCAAGGGACTGGTACACCATGTGATCCTCAGCCTATATGACTATGAGACCAAAAGAACTAGATGGTGCCCAGATACCTGTCAACCACTCAGAGGCGGATCTGTGTAGGAGATCCTGTATAGAGAACAATGTGGAACAAAATTCAAACACATAAGGAAAAAAAAAAAAGAAGGGGACCAGGTTTGCTGGTCTGACAGAGCCTGGTGAAACTCCTGAGACTATGGCCCCTAGCTGCCCTTCAGGTCTGGAATTGAACCCACTCTTATGGCTTCCAGCCAAACAAAAGACAGGAATATGAGCTGAACATTTACATTAGGTAGATACACTCCTTGGAGATATCAATTATGGGTGAATAGAAAGGCTGTGTATGCACAGGGAGACAGCTCAGGGGGCAGGAGTGCATGGGAGGGAAGGATATAGGGAAGAGGTAATTACGGGGAGGAAATGGGAAGAGAGGTGTTGCATTGTAGGAAATTGCAGTCAATGTCATGAGACAAAGTGTATGTGAACTGCTGTGTGGAAAATGAATTTGCTCTGTAAACTTTCACCGAATTCACAATAAAAAATTTTTTAAAAAAAAAAAGATATACTATTTACCTTTCTTAAGATTGGCATTTGATATTTTCGTTAATCTGGAGTTATAGAATCAAAAGGGAAATAACATATTATGCATTTCTTAAGCTGAAAGAACTGAAGAAAATTCAAGGTTCAAGTTGTAATATTGAAGGAGTCTATGGGCAAAATATTGAATGATGCAGGAAGCATCAATAGAAAATGGAAGGAATACACAGAGTCACTGTGCCAAAAAAGAATTGGTTGACATTCATCCATTTCAGGAGGTACCATATGATCAAGCATATGATGGTATTGAAGGAAGAAGTCCAAGCTGCACTGAAGAAATTGGCAAAACAAGGCTCCAGGAATTGATGGAATACCCATTGAGATGCTTCAGCAAACAGATGCAACAATGGAAGCACTCACTCATTTATGCCAAGAAATTTGCAAGACAGCTAACCTGGGCAATCAACTGGAAGAGATCCTATTTGTGCCCACCCAAAGAAAGGCAATCCAACAGAATGTGGAAATTATAGAATAATATCATTAATATCACACACAAGTAAAATTTTTCTGAAAATAATAATAATAATAAAAAAATTACAGCAGTCCGTTGACAGGAATTGCTGGAAATTCAAGCTAGTTTCAGAAGATGGCATGTAATGAGCAATATCACTGTTGATGTCAGATGGTTCTCAACTGAAAGTGGAGAATACCAGAAAGATGTTTACCTGTGTTTTATTAATTATGCAAAGGCATCCAACTGTGAGGATCATAACAAATTATGAATAACATTGCAAAGAATGGGAATTCAAGAACACTTAATTGTGCTCATGTGAAACCTGTACATAGATCAAAAAGCAGTCATTTGAACAGAACAAGGGGACACTGCATGGCTTAAAATCAGGAAAGGTGTGCATCAGGGTTGTATCCTTTCACCATACTTATTCAAACTGCATGCCGAGCAAATAATCCAAAAAGCTGGACAATATTAAGAAGAATGTGGCATCAGGATTGGAGAAAGACTCATTAACAACCTGCAATATGCAAATGACCCAACCTTGCTTGCTGAAAGTGACAAAGACTTGAAGCATTTACTGATGAAGATCAAAGACTACAGTCTTCAGTATGGATTACATGTCAACATAAGGAAAACAAAAATCCTCACAACTGGACCAATATGCAACATCATGATAAATGAAGAAAAGATTGAAGTCGTCAAGGATTTCATTTTACTTGGATCCACAATCAATGCCCATGGAAGCAGCAGTCAAGATATCAAATGACTTGTTGCATTAGGCAAATCTGTTGCAAAAGACCTCTTTAAAATGTTAAAGAGCAAAGGTGTCACTTTGAAGACTAAGGTGCGTCTGACACAAGCCATGGCCTCTTATGCATGTGAAAGCTGGACAATGAATAACGAAGATGGCAGAAGAAGTGATGCATTTGAATTGTGGTGTTGGTGAAGAATGTACCGTGCTACTAGAATGGACCATGGACTACTAGAAAGAAGAATGAACAAATCTGTCTTGCAGGAAGCACAGCCAGAATACTTGCTAGAAGCCAGTATAGCAAGACTCTGCCTCTTATACTCACATTATCAGGAGGGACCAGCCCCTGGAAAAGAATATCATGGTTGATAAAGTAGAGTGTCACTGAAAAAGGGGAAGACCATCAATGAGATGGCTTGACACAGTGGCTACAATAGGCTGAAGCATAGCAATGATTGTAAGGATGATGGAGAACTGGGCAGTGTTCTGTTCTGCTGGACATAGGGTTGCTATGAGTAGAAATTGACCTGATGGCACAGAGCAAAAACAATAGTTTGAATATGCAAATATTGGACTTGCAGAATTAATTGATCACAAATATAATTAAAATTATATACAAGATTTTAAGCTCCTTAAGAGCCAGAATTGTAATTTTGAACGATTACAGCCTCTTCTACACCTAACTACAGTAGCCTGGTAGTATCTCAATATATTGTTAATTGCCCCCTAGTTGATTCTGACTCATGGCAACCCCATGTGTGCAAAGTAGAATTACTCCTTAGGGTTTTCAAGGCTGTGACCTATAGGAAGAGATTGCCAGGCCTGCCTTCCAAGCAGCCCTTGAGTAGATTCAAGCCACTAACTTTTCAGCTAATAGTTGAGCCTTTTCCATTTGTGCCACCCCAGGAACTCTTCAATACATATTGAATGGACATAAATTAAATTAGATAAGTATGATAGATGCCAAGTTTTTTTTTTCCATCATTTTATGTACCTTATAAAAGAAACTGTGTTATAACATTACACATGGCTTTAGAAACAGATTAGTTCCTTTTCGAATCAATGTGATTTCTAAATAGTAAATACTCTTCTCTCTACATAGCAGCTTCTTGAGAGTGAGTTTGACACAACCAAAGAGGCAGGTTAACAGGCTCACGTTGCTAGAGTATAGTTTTGTGTGTTGTAGATGAGTTCACAATTTTACAATAGTGTATCCAATATGTCAGCCTGCTGCCCGGGGATTTCCCGCTTGCCCTGTCTTTCTCTTGCTTCCTAAACATGACAAGGACATTACTATTGTGGAGGTGTCTATTTTCCCCATTAGAAAGGACAGTGCAGCTCATAAAAGGGGATCAAAACATTACCTCAAGTAAAACACTTTTAGATGGAAAACGAAAGCATCAGTAACTTTTCCTCTGCCTGCCCTCAAAAGTGTCAGAAAGAAAGACAGTAACTCTAACAGGGAAAAAGAATACTGCTCCATTCTTCCAGGAGTGTGGGATTTACTATCTAATGTCACAACAGAGAATAATTAGACTCTCGCATCTTGTTTTTCTTCCAGATAAAATGATAATCAAAGCCACACAGCTCAACTTTGGAAAGCTCTGAAATGAACAGTATGGGAAGCAGATCGTCTGAGATCAGATGTGGGACTGAGATTTTTTACCCAAAGTTAAATATTCTTCCATTTAATTTCCTTCAGGATTTATGAAGGCAGAGGCATCATAAAATTTTATTTCCCAGGACGTTCTCCGAAACACTCCAGGCACCAGACTAAGGGAATCGCTTCTAGGATTTCTTTGTTAGTTAGTTTCAACTTGAACTCCCTTCCTTTTCTCTTCCTTTTTCAGCTAGTGCCTCACTCTCATGTCACAAGGACCCAAAGTTAGAGATGGAGTGCCCAAACCTCTCCGAACCAACAAAAATAGTTTCCTCAGGAAATGCATGTATTTACTAGCTACAGAAAAATGAATGCCTTTTTAAAGCATGTGTCTCAGAAACCCCTGAATGATTTCTATATGACACAGACAATAGGAGAAAATCCAAGAGGGAAGTAGGAGACAAGTAGATAGGATCAACTCAGAATAGCTAAATTGGGACTGAGAACAATGCGGCGCTTTGATTGATAAGGTGATTTAAAAATTAAAAGAAGGGAGTCTATCTGTGAGCTGAATGCCAGTTACCTGAGATTGATGGATGGCATGAGTCTTCTCTTCTTTGTGGCATTTCAGATAAAGATGTGTTTTCTTTTAGAGAGGTTCTTTATAAGACAATTATTTGACTGGAAGGAGGGTGTGTTAAGTGTATGTGTGTGTAGCATTTCAGAACAGGGCTCGATACCTAGAATGCAAGGCTACTCCATAGCTTTGCACACTGTCTTTTCCATAGCATGTGCATAGACAATGTACTTTAAAAACATCCTTCCTGGATATGCCTTCATTTCCAATTGTGTCTATGCACCATGTGGAAGCCAGCATGATTAAGGAAAAAGTCATTGTGTGAACCTCCAAATCCATCTGTCACGTCATTGCTATTGAAGAGCCTTGCTGAAAAATTAGCCGCCTCCTTCCCCCAACTTGTGTTTTCCCATCCTCAAGACAATACGGGAAGCTCTTAGCTGGGAGAGGAGGGAACAAAGGGGCAAGGAATTCAATAAAAAAGAAATCCTAGGCAAAATGAAATATTGTTTCTCTGTCTGTATTGCTCTCTTTCTCTCCAATCCGCCAGAGCATTAACCACTTGTCTGCCGCACTAGGTGGCAGATTCATTTCTGGGATTTGTCTGCAGAAGACTGAAGCATCTGAAGCATCAAGGATGTCCAGTGTGAGGAGTGGCTTGGAACACAAGAGGCTAAACAGGGCATAACAATAACAGTCAGAACATGACAAAATACTCTTAATTCCTACATATTTGGAATTTTCCTAATACACCTGCTTAATTAACTACACAAACACACCCAAAGACTTAATGGATTTTTATATTTTCTGTGTGTATTTGTGAACTTCCTAAATTGTATACGATGCATTTGTGCATTCTTTTGGGCAGGGTGTCCATTTCTTTAAATTGTCTATGAACCTGGAATATTAAAAAACATTGTAATAAATTAGTTATTATTGTAATAATTTTTGCTTTATTTTTTCAATTGCAGAGGGTAAGCCACCAGCCACTCCTCAGAAGGAAGGTTGGGCAATCTACTTCCATAGTGATACCACCTTGGAAACCCAAGAAGGGATCACTATGAGTCAGGTCTGACTCAATGGCATATAACAACAACAACATGAATACTTACTTGGGCCAAAGTGGACAAAAAAGAAAACACAGATAAACTGGATAACAGATGCTGAATTAGAAGAAGAAAGGTGTAGGCTGAAAAATATTAGATTTATAAGGACACATTTTTCTCATTTTATAATTATGATTTAGACTCTGCAAAAACATACATAAACTGCACAGTGTATGGATTTTTTGTTGTTTTTTTAAACTATGATTTTGTGACATGTTTTAACAACACTATATTTACGAATTTTCTTTTTCATTTCTTCTTATTTCAAAAGTTGATTGGAAGAGATGCAAATAGTTGGACTAATGAACTTGTTTAAAATTTCTTCAGCCGGTATTAGATTTAAAGAAAGTTAATTAAAATAGGAAAATTGTAGAGCAAAAATCTTGTTTCAGGTCAGGGGCTTTTGGTGGAAAGAATTACTAGCACAGCTTGCCATGAGTAGGCTGGCCTGAAGTCATTGAAATGTTTAATTTGTGTGCACTCATCTCAACCTGAATGTTTCTAAAAGTTAAAAAAAAAAAAAAAAAAATCTGAGCTCATGAGTGTATGACAGAATGAAGTGTTATAGCTACAATAAAGGCTGATTAGGGCAAGAAAGCTATCTCCCTAAGTATGGAGATTCAAAAGAAGAGGGTCTCTTATAAACCCTAATACTGATTCCTGTTTTATCGGAGTGGAGAAATGTAGTCATCTGAAAAAGATCAAACAGGACAGAGGTTCCAAGATGGCAGACCAGGCAGATACACTGTCCAGACCCTCTACAACAAAGACTTGGAAAAATAAGGGAAATGGCTACAGATGACAATCCTGGATTCCAGATCTTCAAAGGAAAGGAGAAAGAAGTAAATCAAATACCAATGAGAGGGAGAGACTGAACAAAAGCAGGGAACAAGGCTTCACAAGAAATGCTAAAGGAAGTCCTCCAGACAGAGAACCAACAATGGCAGGCAACAATCAGAGATTAACACATACAACATCACATGGAAATCAACCCAGATACAGAAATATAAAAAATAAAATAAACCTACAAGACTGAAAATAGAGAACCAGAGATGTCAATTTGTAAACAATGGTAACTACAAAGCAAAAAGAGGGAATAAGTTATAAAGTTACAGAACTACAAATGGAGAGGAATTCAAGATGATATAAAGACAGGACTGATGGCTTTAAATTGAGAAGATAATAATAAGTTGCAAGGTAACCTCAAAGAAAATTAATAAACCTTCTCACCAAAATTAAAAAAGAAAAAATCATAGTGTCTCAGTAAACACTAAAACAATAGCAATGAAAGAAATGATAAGAAAATCCATAAACAAAATGAGCTCAGCACAGAAAAATATATTAAACAAAGAAATTATCCACACACACACACAAAACCCACAGCAAAATTGCAGCAGTAAATTCATAACTATCACTAATTACACTGAATGTAATTAATTAAATGCACTTGTCAAGAGACAGAGAATAGCAGAATACATAATAAATCATGACCCATCAATATGCTGTCTATAAGAGACACACCTTAGACACAAAGAGGAAAAATATGTTAAAAATCAAAAGGTGGAAAAACATATATCAAGCAAATGGCAACCAAAAAAGAGCAGGAGCTGCAATATTAATATCTGATAAAGTAGACTTTAAGGCAAAAACTTGCAAAAGACACAAGGAATTATGTTATATAATGATTAAAGTGTCAATTGAATAAGATAACATAACCATAGTAAGTATATACACATCCAATGGAAGAGCCCTAAAGTATATAGATCAAACTTTAGCAGAAGAGAAATAGATCTTCAAGTAATATATGAGACTTTAATACAACATTTTTGATGAAGGATAGAACAACTAGAAAGAAACACAACAAAGATATAGAAGATTTCAACAATGCCATCAACCAACTAGACCTCATAGATATATACAAAACACTCCACCCAACAATGACACAATATACATTCTTTTCCAATGCACATGGAACTATGTCCGAATAGACTATATGTTAGGCTACAAAGCAAGCCTCACTAAATTTCAAAACTTTGAAATACTACAAAGCATCTTCTCAGATCACAGTCCTATAAAATTGGAAATCAGTAACAGGAACGTCAAGGGAAAAAAAAAAAAAAGAAAGAAAGAAACCTGGAAACTGAATAACAGTCTGCTTAAAAACTATGGAGTAAAAGAAGAAATTTAAGAAATGAAATTAAAAATTATTTGAATCAAATGAGAATGAAAACACAACACACTAAAATCTTCTGGACACAGAAAAAGAAGTGCTCAGAAGAGTATAGCAATAAATTCACACATAAAAAAAGAAATAATCAAATCAACACCTTCACTAACATCTCCAACAGCTAGAGAAAGAACAGCAAGAAAAGTCTAGAGTCACCAGAAGAAAGGAAATACTAAGGATTCAAACACAAATAAATAGAGCAGAAAACAGAAAAACAATAAAATTGACAAGATAGAAGTTAGTTCTTTGAAAAGATTAGTAAAATTGACAAACCACTGGCAAATTTAACAAAGGAAAAGAAGGAAGGGATGCAAAGAAAATGAATGAAAAATGAAATAGGTCATGTCACAACAGAACCTACTGAAATAAAAAAGATAATAACATAATACTATGAAGAACAGTACTCCAACAAATTTGAAAACCTAGAAGAAATGGACAAATTTCTAGAAACAATGACCTACCTAAACTAACACAGACTGAGGCAGAAAATTTGAACTGACAAAAGAAGAAATTAACAGGTAATAATTAAAAAAAAAAAAAAACTCTCAAGAAAAAAGTCCAGGTCAAGAGAGCTTCACTGCCAAATTCTAACAAACATTTAGAGAAGAGTTGAAACCAACACTACTCAAACTATTTAAGAACACAGATAAGGATGGAATACTGTCTAACTGATTCTATGAAGCAAGCCCATAACCTTAATACCAAAACCAAGCAAAGAACTCTCAAAAAGAAAATTACAGACCAATATCCCTCATGAACATCGATGCAAACATTCTCAATAAATTGCTAGCCAAAAGAATTCAATAACATATCCAAAAATAATACATCATGACCAAGGGATTCATACTGGGTATGAACAATCAACATTAGAAAAAAAATCAACGTAATTCACCACATAGTCAGTGATAGGATAATATCCATAATATCCCTAATATCCATACACCTACAAGGAAGACCAGTTAATACTACTATTATTCAATTTTACATACCAACCACCAAAGCCAAAGATGAGGAAATTGAAGATTTCTACCAACTTCTGCAGTCTGAATTGACCAAACATGCAATCAAGATGTGTTGATTATCACTGGTAGCTGTAATGCAAAAGTTGGAAACAAAGAAGAGTTACTAGTAGCTGGAAAATATAGCCTTGGTGATAGAAATAATGCTGGAGATCACATGATAGAATTTTGCAAGACAAGCAACTTATTCATTTCAAATACCTTTTTCAACAACATAAGCGACAACTACACATGTAGACTTCACCAGATGGACTACACAGGAATCAGATTGACTACATCTCTGGCAAGAGGTAATGGAGAAGTTCATTATCTTCAGCCAAAACAAGGCCAGGAGCTGATTGTGGAACTGACCATCATATGCACATTTGAGCTGAAGCTGAAGAAAATGAAAACAAGTCCACAAGAGCCAAAATATGACCTTGATAATATCCCTGCTGAATTGAGACCATTTAAAGAATAGATTTGATGCATTGAGCACCAATGACCAAAACCCAGAGGAATTGTAGGATGACATCAAGAAATCATCCATGAAGAAAGCAAGAGGCCATTAAAAAGACAGGAACAGAAGGAAAGATCAAAATGGATGTCAGAAGAGACTCTGAAACTTGCCTTTGAGAGGCGAAGTAGCTAAAGCAAATATAAGAAATGACAAGATAAAAGAGCTGAACAGAAGATTTCCAAGAGCAGCTCAAGCAGAAAAGTCAATTACTATAATGAAATGTGCAAAGACTTGGAGTTAGAAAACCAAAAGGAAAGAACACACTCAGCATTTCTCAAGCTAAAAGAACTGAGGAAAAAAATTAAGCCTCAAGTTGCAATACTGAAAGATTCTATGGGCAAAATATTGGATGATGCAGGAAGCAACAAAAGAAGATGGAAGGAATACACATAGTCACTGTACCAAAAAGAATTGGTCAGTCTTCATCCATTTCAGGAGGTGGCATATGATGAAGAACCAATGTTATTGAAGGAAGAAGTCAAAGCTGCACCAAAGGAATTGGCGAAGAACAAGGCTCCAGGAATTGACAGAATACCCATTGAGATGTCTGAACAAACTGATGCCCTGTTGGAGGCACTCACTTGGTTATACCAAGAGATTTGGAAGACAGCTTCCTGGCCAACTGACTGTAAGAGATCCATATTTGTACCCATTCCAAAGAAAGATGATCCCCAGAATGTGGAAACTATAGAACAATATCATTAATATCACATGCAAGTAAAATCTTACTGAAGATAATTCAAAAATGATTGCAGCAGTATATTGACAGAGAGCTTCCAGAAATGCAAGCTGGATTCAGAAGAGGACGTGGAACAAGGGATATCATTGCTGATATCAGTTAGATCTTGGCTGAAAGCAAAGAAAAC
>NW_006921589.1:34364706-34365974 GCF_000298275.1 Orycteropus afer afer | reverse complement strand
TCCTTTGAAGATACCTAAAGATAATTCTTTTGAATTCCTTATCAGAGAGTTCTAATGCTGCTTCTTCCTCAGGGATGTTTTCTGGGTCTGTATCCTGCTCCCTTGTTTCTACCACTTTATCCTGCTTTTTTGTGTGGACTGTGATGGTCTGTTGTTTCTGAGGCATTGTGGCATTGCTGTATTTACATCTCTGTTAACTGTTTGTGAACAGCAGCCAAGGGTGATTCAGGCTCTTTGTGGTGATTTTTTTATCATTGGCCTGTTGGTGGAGAAGGAGGTAGTGGCTCTCACTCAGTAAGTGAAATTGCAGGAAGTGTGGCTGTAGTTGTGTCTTATGGGGACTCTTACTGTCTCCTACTCAGTTAGACAAAAATTACAATTAAATAATGATCAAAAAACTAAAAGCACATGGACAAAATACACACCATGTAATCACACAAGAACAGTAACTAAAAGAAGAAAAAAGGGAAAAAAAAGAAGAAAAAAAAAACCAAGAAAACCTGCAATATCTGGGGATAGGGCATTAAGAGAAAAAAGGTAGAAAAGGGGAATAATGAAGAAAAATGGGGAAAATTCAAAAAAAATAAATAAATAACAAGGGATGGGGTTAACTACAAGAAAAAAGGGGAAAAAATTAAATTAAAAAAAAATTTTTTTCAACCAGGAACAGGGAAAAAAAAAAAAAAGATGAAAACTAGGACCTGGGAGGGAAAGACTAAAGAATAATAGTAAAAAGGACAAAAGTATTAATAATAGTAGTAGTTTCAAAACAGGCAAATACAAACAAACTAAACACCAGAAAAGAGAAAGTGAAAAAGAAAAATATTAAAATTAAAAAAGAGAAAAAAAAAAAGAAATCAGTGGAGAACAGGGCAGGGCACCCAGGCTCCGTCTGAGCACACAGACTGGGATGGAGTTCCTGTGGGCCCAGAAGGTGGGTGGGAGTGGTGGATGGCCACACCTCTGTTCACCAGCGGGTGTGGGGTATAAGAGTAACAAGAAGAATGTCGTACCTTTTCAGTCGTGCAGGTCCAGAGTGTCCTTGGGGTTTCTGTTCTTAAGCCCCTGGAAACTAGGAGAGTGCTGTCTCTTTAAATATCCAAAATGCTCAAGCCGCTTTTAAACATTCAAAATGGCAGCGTCCTCCAGACAGGCAAAAGCCCACAGCTCAGCCCGCCTTTCTCTTCACCTTCTTTGTTTATTCCCCAGCCACCAGAGCAGTCCTCAATGCAGTCCCTGGCTAGCAGGGCTGATTTTTAGGTTAATTC
>NW_006921589.1:34359540-34364166 GCF_000298275.1 Orycteropus afer afer | reverse complement strand
GATTTCATATTACTTGGTTCTACAATCAGCACCAATGGAAGCAGCAGTCAAGACACCAGATGACGTATTGCATTGAGCAAATCTGCTACAAAAGACCTCTTTCAAGTGATGAAGTCCAAAGGTGTCTCCTTGAAGACTAAGGTGCACCTAACTCAAGCCATTGTATTTTCAGTCATCTCTTATGCGTGTGAGAGCTGAACAACGAATAAAGAAGACCAAAGAAGAGTTGATGCTTTTGAGTTGTGGTGTTGGAGAAGAATGCAAAGAGTATCATGGTCTGCTAAAAGGACTAACAAATCTGTCCTGGGAGAAGTGCAGCCAGAATGCTTCTTGGAAGCAAGAATGGTCAGATTTTGTCCCACCTACTTTGGTTATGTTGTCAGAGGGAACCATTCCCTGGAAAAGTATATCATGCTTGGTAAAGTGGAGGGTCAATGAAGAAGGGGAAGGCCTTCAACAAGATGGATAGACACAGTGACTGCAGTGATGGGTTCAGGCATTGTGTGGTAGTTATGTTTGTGTGTCAACTTGGCTGGGCCTGGTTGAGTGGCTGGGCAGCTGGTGGTAGTTATTCCCCATGATGAGACTGGCAATCAACTCCATGGTGGAATCTACCACAAGCAGCTGAGTAGCTGCTTTGGGTATGTGGTCTGCTTCCCGTATATAAGAAGCAGCTTTGGGAATGGTCTCTAGCTTATTGCACCTTGAGCCCTGCATGTAACTGGTCATTGTTCAGCAGCCTGCCATGCTCTGCTGACCTGGGGACTTACAATGAACTTGAATTAATGGCTTTCCATGTAGTTTGGTAACATTGGGACTGTGCCTTTTTACTTGTAAACCTTGGGCTTGTTAGCCTCAGCAGCCAGCAGCTGTCTGAGTGAAGAAAAGCCTCTAGCTTCAGTGGGCCAGGAGCTGGAGGCAGAGCTGAAGACCAAGGTCGAGGGACTTTCACCCAGCCCCTAAAGCCTGGCACTTTGAATTTGGAATTCTAGCCTCCTGAACTGTAAGAGAATAAACTCCTGTTTGTTAAGACCATCCCATTTGTGGTATATTCTTGTTAGAGCAGCACTAGGTAACCAGAACAGATAGCAAGGATCATGAGGCTGGCACAAGACCTGGCAGTGTTCTGTTTTGCTGTGCATAGGGTTGCTATGAGTCGAGATGACTCAACAGCACCTAACAACAAATCTACCACATCAATAAAAAAAAAAAGGAAAAGAAAGACTTGATCATATCAATTGATACAAAAAAGACATTTGATAAAATCAAACCCCCACTCTTGATCAAAATCCTCATCAGAATAGGAATAGAAGGGAAATTTCTCAATGTAATTAAGGACATATACCCAAAACCAACAGCCAACATTATCCTCAATAGACAGAGACTAAAAACCTTTCCCTTGTGAATGGGAAGCAGACAAGGATGCCCTTTATCACCAGTACTATTCAATATTGTATTGGAAATCCTAGCCAGAGCAATAAGGGAAGAAAGGAAAATAAAAGGTATCCAAATTGTCAAAGAAGAAGTAAAACAATCTCTGTTTGTGTATTATATGAACGTATGCACAGAAAATCTCAAGGACTCAACAAGAAAACTATGTGAACTAATAGAGAGACTCAGCAAAGTGGTGGGGTAAAAGATCAACACACAAAAATCGGTTGAATTCCTCTACATTAACAAAGAGAACTCTGAAAAGGAAATCAGAAAAAGAAAACCATTTACAATCGTCACCCAAGAAATGAAGTACTTAGGAATAAATCTAACCAGAGACATGAAAGACCTATACAAAGAAAACTACAAAACACTAATACAAGAAACCAAAACTATCTACATAAATAGAAGAATATACTGTGCTCATGGATAGAAGGACTTACATTGTTAAAAAAAAAAAAAAAAAACTGCCCCAAACAATGCACAGATATAATGCAATCCTAATCCAGATTCCATTGTCATTCTTTAACCTGATGGAAAAAATAACCACCAAATTTATATGGAAAAGAAAGATACCCTGGAGTAGCAAAATACTATAGAGGAAAAGCAAAGTAGGAGGCCTCACCCTTTCTGATCTTAAAACTTATTATAGCCACAGTAGTCAAACAGCCTATATTGGTGCAACAGACACATAGACCTATGGAATAGAATTGAGACCTCAGAAGTAAATCTATACATAGAAAAACAATCAGCATAATCCACCACATCAATAAATAAATATGGACTTATTTATTTATAAAGAAATATGTGACAGCTGATCTTTCACAAAGGGTCAAAACTCATTAAGTGGGAAAGAGATAATCCCTTTAAGAAACCAGTGCTGGCAAAATTGCATCTCCATTTGCAGAAAAATGAAATAGGATTCATATCTCACACCATATACAAAAACTAACTCAAGTTGGATCAAAGACCTAAACATAAAACCTAAAACTATAAAGATTATCAAAGAAAAAATAGGGACAAACTTAGGGACCCTAATACAAGGCAAAAAATACACTATCAAACATAACTAAAAATGCACAAACAGCAGAAGACAAACTAGATGACTCAGACCTCCTAAAAATTAAACATTTATGCACGTCAAAAGACTTCATTAAAAGAATGGAAAGAGAACCTACAGACTGGGAAAAAGTCTTGGCATCAATATATCGGAAAAGGGACTAACCTCTAAAATTTACAGAAAACCTCAACACCTCAACAACAAAAAGACAAACAATCCAATTACAAAATGAGCAGAGGACATCAACAGGCACGTCACCCAAGAAGATATTTAGGCAGCTAATAAACACATAAAGCAGTAGAAAGATACAAATCAAAACAACAATGAGATATCACCTCACCCAGCATTAACAGCAAAATTCAAAGAAAACAGGAAACAAAACACACTGGGAGGGTGTAGAGAGACTGGAACCCTCATACACTGCTGGCAGGACTGTAAAATGGTATTAAGTACTGTGAAAAGTGGTATCATGCTTCATTAAGAATTTGGAAATAGAAATACCATGTGATCCAGCAATCCCACTACCAGGTATATCCTAAAGAGCTAAGAGCTGTGACATGAACCCATATATGTACTCCCATTTTCACTGCAGCATTATTCACATGGCAAAAAGACGGAAACAACCTAAGTGCCCACCAACAGATGAATGGATAAGTAAACTATGGTACTTACACACAATGGAATATCATGCAACATTAAAGAATAACAATGAATCTGCAAAACACCATAACGTGGATTAACCTAGAAGATGTTGTGCTGAGTGAAATTACTCAGTTACAAAAGGACAAATATTACATGACTTAAGAAAAGGTTTACACACTAAATGAATCATTCTTTGAAGGTTACCAAGGGTGGGAGGGGAAGGGAGAGTAAATCACTAACTAGAGGGAAGATGCCTATTAACTTGGGTGAAGGGAAAGGCAATACACAATAAACAGGAGGCCAGCACAAAACAAGGCAATGGAAGGTGCAGGGAGGAGCACAAGAGTCAAAGGCAACAAAGGTGAGTGCTGTTACATACACAACGCTGCAATAACAGTAATAAGAGCCATCTATGCGTAGATGTATAGATAGATGATCTCAACAGAGGGGGAAGGCAAATGGGACTATGTAGGTTATGAATATATAGGTTTGTCACAGGATATCTCTACCTATGTATTTATATGTATTGCAATTATATCCATGAATATAGTAGAACAATACAGGGGGCAAAGTTAAGAAAATGAGTCACTGGTCATGGAGCTCAGGACCATAGTCTTGGGGGATACCAAGGTCAATTGACATAACATAGTTCACAAAGACAATGTTCTATATCCTACTTTGGTGAGTAGCAACTGGGGTCTTAAAAATTTGTGAGCGGCGATCAAGATACAACAGTTGGTCTCGTCTGGAGCAAAGAAGAGTGAAGAAAATAAAAAATACAAGGAAGCAATTAGTGCAAAGGATGAATGGGCCATGTGAACCCCACCCTCCATGACCATGAGACCAGAAAAACTAGAGAGTGCCCTACTACCACTGCTGGCTGCTCTGAAAGGTATCAAAATAGGAGACCCCAGATAGAGTGTGAGAAAAATGTGGAACAAAACTAAAAATGATTTTTTTTAAAAAATAATTAAATAAAATTTAAAAAACAGTCTTACTGGTCAGGTGAAGACTGGTGGAAACCACAAGATTATGGCCCTTAGACATCTTTCAAGCCAGGAACTGAATTCAACCCCTGTGGCTCAATTTTAAGCTAATGGATAGACAGGCCTATTAGGTGAACAATAATACCAGAAGGGTATGCACTTATTAGAACAATCAAGCATATGAGATCAAGAAGGCAGCATTGGCCCAGGGACAGAGCTAGGAAGGTGGAAGGGGATGGGAAGGAAAGACAAAGGGAAGCAGCAGGCATGGTGAGGAAGTGAAAAGAATGTTGTTGCATTGTGGGAATTGCAGTGAATGTCACAAAATAGAATTGTGCAGATTGTTGAGTGGAAAAAAAAATTAATCTGTAAATTTTCATTTGACTGCTAACCAGAGGGCTGGTGGTTCCAGCCACTCCTTGGAAGGAAGACTGGGCAATCTCCTTCTGTAGCGATACCACCTTGAAAACCCGAGGGGGGTCAGTGAGTGGGAAATGACTCGATGGC
>NW_006921589.1:34357550-34359008 GCF_000298275.1 Orycteropus afer afer | reverse complement strand
TGTTTCCATCTTTTTGCTATTGTAAATAGTGCTGTGATGAACATGAGTATGCACATATCTGTTCCTGTCCTGGCTCTCACCTCTCTAGGATACATACCTAGTAATGGGATTGCTGGGTCAAATGGTATCTCCAATTCCAGCTTTCTAAGGAATCACCATATTGCTTTCCACAGTGGTTGTGTCACTTCACAGTCCTACCAGCAATGTATGAGAGTCCCAATCTATCCACATCCCCACCAGCATTTGTTATTTTCTGTCTCACTGAACCTTGACATCAGTACTGGGGGAGATGGTATCTCATTGTGTTTTGATTTGCATCTCTCTGATGACCAATGATTGTGAGCATCTCTTCATGTATTAGCTGGCCACCTGAATATCCTCCTTGGTGAAGTGTCTATTCATGTCTTCTGCCCATTTTTCAATTGGATGCTTAATTCCTTTGGTGTTGAGGCATTGTAGTTTTCTATAAATCTTAGAGATATGTCCTTTGCCAGATATGTAATTATCAGCAAATATGAATTTGTTGCTTTCATTTTTGTTATGTGCTTTTTTGTGGTGTCAATTTCTTTGTTCCATATAATTTTCTATGCTGAGCTGGTTTTGTTTATGAATCATGTTAACACTTCCTTCATTGCTGTTGCTTTAATATTTGCTAAATATTTGTGTTGGTTCTCTTTATTTTGAAGTGAAGGTTTATCATGTTTATTTGAGGTTACCTGTGATTTATAGTTTTCTTCCCAAGTTTAGAATAGTTCATTCTATCTTGTAGTTGTCTTGATATCCCTACCATCTATAAGTTCTGTAATGACACAGGTTTTTTTCCCTCTTTTTGGCTTGTAGTTGTCCTCTTTTGTCAATTGATGTCTCTGGTTCCCTGTTTACAATCTTGTAGGCTTATTTACTTTGGATACTTCCATAGCTGGGTTGGTTTTTGGGTTATAGCATCATGTGTGTTAATGGTCAGTTGTTGTTGGCTGTTATTGCTTCTCTTCCAAAGGACTCCCTTTAGCAACTCCTGTAAGTTTGGTCTGTATTCTGGTTACCTAGTGCCACTCTGACAGGAAACATACCACAAATGGGATGGCCTTAACAAGCAGGAGTTTATTTTTAAAATTTGGAGACTTTAAGTCCAAGTTCAAAGTGCCAGGCTCTAGGGGCTGGGTGAAAGCCCCTTAACATTGGGATCCAGCTGCCTCCTGCTCCTGACCCATTGGAGCTAGAGGCATTTCTTCACTCAGACAGCTGCTGGCTGCTGAGGCTGAGAACCCCCCAAGGTTGACAAGTAAAGAGGCACAGTCCTGATGTTACCAAACCACATGGCAGTCCATTAACTTAAGTCCATTGTAATTCCCAAGTTCAGCAGACCACAGCAGGCTGCTGAGCAATGACACAGCTACATGCAGGGTCCAAGTGTGCCATATGCTAGAGACCATTCCCAAGGCTTCTCCTTATATACAG
>NW_006921589.1:34353635-34355405 GCF_000298275.1 Orycteropus afer afer | reverse complement strand
CTAATCCACTTCTGTATAGTTCTTTTCAAAGCTCAGGGCTCTAGGATTATCTTCTGTATCTCTGTCAATTGGTTTTTCTTTTCTTTGTTGAAGAGGGTCTGTGTCGCTTAACTGCCTATTCTTCCATCTTACCTGAAGTCCAAAGCTGTAATCTTTACAGAAGTAGGTTAACACATCTTTCTCCTGTTGTTGTGTTGTTAGTTGCTGTCTAGTCATCTCCAACTCATAGTGACCAACTCATATGCATAGCAGAACAAAACACTGCCTGGTTCTGTGCCAGCTCCACAATCCTTGCTATACTTGAACCCATCACCACTGCCACTGTGTCAGTCCATCTCATTGAGGGCCTTCCCCTCTTTTGTTGACCCTGCACCTTACCAAGCATGACATCCTTCTCCAGGGAACAGTCCCTTGTGTAATGACCAAAGTATGTAAGATGAAGTCTGGCCATTCTTGCTTCCAAGGAGCATTTCGACTACACTTCTTCCAGGACAGTTTTGTTAGTTCTTTTAGCAGTCCATGGTACTTTCAGCATTCTTTGCCAATACCACAACTCAAAAGCATCGACTCTTCTTTATTCAGTCTTTATTCTTTATTCAGTCTTCTTTATTCATTGTCCAGCTCCCACATGCATATGAGGTGATTGAAAATACCATGGCTTGTGTTAGATGCACCTTAGTCCTCAAGGAGACATCTTCGCTCTTCAGCACTTGAAAGAGGTCCTTTGCAGTGGACTTGTCCAGTGCTATATCCTGACTGCTGCTTCCATTGGTGTCAATTGTAGAATCAACATGTGAAGTCTTTGACAAATTCAATCTTTTCTCCCTTTATCACGATGCTGCTTAGTGGTCCAGTTGTGAGGATTTTTGTTTTGTTTATATTGAGATGTAATCCATACTGCAGACTGTGTTCTTCAATCTTCAGCAGTAAGTGCTTCAAGTCATCCTCACTCTCAGCAAGCAAAGTTGTGTCGTCAGTGTATTGCATGTTATTAATGATTCTCCCCCCAATCTTGATGCCACATTCTTCTTCATATAGTCCAGCTTCTCAGATTATTTGTTCAGCATATAGATTGAACAAGTATGGTGAAAGGACACAACCCTGACACACTCCCTTCCTGATTTTAAACCATGCAGTGTCCCCTTGTTCTGTTAAAATGACAGTCTCCTGGTCTATGCATAGGTTCCTCATGAGTACAATTAAGTGTTCTGGAATTCCCATTCTTCTCAATGTTATCCACAATCTGTTATGATCCACACAATCAAATGCCTTTGCATAGTCAATAAAACACAAGTAAAAATCTTTCTGGTATTCTTTGCTTTGAGCCAAGATCCATCTGACATCAGCAATGACATCCCTCATTCCACATCCTCTTCTGAATCCAGCCTGTACCTCTGGAAGTTTGTCAACATACTGCTGCAACCATTTCTGAATTATCTTCAGTAAGATTTTACTTGCACAAAGTATTAATGATGTTGTTGTTGTTGTTGTTGTTATGTGCTGTCAAGTTGGACCCAACCCATAGCAACCCTTCCTTGAGTTTCTGAGTCATTATCAGTACAGAAGTAGATTGCCCAACCTTCCTTCCAAAGAGTGGCTGTTGGGTTTGAACCACCAGCCTTCTGGTTAGAAGTCAAGTGCCTTAGACACTACACTACCAGAGCTCCTGATATTAATGATATTGTTTGACAATTTCCACATTCTGTGGGATCATCTTTTTTTGGAATAGGTACAAATATGGATCTCTTCCAGTCAGTTGGCCAGGTAGCT
>NW_006921589.1:34326449-34352566 GCF_000298275.1 Orycteropus afer afer | reverse complement strand
AGAAAATATTGAAGTTGTCAGGGATTTCATTTTACTTGGATCCACAATCATCACCCATGGAAGAAGCAGTCAAGAAATCACACTTGGCATTGCACTGGGCAAACCTGCTGCAAAAGACCTCTTTAAATTGTTAAGAAGCAAAGATGTCACTTTGAAGACTAAGGTACACCTAACTGAAGCCATGGTATTTTCAATATCCACATGTGCATGTGAAAGCTGGACAATGGATAAAGATGATCAAAGAAGAGTTGATACCTTTGAATTGTGGTGTTGACAAAGAATACTGAAAATACCATGAACTGCCAGAAGAACCAACAAATCTGTCCTAGAAGAAGTACAGCCAGAATGCTCCTTGGAAGTGAAAGTGGCCGGACTCTAGCTCATCTACTTTGATCATGTTGTTAGAAGGGGCCATTCCCTAGAGAAGGATATCATGTTCATGCATGATAAAGTAGAGCGTCAGCAAACAGGGAAAGACCCTCGGTGAGATGGATTGATACAGTGGCTGCAACCATGGGCTCAAGCTAGCCAGGACTGTGATGACGGCACAGGACTGGCAGCGTTCCTTTGTATCGTGCATAGGCTCACTCTGAGTCAGAGCTGACTCGACAGCACCTAACAACAGGATGGCTATTATCAAAAAGCTAGAAAATAACTGGTGTTGGGGAGAATGGGGAAAAATATGAACCTTCATCCATTGCTAGTGGGCATGTAAAATGATGCAGCTGCTTCAGAAGACAATTTAGCAGTTCCTCAAAAAGTTAAGCATAGAATTACCATAAGACCCAGCAATAGCACTCCTATTGCACCCCCATGCCCAAAAGACTTAAAGCAGGGACTCAAAGAAATACTTATACACCAATGTTCATTGAAGCATTTCACAATTGATGAAAGGTGAAAATGAGCAAGAGTGTATCAACAGATAAATGGATGAAAAAGTGTGGTGTGTCCATACAATGGAATTTTATTTGGCCACAAAGAGAATTGAAGTTTTGATACATGCTATGGCATGGATAAACCTCAACGACATTATGCTGAGTAAAATTAGTCAGATACAAAAGGACAAATCTATAATGCCAATTATATAAAATATCTAGAAAAGGCAAATGCATAGAGAAGCTCAGTAGTGGTTACTAGGGACTGGAGAGAGTAAGGGAAAATGGAGTTATTGCTTAAGGAGTACTGAATTTCTATTTAGGGTGATGAAAGCATATGAAAACAGGTGGTATTGATGGTTGCACACCATGTGAGTGTGATTAATGTCACTGAATTAAACAGTTAAAAATGATTAAAATGGCAAATTTTATGTTATATATGTTTTATTACAATAAAATGTTTTTAAAAAGAATAAATGTGTCAATCATAGAAGTCAATATGTCAATCAGAAAAGTCTATTGATTAGCCATCTGTAGTAGATTGTATTATTTATTTCAATTCTTCAGTCCCTCAGATAGTAAGAGTATATTCCAAACCAAAACCAAACTCACTGCCATCGTGTCAATTCCAACTCATAACAACCCTCCACTGGGTTTCCAAGGCTGTATAAATCTTATAGAAGCAGACTTCCTCACCATTCTTCCATGAAATGGCTGGTGGGTTTGAACCACTAACCTTTTGGTTCACAGCCAAATGCCTTAACAACTACACCATCAGAACTCCTTAAGAGTATATTAAACCAAACTCACTGCTGTCAAGTCAGATCTGACTCATATTAGGAGGAAGTATATAAAATTGCCATTTTTGGTGAAGTCAATAAGGATCACAATTTCATGCAATTCAACCTAATACAGCCACACCCTTTGCCATGTACCTTTGCAGTACTCTTCCATGGGGTGGTAGAATATTCTTCCTCATCCTATTGATGTTGGGCTTGGCCATGTGACTTGCTTTCTGTGTAGAGTGTTAATAAATGTGATGTGAGCAGTGATCTTAAATGTGCTTGTGTAATTCAGCCAAGTCAGCTTTCTGTTATGCTCCAACTATTCACTGTGAGAAAAAATTCCCTGGGTAGTTGCTAGTCTAAGGAGGATGAGACACATGTGGAGCAGACCCAGATCCCACCTACAGCCTAGGGTCAAGTGCAACAGACCTGAAGCCCGAAGCCCAGCCTCCCAGCCTACAGCAGTTGAACCTCAATCTGCTTGCAGTTTGGAGAGCATGAAGATAGTGCTTATTATTGTAAGCCACTGAGATTTTGAAGTTGTTTGTTCCACAGCCTTACTGTGGCTATAACTCACAAATATATCATCCCAACAGCAAACAAGGGAGAGCACCTGAAACAGGAGTTAGCAAGGTCTACCCCAGCAATATTCAAGGGAAATGGAGTCTTGTTAAAGAGACTTTAACAGATGAATTGCTTGGACTCAGAAAAGAAGAGAGACAAATAGGCAGAGTACAGCCATGGCAGCAGACAAGATGAGCAGTAGACAATAGCATGAATCTAGGCCTTGGGTTAGCAGGAAGGGGAAAACTGACAGATAGCAATTTTTAATACTTTCCAGTTTTGACAAAGGTCTGTATTGCAGCCTGCAATTTAATCTGCTATTCTTAAAAATGGGAAAGAACGTGACTGCCAGCAAGGTCATTATAAGAGTAAAGACTGTAACATATTAAGGAACTAACATTTGGATTCTATATTGCTTCCATTTATTCTGAAGTTTGTGCTACATACTTTTCACTGTGCAAGTCTTGAAGTTGGGAACAGAGTTTCAGAAATGAAATCACAATTAATTGAAGTCGTTGGAAAATGTATAATCAAGGGCTCATGCATTTATTTATGTCAACAATTCCAAAGAAAATTGCTAGTATGTTTTACCAACTGTCATCCACTTGTCCTCTTTCATACCCTGAGTTGAAATATGGTGATAATATCCTGCAGGTTCCCTAATCACAACAGTAACTGCTGTTTATTAAATGCTTACTTCTGTGTATCAAGGACTCTGCTGTGCACTTTATTTTACCACTTTTAGATGTGAAAAAACTATGACCCTCAAAGTTTGAATACTTTCACTGATATCACACAGCTGGTAAGAAGAGGAGCTAAAATTTGAACTCAGGTCAAACTGTAATCCTACTTTATGTTGAGCAAAAGTCAGTTTAAGTGTCTTAGTTATCGAAATTTAATAAGTTCTGTTTAGCTATAGGCATAGAAAAAGAATCTTATTCCCTATCTATCCATCTATATCCACCTAGCTGTCTGTCCATCCATCCATTCATCTATCCACCCATTTACAGAAGTCTATAATATACCCCTTGGGAAAACAGTTACTGAAAAGTGTCATTTTGATCTAGATTGTATATGTTTTCTTTTGTCTGAACACTTAATGCATTGTCACTGCAGATACTTTCCATGTTTTTGTCACACGTTTGTTGTGGACCCTTGGCTCAGTTCAGAACAGATTTGTTCTTGAAGAAGAGTAGTCTAAATAAGAATTTCAATCTTTGCTTATATCTCTGATAGCATAGTGCCTAAGGCACCTTGACTGCTAACCAGAAGGCTGGCAGTTCAAACCCACCAGCCACTCCTCAGAAGGAAGATGGGGCAACCTACTTCCATAGTGATACTGCCTCAGAAACCCAAGGAGGGGTTGCTATGAGTTGAGTCCAACTCAACAGCACATAGTAACAAACAACAATGACACCTGTATCTCTAAAAAAATAGAATATATAATAAATACAGAATCAGCAAAAGCCCTTAAAAAGCCTCTGTCTCCTGAGAACCTCTTGCTCCCAGCCACAGACATTGGCTCTGGCTCTTTTCCCCTTTCCCTCTTGGTCTCTTGTTTGCCTTTTCTCCCCTATGATGCTTGGGCCCAGCCACCTCACAGAAAAACGGAGAGGTAGCTCCACGTTCTCACACTGGTTCCCAAGCACTTGCTGTCACTTGTTCTAGCCACTCCCACTCAGAATTTAATGATTCTTTCTTTGCAAGCAGCCTTTTGGGAAAGAACTACCTCCGAAGCTTTGACCCACTTGAATCCTTCCCTTTTCCTCTCACCTCTTACTCATTTCATCATCACAAAGGTTAAAAAAAAAAAAAAAATCTCACCTACAACAATCTTTAGAAAGGGTTGTTGTTGTTGTTATGTGCCATAGAGTCGGACCAACTCATAGCGACCCCTCCTTAGGTTTCCGAGGCAGTATCACTATGGAAGTAGATTGCCTCTTCCTTCCGAGGAGTGGCTGGTGGGTCTGAATCACCAGCCTTCTGGTTAGCAGTCAAGTGCCTTAGGCACGACGCTAAGTAGGCAATCCCAGAATGCTCCACTTCTGGCAAAGAATGTGAAGAAGGAAGAAGGAAGGGAAAAAAGGGGGATGAGACACCCTCCTTCAACCTCTACTCCTTCATATTAATGACGTTTGTTTATCACATGGGGAAACCACCAGAAATTCAAGCCAGATTCAGAAGAGGATATGGAACAAACAATTGCAGATATCAGTCGGATCTTGGCTGAAAGAACAGAATACCAGAAAAATATTTACCTGTTTTTATTGACTGTACAAAGACATTTAACTATGTGGAACATAACAAATTATGGATAACATTGTGAAGAATGGGGATTCCAGAACACTTAATTGTGCTCATTTGGTACCCATACATAGACCAAGAAGCAATTTTTTTAACAGAACCGTGTGGTTTGAAATCAGGAAAGGTGTGTGTCAGGGTATTATCCTTTCACCATACTTATTCAACCTGTATGATTAGCAAATAATTAAGCAGCTGGATTATTTGTTGATTATTGTAGAAGTTCTATGAAGAAGAATGCAACATCAGGATTGGAGGGAGACATTAACAACCTGTGATATGCAGATGACACAACCTTGCTTGCTGAAAGTGAAGATGACTTGAAGTACTTACTGATGAAAATCAAAGACTACATGCAGCCTTCAGTATAGATTATACCTCAACATAGGAAAAACAAAAAAAAATCCTTTCAAATGGACCAATAAACAACATTATGATAAATGGAGAAAAGATTGGCGTTGTCAGGGATTTCATTTTACTTGGATCCACAATCAATGTGATGGAAGCAGCAGTCAAGAAATCAGATGTGGTATTACACTGGGCAAATCTGCTGCAAAAGACCTCTTTAAGGTGTTTAAGAGCAAATATATCACTTGAAGACTAAGGTGGGTCTGACTCAAGCCATGGTCTTTTCAGTCACCTCACATGCATGTGAAAGCTGGACAATGAATAAGGAACACTGAAGAAGATTTGATGCATTTGAATGGTAATGTTGGCAAAGAATACTGAAAATACCACAGACTACCAGAGGAATGAACAAATCTGTCTTGGAAAAAGTACAACCAGAATGCTCCTAGAAGTAAGAATGGCCAGATTTCATCTCACATATTTCAGTCATGTTGTCAGAAGGCCACAGTCACTGGAGAAAGATATCATACTTGGTAAAGTAGAGGTCAGTGAAAAGGAGGAAGACCCTCAATGAGATGGGCTGACATAATGGTTGCAATGATTGGCTCAAGTATAGCAAGGATTGTGAGGATGGCACAGGCCCAGGCAGTGTTGCGTTCTATTCTACATAGGGTCACTCTGAGTCGGAACATATTCAATGGCACCTGACAACACTATCACAGGGTGTAACCTACACATCTGTCAGTTTGTCATACTATGATGACTTGCATGTTTCTATCATGCTGGAAGCTACATACCTGGTATTTCAACTACCAGAAGCGTCAACTGTGTTGAACAGGTTTCAGCAGAACTTCCAGACTCTGATAGATTAGGAAGAAAGTCCTGGTGATCTACTTCTGAAAATTACCCAATGAAAACTCTATGGACCACAATAGAATGCTGTCTGATACAGTGCTAGAGGATGAGCCCCCTGGTTTGGAAGGCACTTGAGATACTGTGGCCACAAGAACCAACTCAAGTGTATCAACAATCGTGAAACTGGTGTAGGACTGGGCAACATTTTGCTCTGCCTTACATGGGCTTGCCATGAGTTGGAGTTGAAGCGACAGCAACTAACAACAACAATCACATTGTGTATTAGTTTTCTTTTGCTGCTGAGACAAATACCACAAATTTAGCAGTTTCAATAACACAAATTCTTTATCTTACAACTGTAAAGATCAGACATCCAACACTGGTTTCACTGACCTAAAATTAAGGTCTCAGTAGTCTCATTCCTTTCTAGAACCTCTAAGAGAGGATCTACTTCCTTGATTATTTGGGTTGTTAGCAAAATTCACTTACTTGTAGTTTCATGACTCAGATTCCTCTTCAAAGGACTGTGGGCTATTCCAACTATTAAGACACCCACGTTCCTTGTCCCATGGTCAATTTCTTCTGTCATCAGAGCTGGCATCTGGCAGGTCAAGTCCCTTAAACTTGGAATCCTCTTCCTCCTAGCTCAACTCACCACACCAGCTGGGAGAAGTTCTCCGCTTTTAAGGCCTTGTGTGATGAGACTGGAGTCCCTAGGGGGTGCACATTAGCTCGGCCAACAACTGAAAGGTTGAATAATTGAGAGTCCATGGAGAAGCTCTTCAGAAGACAGGCCTTATGATTTACATTCAAAATCATAGCCATTGAAAACCCTACAGAGCACAGTTCTACTCTGGCATGTGCAAGGTCACCATGAGTTGGAATTGACTCAATGCAACTTTTTTTACTGATTTGTTGATTAGTTTGGGTTCACCTGAGAAATCCATGATAATCTCCTCATCTCTAGGTCTATACTTTTCATCATATCTGCAAAGTACACCTTGCTGGATTCATACATTCTGGGATTTGGGGTATAGGAATCTTTGAAAGGCTATTCTTCTGCCTACCACACATGATAAATTTTATTGTTATTTTATAGATGGGAAAGCTGAGGTTACAAGAGCATTGCATTAAATTAGAGGTCCCACTATAATAAAGGGAGGAGAGAGAACTAGATCACACCTCTCTTGACCTAACCCTATACTATAGGCCTATGTGTGATCCTTGTACAAAAAGATAATATATGAAATTCATATGCTAAATATGCTTTCAGTCCTGTCCACCAAGTGTTTTTATTAAGATGTTTATACTTAGAATGTTTTTCATTGTAGAAAAGAAACAAATTAGAAAATACACGTTCTTAGAAAAAACAACTTAAAAAATAAGTGCTGATGGTTAAAAAAGAGAAAGTCCAGTTTATATCTTTATTAGGTCATCTTTCCATAAGATTTGATCATTTTTGTGTTGAATACTCTCTTTGCAGTGGTTTTCCAAGAAAGTCACATTTTCATACAGCATCTTCTCTGAATGTCCTGAGTTGGCTAGGTTGAGATAATTCAGGAGCATTCTTTACACCAGAACATCACATTTCACTTGATCTCTTCTGCTGAAGATGGAATATTTTATAAATACACCACTAAATAGAAGGCTTGTCAAGAGGAGGTGGGGTAGGAAACATTTGCGTTTATTTTATTGCTTTTCAAAGTAGCTACTGCTGACGCTTTACGCTCTCATGGAAAATTAGAAGTCCAGATTACATCAGGTAATTGCAGCATGCAGAAACCAAGCAGGATACACACACGGAGGCTGCCAGAAGCAACTATGATTAAATTATCAATGATAAACAAGAGGAAAACATAAAGCAAACTGGAGCACCAACGCCAGGCAAGATATCATCACACAACCAAAACCTAATAGGCAGGAAACCACAGGGGAAAGGGAGGTGTTGCCTGAAGATAGGATAGTCAGGGGGTCCTTATAAAACCTTTAAAAAATAAACAGTGTCTCCTAAGGGTTTGGCAGTAAATATAATGGAATGCTGTGGTGTGTGACTTATTATAGAGTTTCAGTCATGAAAGTGATTTGTGCCATGTTTTTTGTTTTGCATTTTCATCCCACTTGCCAGAACTTTCTATTTGTGTTTTCTCCTTTTCTTCAGCAGAAGGCAGGAGAGTCATGATGGGCAGTTGGTAAAAATGTGGGGTTAAATTTACAGTTATTCAGTGACTGTCATGCACCTTGATGATTATGGATTACAATTAAGAGAGTCTCAAATTTGAGTAAAAATCTGTTCTTTTGTTTCATGACATATACAATATCATTACAAGCTCATCTACATACCCTATTATAATGCACACTTTTATACTACTATAGCCTTCACCTAATCAGTCCTCTACGAGCTAATCAGCTCAAACACTGTCACAAGTGGCATAATGCATGCAATTATCCTTAATTCAACTTCTAAACATGGAGGTGAAAGATCAGATTTAACCAAACAGGCTTATCAGGGATTCATGAATTGATAATCATGATTAATGGGAAATCACAGTGCAAAACTTGTTTTAATTTACCTTTTCATGTAACTTGTGTTTCAGAGAAATGCTAACTTTCATCCAGAGCAAACAAAGAATGTCTAGACTATCAAATGAATTTTAACCCCAGGGTAAGAAACATGCATTCACTATTTCAAGGATAATCTTAAATGACAAAAATCAGTGTGGCTGACTAAGGATTATAGCTTTGAAAATACCCCAGCTTGACTCCCTGAAAGAGAAATAATTACTCAGAAATGGCATCTCTAGTTATCACCAATAAAAGTTTGAAGGGGGGATTTATGTTGAATGGGATAAAGTGAACTGCTTGTCTCTTGAGATCCTCAGATTTCTACAGAGCTGTGCTATTTTGAAAAGTAGTCTTTGAAAATAACTGCACTAGGGTTTCTGTTTCCCTAAGTAATGACCTGTAAGGGATTCAGAACACTGACCCATAACTCGTTCATTTATTTAAAGAGTATTTATTGAGCAACTATCATATGGCAGCACTTGACTGCTCACCAGAAGGCTGGCGGTTCAAACCCACCAGCCACTCCTCGGAAGTAAGGTTGGGCAATCCTACTTCTGTAGTGATACCGCCTCAGAAACCCAAGGAAGGGTCGCTACGAGTCAGGTCCAACTCGACGGCACGTAACAACAACAACAATGCTAAGTATTGGGAATAAATATGGTGAATAAAAAAAGTCACAATAGAATGGGGAAGATAATAGTAGGAAACTGAAATAACCAATACAATAAGGTAAGCTATTGAGAAAAATGCTGACGGATGTCTTATTTTGTTACTATTATGTCACAATGAGTTAACCAGAAAAGAGTAAAATACATCCTAGCACAATGCCAGTATTGTCTCTAAAAAGCTTGCATCTCCCTTTCTGACCTTTCATGGGGAGGTAAAACGTTTTCATGTTCCTGGAAGAAATGAAAGGGGTTAAAACAGATTATTCCAGCAATGGAGGAGTGGAGGCTAGTGTTCTGGGTTGAAATAAGGGTCTGACACAATGCCAGGAAGCAGCTTCCCTAAAACCGAAGGGGATGGTAGTGTGAAGGTTTTCAGGAGAAGCAGAGACGTATCCCCACTTATACGCAAGACCTAGAAGGGTATGATAGCCAGGATGATAGCGTGACAATGGGATGCTCATGGAAGCTGAAAATTAAAGTGCTGCAGTTACAGTCTCTTTTACTGAGTCAGGTAGTCTGTGAAGAAGACCTGTAAGGTTGTCTCTGAGCTCACCCTCTCTTCCAACAGTAGGATAGGCAGTAGAGCACACAGACAGAGAGCCTAGATGTGCAGCCTAGAAGACCCGATATGGCAGTTGTACTCTACCATATAGGGCTGTTATGTCTAATCAACTAGACAGCACACAGCAAAAGCAGAAAAAGTAAATGGAGAGAAGTAAATTGAATCAAAAGACATTTAGGAGATGGAAGATAGATAAAAAGTAATTGATAAGAAGTAGGGAAAGAAGGAGATAGAGGATTTAAAGGTAACCTCCTTAAATTTTTTCTTTGGTCACTTGGTGAATTATGGCTTCATCCTCTGAAATAGTAAATTCTGTTAGAAAATTGAGTTTAGGGAAAAGTTGATGAGTTCTGCTTTGGTACATTAAATTTATGGTACCATAGAGACATCCAAGTAGAGATGTCTAACAAGCAGTTGAGTATAGACTTGATGAACAAGCTGAGGAAGAGGAGGGTCTGCCCTAGAGATTTAGTTTTGGTGCCATCCATGTAGCTGATACTTGAAGCTGGGAGGTAGGCAACATTGTCCATAGAGAGTTTAGAGAAAGAAGATCAGACAGCCAAGGACAGATCCTTAGAACTACTGATATTTAAGAAATGAGTAGAGGGAGAAAGACTGTAAAGAAGTGTGAGAAGAAGCTAATAAGAAAGTAAAAGAAAACTCAGATGATTTGGGTTAGAAGACAGGAGAGGAGAGGGTTTGGAAAAGGAGAGCAAAACAACAACTGAAAAGTATCCTTGAGATTTCAGGACAAGTCTGAGATTAGTATTTTGGCTAAGAGGAACCCCAGTGGCCTGGAAATCTGAGGATAAAGTGCATATTTCACAGGACACTCTAACAGCCAAATCAAGCATTTACACTTCAGGGCTAAAGACTATCTGAACTCAGGTTTTTTTTTTTTTTTTTTTTTTTTTTTTTATTATTAGGATTTGGGTGAAGATTTACAGAGTAAATTCACTTTTCATACAGCAGTTCACATATACTTTGTCTCATGTCATTGACCAAAATTTACAATGCAGCAGCTCCCCTCCCACTTCCTCCCCATAGTTACCTCCTCCTAGTGTCCATTCCTTCATACTCTTCTGCACCCTGAGCTATCTCCCTGTGCATAAGCAGCCCTTCCTTCTCCCATGATTGTTCTCTCCAGGGCGTGTGTCTACTTGAGGTAAATGTTTAATTCACATGCCTGTACTTTGTTTGGCTGGAAACCACAGTTGTGGGTTCAATTCCAGACCTGAAGGGCAGCTAGGGGCCATAGTCTCAGTGGTTACACCAGGCTCTATTGGACCAGCAAACCTGGTCCCCACCTTCTTTTTTTTTTGCCTCCAAACAATTTTGAGTTTTGTACCACTTTGTTCTCCCTCTTTATGTAGGATCTCCTACATCCCTTCCAAGTGGATGGCAGTGGTAGCTGGGCTGAACTCAGTTTTTAAGGAGGAGATTGAGTGAAGAATAATGAGGAGATAAGAGGAGAGAAAAAAGAACTATAGAATGGGCAAAACACTTTCCTTACTTTAAATTTTATCTTCCAGCTGATGGTGACTGTAGGGTTTAGTTGTTTACAGCACAGCCAGGTTAAACTGTGCAGACCCATTCTAGGACCTAATCTGGACTGTGGTTCTCTCTTAAATCAGAAGGGTTTTCAGAACGGATATAGTTTCAGTATCTTTACAATGATGGAATTTTGCTTCTTTTCTGTTTTTAAAGAAAAATTACAGTTATTGCACATCAGATAACATTTTTTACAAAGTGTGGTTCTTTTATTTTAGAAGACTCCAGCAGTATAGAAATACCTCATTAGCGACAAAAACAAAGCAGGTTTTTTCTGCTTTGTTTGATCTAACAATGGGAGGACTCATCACACACTGAAGCCTCATGTGTTACAATGGATGGTATAAATTGGGCATGTTCTTAACTGTTCTTTAAACATTTCCTTCCTCCCAGCATTTGTCCAGGTGTTCAGATTGCTTTCTAGAGTTATAAAATGCAATATGAGCTGAACATCTGGTTCATCAAAGTCCTTTTGAAGGCAAGGCAAAGTGCCTCTCCCATCAGCTAAGAGAAAGATTCAGAAGAAAGTTACACTGGAGGATTCCTACCAGGCTTTCTACAGGCCTCACCTTGCACTGCAAACCTAGAAAGTTATTGCCCTTTGTGGACAGTTAACCACATTGACGTTGAGTCAATTCTGATTCTTGGAAGCCCACATATGTCCGAGTAGAATTGTGCACCATGATGTTTCCAATGGCTGATTTTTTCAGATGGTGATTGTCAAGGTTTTCTTTCAAGGCACCTCTGGGTGAGGACTGGGACCTCCAACCTTTTGGTTAGCAGTCAAAAATGTTAACCATTTGAATCACTCAGGGATTCCCCTGGAGAATTAGCTACCTGGTGTTAAAATTAGAAAATATTTTTATAAATCCTACACATGCATACAGCGGCTCTGGGAGCATAGTGCCTAAGGCACTTGATTGCTTACTAGAAGGCTAGTGGTTCAAATCCACCAGCCACTCCTTGGAAGGAAGGTTGGGCAATCTACTTCTGTCATGATACTGCCTCGGAAACCCAAGGAGGGCTCGCGATGAGTCCGGTCCGACTTGACAGCACATAACAACAGCAACAACACATGCACACACACACACACACACGTGCATGGAAAAACATGAAATTTTAATAAATTCTAGAGTTTAGTTAATAAGGTATCAATGTTAGATTTTTAGTTTTGACAAATGAATCATGATGGTATAAGATGTTAACACTAGGGAACCTGGGTGAAGGTATATGGGAACTCTCTGAGCTTTATTTGCAATTTTTCCTTAAATCTTACATTATTGCAAAATAAAAAGTTTATATTAAAAAGGAGAAAGTATTCATAAACCAAGCACTTGCCCAAGAAAAGGAAGGAGCAAATATTCTTATACCCTAAACATTCAGTCCAAAGATAAGTGACCAATATTTCATGCAAATTGTACTCTTGGGTTCCATGCAGTTATTGACATAGCAACCATTAAAAAAAAAATAAGTGTTTAATGGCAAAAATATAAAGTTCAGGAGTCAAGAAGTGAAATATTAAAGCTACCCACATGGAAGAAAGATGAAAAAACAAATTGTATCTGATAAACCATGTATGACCTGTTGAACTTGAGGCTAAGATATAATAAAAGTTTCTACTATTCACTTTATGTTACATGTAGGATTTTTTTGGCCATCCAAATGTCAGTCAGCATGCAAACCCTCTAAGAACAAGAATTTTGTCTATCTTGATCATCACTGTGACTATTATGTCTGGTACAAGATTTTATACCAAGAAAGTTCTAAATAAATTGTTGAATGAATGACCCTTTAAAGACCTAATCACCTAGCTAAGACCATTCTATAGAGAAAAATTTGATGAGTTCTGCTTTGCCATCTTAAATTTATGATGCCAGAGAGACATATAAATTGCTGTGAAATAGTTGCCAAAAATACATATTTGAAATGTTATTACTAAAATTCAAACCCCAAATAGTAAGTAGATTTTTTTAAAACTTGGCCTCATCCATGTTTTAAGGGATATACTAAATTCACCTCAAAGATCTTCTATTCCCACAGGAAAGAAACAAAAAGATCATCTTCCTTCAACAGTGCCCTTTAGAAGAATGCATTGCCTCCAGTAAATCCCTCCCTTTTTGGGTTCAAATTCTGGACACTCAATTTAAGTAGAAAAGAAAAACTCTTGTCTGAATAATTAAAGAGTCAAAAAACAAGTCCAAGCATCCATTGTCTAATAAACCTCTGAGGTGTGTGACAAACACCTATCAAACAAGCACAGAGCCTGAGAGCAATCCAATAATGTCTGCTACTTCCAGAACAAGCTAGTCTCAGAATTTCAAGTGGCCAATGCTGACCTCCCTGTTTCTTAGTGCAAGCAAGTACAAAGGCACTTCTCATACACCAGGAAGTTTCTTAGGTGGCTCATGCTTCCCTTTGACTATTTATCCCCTCAGAAATCGTCAGATTCACTCACTGCCATAGAGTCGATTCTGACTCATAGGACTCCCATGCACTTCCAAGGCTATATAAATCTTTACAGAAACAGACTGCCCCATCTTTCTCCTGTAAACTGGCTGATGGATTTGAACCATCGACCTTTTGGTTAGCAATCAAATACCTTAACCGCTATACCCCTTAGAAATTGTCAGAAGTACTAACATTAACAGGAGCTCTGGTAGCATAGTGCCTAAGGCACTTGACTGCTAACCAGAAGGCTGGCAATTCAAACCCACCAGCCACTCCTCAGAAGGAAGGTTGGGCAATCTACTTCTGTAGTGATACTGCCTCGGAAACCCAAGGAGGGGTCGCTATGAGTTGGCCCAACTCCATGGCACATAACAACAACAACACTAACATTAACAGACCTTTCTCATTTTTCTTCAGCAACTTCACAAAACATCACAAGAACAGATTTCTGGTTTCTTTTTCTCTCCCTTTCTTCTTTTAGTTCCTATCTCCTTCTCTCCCCATCCTTATTTTCTCTTTGCTTTGATTTTTCAAGGGCTAAAGCTACTCATGAAGCAGATGGCATACTCAAAAAAAAAAAAAAAAAAGAAGAAGAAGAAGAAGAAGAAGGTAATTTGAGAAAAAGCTCTATTAACAATAATACGAGAACCACAAAGGATAGCATGGTACTCAGTACCCAGGTTGGTATCACTGAGCCTTACCTCCTAGAGATCTGAAGGGACAAGAAGAGAGGGGCTTATTGAGATGAAGCAGGCTGCATGTAGAGGATGGAATGGGTCTCCTGATAGGCACTGAAACTTTTGGTCCGCTTTCAGGGACCGTGCAGAGAGAAGCCAGTAGAATAAATACCTCCGTCTTCCAGTCTCCTTCCAGTAGTACTTCCCATTGATCTAACTCAGCTAGAAGGCAGAGGTCAAAAGAGCCTGTTGACTCATCTGGTACAACAGACTCCTAAGAAATAGAACAGGGGAAAAGGGCTAAAAAGTGGATCTAGAGGGACAAACAGATGACTTCCTGCATGGTACTACATCCCCGGACCTCCCACATGTAATTGCTAGGTTGACATAATTAAGATGTCTTTGAGCCCATTTTTCCCTTCTTCAATTGAATTACATACCAATGCCTTTGAGTTGATGCAACTCATTGGATTTCAAGGACTCTTTATTCTTCTGCCTGCTGACTATATAACCTATTTTATTTAATTACATAGACCTTGATTGCTTGCCTTCCAAACTCCATGACTATTTCAAAAATCACAAACCAAAGTGATCATTTAGAAAACCAACATTGTATTTACTATTAAGTAGACAGTAATAGGCATTCATACGTTCATTGTTAGGAATTTAAATATCTAGGGTTTACTTTAAAACACAAGCAAACACTTTTCTTGGAGCTTACACTAAGAGAATAAAGATCAAAATCCCTTTACCAGAACTAGACTAAAATTCTAGTTCACTTAAAGTTAACCACACAACCAACATTGTGCTAAGATTCATCCAGAGTTCTAACCCTTTGGGCAATAGAAACTGTAATCTGGAATACTTCATGGAATTCCTATCTGGAAACCATAAAGAACAAAGTTTTTACATTGACCTCCTCTATTCTCTGCTCCAATACTGTAACATGGACAGAAATTCTACTCCATGATATCTCACCCTCATGTGACCATAATAAAATTTCCCACAATCTGGGTTTCCTACAAGAACCATCAACCAGTGGTGATGGTATCCGGCCAGAGAATCATAAGGATTGGTTTTAAAATATAATGTTAATTCAGCTATCACATGGGTCACATTTCAAGCATGCAATGATTTACATGGATAGGTTTGTGATCAAAATACCACATCCCATGGGCTGGCTATTTTGGACACCATATTTTCCAAATGGAAAAGTAATCATGGTAGATCAAACCACATGGCCAGTTGCACCACTGCTGCACTCTATTTCCAAAACAACCTACTGTCATGATGGAAGGAAATGCCAAGGAGATGCCTCAAGACAACTGGATTTATGTGGAGACACTTGTAGACAGACATCTGACATTATCTCTTAATTTGTTCCACAAATCTGTACTCAAGCCAGAGTTTCTTGAACGCAATTTAAGAACTATCTAATACACAGTCATGCTAGGAAAGGTGAGTCATTGACTCTTCAACACAGATATGTATTACCTACTGCAGTCTCCAGTTCTATTGCATTTAAAGTTAAAATTACTTTAAATACCTTCATGTTTGCTCTGGAATAACTTTATGATAATGATTCTAAATGTCTCCAATGATTATATTTTGTTCTTATTCAATTGCATGTTTTGTTTTACATATTCCTTGGTATCTACTCTTGGTGTCTGCTCTGTAAGACATGCAGCAGACTTTAGTCAAAAGAAATAATATTCTGACTTGCCATAACTTGGCTTAATTCTCAAGGCATTTTTTTTTTGTCCTTTGCCTATTCATTTGATCTTTTTATTAGGCAATCATTTTATTAGGTAATAAGTATTTTTAAAGTCTTATCATTTGCAATATGATGTGTAAAGAAAAGATGAACATTGAGGAAGGTGCTTGACAGAAAAACTTTGGTCTCAGAGAGTCTTGGAGGCAGTCTTGGACACTCCACATAGAGGGAGCTGGTAGAATTAATACCCAACCTTCCTTTCCTCCCTCCCTTTACTTGGAATGAATTCCTTTGGTAATGTCATGCCTTTTAACATTCCATTGGCCAAAGCAAGTCACATGGTGAAACTCAAAGTCGAAGGGCAGGAAAACAAATTCTGCTTGTTTAGGGGGAATAACTGCAAAGTCACATGGTAAAAAAAGAAAAAAAAAATGTTAGAAGGGGAGCAGTGAAGAATTGGTACCATTAATGCAATCTACCACATTTACTGAGGAGACAAGTTGGTGTGGTCACTGAGGTGCTTGACTGCTCACTGAAAGGTTGGCAGTTCAACTCACCAGTCACTCCACAGAAGATGTGGCAATCTGCTTTTGTAAAGATTTACAGTCTTGGACACCCTATAGGGAAGTTCCACTCTGTCCTATTGAGTCACTATGAGTCAGAAACAACTTGATGACAATGGAAAAAAGTGGAACCATATTTACTGCAGAATTGTTTATAATAAAACAAATGAAAATAATCTAAATGTTTATCAAAAAAGAGAATGAGTAGATCCACTGTGGTGTTTCCATCCATCAGAGTACTGTATTACAGTGAAAATAAATGAACTAGGGCTACATGCATCATCATGTAGAAACCTCAAAACAAAATGTTGATTGAAAAACAGCAAGTTGCAGAATAAAATATAGAGCATAAAACAATTTAGTGGAGGTTTTTAAATGCACCGAACTATAGTACATATTGTTTCTAGATATAGACCCACCCAGTGCTGTCAAGTTGATTCTGAGTCATAGCTACCCTACAGCGAGCCTATAGGACAGAGTAAAACTGCCCTATAGTGTTTACCAGGCTTTTCTCCTGTGGAGTAGCTACTGGTTTTGAACGATCTTCCTTTCGGTTAGCAGGTTAGTGTTTGAACCACTGTGCCACCATCTACATATACTTTCACATATACAGTAAAAGTGTAAGGAACCCTGGTAGCACAACTATTAAACATTGGTTGGCTAACCAGAAGGTTGATGGTTTGAGCTCACCCATTGGCTCTGTGGGAGAAAAACCTGGTGACCTGCTTTTTATAAGATTACATACAGCCTGGGAAACCCTATACAGCAGTTCAACTCCGTCACGCGGGGTTGCTGTGAATCAAAAATTGACAATGACAGCAAGAGTACAAATGTAAAACATACATAAGAAAGATACATCTAAGCTTCAGGATAGTGGTTACCTCTGGAGAAAAAGAGAGAAAAACAGAATTATGGAGGTTTCTGTAGTATCTATGACATTGTATTTTCTAATATAAAAGATCTGAAGTAAATATGGGAAAATATTAATACCTGTTAAATCTGAATGGTGAGTTACCTAAGTGTTTCTTATATTAATCTAGAGGTTTGCTGAGGAAAAGGCTACTAAGAGCCCAACAAATAGATTTTTGGTCCTGGAACAGAAATGATTATCTGCTACAAAATGCCAGAAGATTCTCTCTGTTTTTTCTGCCTACCCCACTGCCTATTAACATTTTTTTTAAATGCCCCAGATAGGGGATGCAAAAAAAAAAGAAAAAAATAGATGACTGAGAATGAGCAAGTTCAATTCATTTCATGCTGGTCAGTTATGGACTTTGATTTTAAATAACAGACACACAAACTATTGCTTGTTTTTGTGACACTCTTTGGCTGTTTCATGAGTCAGCAAATCAAATTACCAGGACACAGAGGCAAGGTGCCTTTGTGGAAAGGATGGAGCTTAGAGGGAGATATTTCACTCAACTTTTCTTTCTTTTTAAATTAAGCTTTTATTGGAACATCTCTATGTCTCTTTCCATCCTAAGTGAAATGAAAAGTTCTGCTATGGAAAGAAAATCACACCCAAATTTTATTAGCAAATATTAGGAAAAGTTTAAATCATGGCAAAGAAAATTTTCCAGATGGCCTTGAAGTAAAGAGTAGTGTGTATATGGGGCTCAGGAGTTCTGATGGTGCAGTGGTTAAGGCATTTGCCTGCTAAGCAGACGTTGTTAGTTCAAACCCACCAGCCACTCCACTGATTTACAGCCTTGGAAAGTCTATGGGGCAGCTCTACTCTGTCCTGCAAAGTCACGTTGAGGTAGAATCAACTGGATGGCAGTGGGTTTGTGGGGTTGGGAGGAAGAATGACTAGAAAGCTCTTCACTTTAAAACATATGAGTAAAGCAAATGCCAGAAAAAGAGCATTAATTTTTAACTAATATAAGGTTTGATGCCTTTTTGCCAGCAGAGTTAAATTTGCTGTCATTTTATTTTCACTGTTATATTTTATCTAAAAACTTGGTTTGGAATTGAAATATAGATACACATGAAAAAGCATGTAAAAACTGTACAAGTATAAAGTAGCCTGTCTAGGTGGTCTTTGCTGTTGCTCCATGGATGACTGTATTAATATGTATTAACAGTAAACACATGCCATGTTTTTGAAATAGCAGCTTAATTGAAGAAAATAGGATTGTTGGATGCAAGGCCACAAAGGACCTACCCAGCACATTTTCCAGAGACAATCAGACCAAAAAGAATATCCTTGCCAATGTGCAACATTACGTTCAATGTTAATCTAATGATTTTTCTAGGGATTAATTTTGGAGTTACTGTCTGTGATTTTGAAGTTGCTTACAGTGGTTATTAATAAAGGAAAAATCTCCCTTTTGTTCTCTTATATCTTCATAGTTATTTGTTAAATAGTTTTACTTCCACAGTGTAGCTTTAACTTTCCCACCTTTTTCCATCTCCACCGTCACTTATCCTCTCACCGCTCTCACTGGCCTACACTGACTCCCCAACTGTTCTCCCCACAGGCACTCTGGCCTTCTCCGCTGATCCGGTCTTCATATAACAGCAAGAGCAACCTTTCTAAAATATAAATCTGTTCATATGCTGTCCCTTTGGGAAACAGCCTTTTGTCACCACTTGCTTCCTATTGCCATTAAAATCCTTAATATGGTCTATAAGATCCCACCTCCTTTCTTATGGCTCCAGCCTCTACTCATACCCTAGCAATATTCCAGCCATTGCCCAATTTCTATTTTCAATCCCATTTATAATGCACGTATATAACAAAGGCAGAAGGTTCACTGAGAGTAACATCCCTTGTTTTCATCTGCCCAGAGGCAACCATTTTAGTTCTTTAAGCCGATTCCACTCTTTAACCTGATTCTGAAAAGATTTGCCTCCACACCATTACTGTGCTTTAAAGGCTACTTTTGTTTTTGTTTTAAGCATGCTCTGTAAAGAGCCCTGGTGGCACAACGTTTAAGAGCTTGGCTGGTAACCAAAAAGTAAGCCATTTGAACCCACTCAGCAGCTCAGTAGGAGAAAAGCTTAGGAAACCCTATGGGGCAGTTTCACTCTGTCATATGTCATCACTATAAGTTGGAATCAACTGAACACAACAGGCATATCCTGTTGAGCTCTAACTACAGAAGTTGAGAATTCGTTTTCTTTGATAACTCTCCAGCCCTTCCTCCAGCACCATCCTTCCCATTTGCCTATCTTCCCAGGAGAGTTACCTGATAATTGTGGTAAGCAGTGCTGTCACTAGGGTTAGTGTCACACCCCCCTCGTGGACCTCCACCCATACCAAACCATACAGAATGCTTAGTAATATTTTTTGCACTAATATTAGTCATAAATCATAATTCCCATATATCAATCACTGCATGAATGGCAATGTTGTTGTTGTTGTTATGTGCCGTCGAGTCAGACCCGACTCATAGCGACCCCTCCTTGGGCTTCCAGGACAGTATCACTACAGAAGTAGATTGCCCCATCTTCCTTCTGAGGAGTGGCTGGTGGGTTTGAACTGCCAGCCTTGTGGTTAGCTGTCAAGTGCCTTAGGCACTGAGCTACCAGAGCTCCTATGAATGGCAATAGTAGTGACATAAACCACTGCCAAAAAACCCATTGCTATTGAGTCAATTCCAGCTCATGGTGATCCTATAGGACAGTGTAGAACTGCCCCATAGGGTTTCCAAGGCTATAAATCTTTGCAGAAGCAAACTGCCTCATCTTTTCCCCACAGAGCAACTGGTGGGTTAGAACTGATCTTTTTGTTAACAGTAACGGCAATTGTAGTGAAATAAGGCATTTGACTGCTAACCAGAAGGTTGGCAGTTCAAACCCACCAGCCACTCTGAGGAAGGAAGACTGGGCAATCTACTTCTATAAAGATTTACTGCCTTGGAAATCCAAAGGGGTTCACTATGAATCAGAATTGACTCAATGGCAGTGAGGTTTTTTTTTTCTTCCCCAAATAACTAGCAAAATTAAAATTACTCCTTTAAATTACAATAGCACATGCAGATGAAGTCATGTGATTTAAAGCATCACTGTAATTGGGTAATTATAACAGCTCTGATTGGACTGTATTAGAAGGTTCAAAAGTAAATCAGAATACTTCCACATAATTTTTATTCAATTATTGATCACCTACATTTGGTACATTGCCATTCCCTTCATCCAAATCAATACTTGTCTCTACCTGTCTAGCAGTGTTCCCTCCCTGTCCCTTCCACCTCTGGTAACCAATAAAGAACACTTCCTTCCATATATAAACCTTTCCTTGACTTTTTACAATGCTGAACTAATACAATATTTGTTCTTCTGTGATTGACTCATTTCACTCAGCAGAAAACAAAAAAAGCAAATCAGCATAGAGTTTTAGCTTTGTAGGTATATTGATATATATAAACTGGGCTTAAAATAATTTTTTATTGTTATAACTAACCCAAGGAGGGGTCGCTATGAGTTGGGTCCAACTCCACGGCACATAACAACAACAACATAACTAACTCTAGGGATATTTTATCACAAAATAATACATTTTTGCCAGAACACTGCACAAATATTGTACAGTCCTTTTGGTGTCGCCCCTCTGACAGTGCATCCCCCATAACCTCCCAGTGATGCCACTGGTAATAAGATCAATATTTGGTGTTTACATTATTTTGGCTACGTAAACACTTTTTACAGCTTAGCCATAGAGTGTCAAACATTACTTTTCTTTTCCTGAATAACTTTTATTTTCCCAAGAGTTAATCATTGTCCTTTTTTTTTTTTCCATTGGCTGGATTTTCTTATCACTAAGTCAACTTTAAACTCCCCCTCAGGTGTGTAAACACGTCCATTTTTCCAAACAATTAAGTAGAAGTCAATGTTCATCTCCTTTAAAAAATCTCTTTTGCCCAGACTGCTGTGTCTGAGGAGCAGCTGTCATCCTGGGGTCTTCCTTTATTACCATCTGAGTAGAATTTCAAGAGGAAGCAAAGTAGGTACATGTGTCCCATCTGCCATCTTTAGCCAAATTCCCTGTATTCTTCTTAGATTTTATCTAATGTGCCTCAGGACCTTTGTACAAGCTATTTTCCCTTCTTCAAAGTTCTTCCCTTGTCTTTGCCTAATTTGTTCTCTCCTTTCTCTCTGAATGTAAAGGTCATGTCTTCAGAGAGACATTCTCTGATTTTCCAGTCAATCAGCCTCGTGCTCTTTACTTTTCCTTCATGGCATTTACCACAAGGGTAAGTGTAAGTGTAGTGCGAAATAACCTGAAACATAAATCTTTTCTGTTTTTTTTTTTACCTTTCCACAACTTATCTGTGACCTTTTCTCTAATCAGAGGCATCCATTTACTTAAGGACAAGTAGGATTTTTATGGAAGAAGTGAAAAGAGCAAGAAACATTTAATGTTGTGTTTTTTGACTTCCAAAAGAGGCTTATGAGAATGAAAAGGGCACATTAGGGGATGGTGTGGGGAGCAGAGATGATGCTATAACCTCCAAAAAGGTCTTAGGATCAGATAAAGGGGAGAAATGGAGTCAGCCTCAGGAGGCGGTCAAACGCTGTCCTCTGCAGCGCCAGGGACACTGGGATTGAACAGCACCACACACCAGCTTAGGACTTCAAATACGCAGAACGTGGTATTAATGCCCATCAACGTATAAACTGACACATAAACAAAAATTACAAAACTCCCCTTTACTGTTTAAATTAACTAAATATAGTGTGACATTGCTTACTATGCAGCATAAACTATAGCACAAATCATTCGTTAAAGCATTCTAACAATTTCTAAACATTTGTTGGTTGTAGAAATGGATGATGAGATCTTGTGTTTGGCCCACCTGTCACCATCTGAGGAAGATTCTCCAGGTGCCCCATGCCACCTCTCTGGGATCCACCTAGGATTTCAGTTGAACAGAGGTAGTCAGATTCTTTGCACAATGTCCGCGTCCCATCACAAGTGCCTGCCGCGTTGCTTTGCTTTACCACAAACTCCTCAGAGTTTTCTTGAAGGCACAGGAGTTTGCCTAGCCCTTGCAGGCACAGCTTGAAAGCGCTGAACCGCCCGCCAGCCTTCAGGTTAGTAGTCAAGTGCCACCAGAGCTCCCAAACACTCTGAGGACAATCTTAAACAAGAACCAGGAGTCAATGGGAAACAGAATCCAGACTCTCATCCTTTGGGAAGACAATTTGGAGGTGTGTTCAACATGGTTCCTCAAAAAGCGCCCAGCAAGATTGAGCCCACAGTGAAAACCAGTGCATTAACAACCCGTTCATTGACTTTTCTTTCTTCCCACCTCGTTCTCACTCCTCCTTCACTCCTGCTTTCTAAGATCACCTTCCAAATATTCTACTTGCCCCAAAGTTCTTATCTCGGATTCTGCTTTTAAATGCAAACTAACATACTCTCTGAATTATGTCCCTGACTCAGTCATATTAGGCACTAGGAGTCACATCAGACTCTTTCAGTTAATTCACCATTACAGTGGTAATAATTAGGTAACTGGGGATGCTGGGAGGTATCTGAGTGATGGTGCATGCAGCCGTCCTATTGCAGCTCAACTGCGTCCATTGTCTCCAGCCCTCTGCGTCTCTCTTGTCAGCCTTTTTCATCCTACCAGAAGTAGAAAACCACAAGGAGAGGTAGATAGGAGGAGTAGAAGAGGAAAGGATGACATGGATAAAGAGCTCAGTTAGAACATGGGACAAACACAGAGGGGAGAATAAAACAATAGAAAAGGTAAAAGAAAAGAAAACACAAAGAGTAGTTATGGATGGCTAGATGAATGCTTATTGGTGGACATGGCCTAGAGAGACAGGTGAGGCTCAGGCTGAACTAACTCTGCATGGTCTACTCTGGTGAATGACTGAGTTGACAGGCATCGAGATAAAGAAATGGGCTGATTTCTCTGCTCAGAGACCAGACGCAGGGGAGAGGAGGTGACAGCACTCACTCTGTCACTTGCTGGGGCACATGATTTCCTGGCTATGAATTGTATCATAGACAGACCTGTTCAAGAATGGCCGCCCCTCAATCAAAGTAGAAAGTGTTGTCTTAGTTTCCCAGTGCTGCAGGTGTAGAAATATCATGAGGGGTGACTTTCAAGAATAGAAGTTTATTTTCTCACAGTTTAGGTAGCTAGAAGTCCAAAATCAGGACACTGGTTATAGAGAAAGTGTCCCTCTCCCTTTCTGCTGCCCCCAAAGGAAGATCCTTATTTGAGCTTCTATACCTTCAGTGTTCCTCCGTTCCTTGGCAATCTTCACGTGGCGTCTATCTTCCCCTGTTTGTGCTTGTTCCTGTGTCTAATCTGTTCCTTTTATAACTCAGAGTGATTAGGTTGGAGCACAACCTCACTGAAATGGCCTCATGAGCATAACAACGAGAACCCTATCCCCAAACATCCGTAGGTTTAGGAGTTAGGATTCCAACGCACATTTTGAGGGAACATAATAAAATCCATAACAGCTGTTATGGTTAAAAGGTTACCAAAAGTTACCAAACTCATTGAAGGGATGTGTCTACACAAACTCTGATCTATACAGTAGCCCCAGAAGCCTCCTTAACCACTACCTGTTTCTCCCCTTGGGCAAAGTCGGGCCTTCCTTTTGAGATGTGCAGAATAGAACTCCCTCAGCTTAGTTGTGATGTGCCCCACACCCGCCAAGACTTCAAAACTGTAGACAACAGCCCAACACCTGAAATAAATAACCTAAAATCCACAGCCTGTTCCACAGATGCTGAAAAAAAAAAGTCTCAGTATCACAGTACAAATGATATCTGAGATAAAACCACATGTGCTGGAATGTATATTATTATTTTGTTTTTGCTGATATTGCAATCACTCATATTATTTTCCAACTGGTGTAACAACATTTCCATATTTTAACAAGTAATGCAGCTATGCCAACGCACCTGCAGAAGATCAACCTTGAGTGTGGACTTTCATCTCCATTCCAGGGTAGACTTGCCATCACTGCTGCCTGCACAAGGCCTATGGCTAATCCAGTGGGATGTCTGCCCATCCCTAAGACTTTGTCAAGCCTCATACAAACTGCAACATGTGGAATTCATTCCCCGTCTCCCAATGTCCCTCCAGAAATAGATGTCAGGGCCTTGTTCCAGTTTTCTGCTTCCCACTGCTGTGTAACGAGTTATCACCAAAGTTATGGTTTAAAACAAACATTTATTATTATCTAGAATGGTTCTGGTAGCATAGTGCCTAAGGCACTTGACTGCTAACCAGAAGGCTAGTGGTTTAAACCCACCAGCCACTCCTCGGAAGGAAGATGGGGCAATCTACTTCCATAGTGATACTGCCTCAGAAACCCAAGGAGGGGTGGCTATGAGTCAGGTCTGACTCAACGGCACATAACAACAACAACATAATGTTTCTATGGGTTGACTGGTCTCAGCTGGGTAATTCTTACTTGAGTCCTCATGGAGATGCAATAAGAGGTTAGCTGGGGCTGGAGTCACCCAAAGGCTTAACTGGGTGAGACATCCAAGATGGTTTCTTTGCCCACATGTCCATTGCCTAGACTGGATTTCTGCAAGAGTTGGAGGCTGTCCAGGCATTTCTCTCACCATGGTGCTTCTTCATATGGCTAGTGAAGGCTTTCTTATATGATGATAGATTCAGGTATTTGCTAGTGAATCTCATGTGAGTCTTCTAAGAGTGGTGCAAAGCTTCTTCTGATCTGGTTCAAGAAGCCACACTGACAGTTATGACAGTGTAAGTTCTGTCATATCTTCTTGGTTGCATGAAAGTCTCAGGGCCATCCAGTCTCAAGGTGAGTGGACAATACAAGAGTCTGGGTCCTAGGAAGCACAATCATTGGGGTCCATGTTCGGAAACTAACTAGGGCAGGTGGCAGTGAGCAAAGGTACTTGGGTGGGACCAGACAATAGTAATACTCACCCTCTTTACTTAAATGTATATTTACTTGTGTGAACATTTCTTTGAGTCTGTTGAGACTAAGGTTTGGCATACTTTTCTGGTAAAGGGCAAGATAGTAATTATTCCAGGCTTTTGGGCCATGCAGTTTATGTGGCAATTACTCAACTCCGCCACTGTGATGTGAAAACAACCATAGACAATACATAAAAATAAGTAGATGTTGCTGTGCACAATAAAACTTTATTTATGGACACTAAAAGTTGAATTTCTTATCATTTTCACATATCACAAAATTTATTCTTCTTTTGATTCTTTTACAAATGTATTTTTAGCTTGCAGGCACAATAAAAACAGACAGAAGGCCAGATTTGGCCAATGGCTGTAGTTTGCCAACACCTGGTCTACACTAAATTTCATAAAGACAAGGACCATGTCTGCCTTATCCCTTGTCACGAGCCCTATGGTTAGCATGTCAAAGCAACACTCAATAAATATTTAATGAATGAATGAATGGTTGGTTTATAAATGAATTATAAAACCCTGAATTAAGAATTTGTCTGAAAAGCCATTAGTGTCCACCTCAACATCAATCCCCTCCACTTAAAACCTAGGTCAAAAATTACATTTGCAACTTTATTGACATTTTTCTGGAAATATAGCAGTATCAGTACACCCAGCTCTCACATATCCATGCTAAATGTGCCCAGAGTACCTTGAATAATCTGAGCCTTCAATACTAAAGAGTGATGGAGGTTTATTGCTTTCTCAGCTTCTTAGAGAGAT
>NW_006921589.1:34323669-34325624 GCF_000298275.1 Orycteropus afer afer | reverse complement strand
CAGCCACTCCTCGGAAGGAAGGTTGGGCAATCCTACTTCCGTAGTGATACTGCCTCGGAAATCCAAGGAGGGGTCGCTATGAGTCAGGGCCGACTCGACGGCACATAACAACAACAACAACAACATGTGTGTATGTATATCTTTTTCCATATAGCTGGACAGAATATGGATATGATGACTGGAGTTTGAGTTGCCAACTCAGCAGAACAAGAAGATGGAAAATGCCTGCGTCCCTGATGCTCATGGAACCATCTCACTGACTGAACTTGCAACATCCAGACTCATTGATACAAGAGGAAAATAAACTTCTGTCTTGCCTAAGCCACAGCTACTTGTTGTCTGTTCTTTTGTTTCATTTTATCACTTGCAGCCAAATCTAATCTTAAGTGATACCAGGAGTGACTCCTCATTTTCTCACAATGTGATGTGCTTGCCTCCAAGCCTCTAGGTTCACAGTGTTCCCCCATTCCCTCTGCTTTGAGTAACTCTATCTTTGCAATCTAGCCATTGTCAAAGTCCATCCCCAATGTTTTCTTCTCCATGAAGTCTTTCTTAATCCTCCAATCACTAGATCTTCTCACTCTTCAGACTCCTCTAGCACTTTTAATTCCATATGCAGTAGTGCCTAAGTCAGTTCACTGCTAACCAGAAGGCTCGCGGTTCAAACCCACCAGCCACTCCTCAGAAGGAAGGTTGGGCAATCTACTTCCGTAGTGCTACCACCTCAGAAACCCAAGGAGGGGTCGCTATGAGTCGGATCTGACTCGACAGCACATAACAACAACAACAACATGCAGCGTCCTGCCACGTACTGATCACCCATAAACTAGTTTCACCTTACCACCCTTCTCTTCTAGAGATCTCTAGGTCAAACCCCCTCATTTTCCAGCCATGTAATGGGCATCACTAACCACAGGGCCTGATGCCAAGTTGACCATCTTCGCTCCTTGCACTCCAAACCTGCTCTTCTTTGTGTCTTCCTTGTTGATTCTATCCCTCTATCCCTGAAGCTCAAACTTTGGAATTTCTTTTTTCTTCTCCTGCTTCCTCATTACTCCAGTTCTCATTGATGCAGGCTAAATTTAGATCCTATTCATTCTTGTCTAGACTCTAGATTAATATAGTAAACTTCTAACCATTCTCCTCACCTTTAGCCTCTCCCACCTCCAATTCAGCCTATAGATCCTAAACCATCACTAACTACCAAATGGCACTTAATAGTTATTGCTTTGTTTGTGATAATCATTTGAGTAGCAATCTTCTTAAAGTTTAACTCTCATCACATCACCTTCAGTGGCTCCTCAATGTCAACTAAATCTTAAAACCTCCTTGGCCTAGTATTCAAAGACTTCTAACTATCTAGCTGTATCCCTTATGGATAAGCTACATTCTTGACAAACTAGTTGGAAGAGATTGCTTGTTATCTCCCAATATTTGGTGACATAGTGCCTAAGGCATTTGACTGCTAACAAGAAGGCTGGTGGTTCAAACTCACCACCACTCAGAAGGAAGATTGGGCAATCTACTTCCATACAGATACCTCCAGGAGGCGTCACCATGAGTTGAATCAACTCAAAGGCAGTGAGTTTGGGTTGATTTTGGTTTTGGTTTTGGCCTTCCTTAGAAATAGTACCCTTGGTTTGCCACTGTATTTCCCAGTTTGCCTTGCAGTTATGTATATCCGTTTGATTAAACTATGACAAATGAGACGTAAGCAGAAATGTTGCATGCATCTTGTGGGAAGTATCTTTAAATGGTAATTATATATAAATATCTATCTATATAAATAATTAATTAATTGGTAATTACATACATATATAATGAATTAATTAAATGGTAATTATATGTATGTATGTATGTATGTATATAGGAGCTCTGGTAGCATAGTGGCTAAAGCACTTGACTGCTAACCAGAAGGCTGGCGGTTCAAACCCACCAGCCACTCCTCGGAAGGA
>NW_006921589.1:34311776-34322584 GCF_000298275.1 Orycteropus afer afer | reverse complement strand
TGCATCCTTTCCTTCAAGGCTCAGGGGTCCAAGATTATCTTCTGTGTCTGTGTTAATTGGTTTCCCTTTTCTTTGTTGAAGAGGGTCTGTACAATCCTTCTGCCTAGTCCGCCATCTTGCCCACAAAGTACATGTTTATTGAGACACATTTTAGTGTTGCTTCTGCCTGTAAAGATTGTCCCTTCTTTGAGAACTGTAAATGCCCCACGTTCTCTGCCACCACCATCATGTTTCACCATATGACTGCCTCTGGCTATTGTTAATTGATCAAGTGATAGATACCTTTCTCCTCACTGACCTCTTTAGAGCCTCTCCTCTGAGAAATGGAAGTAGAATTCTGAGCCAGGATGTAAACTTGGGAGCATTGGGCAGCCATGTTTCACATTGAGGTAAAAGTCAGTCTGCAGTGTGACAGAAGACGGATGAGGGATTCCGATGACTTTCAACTGTTTTATGGAGGATGTGTTCCTGCAGTTGGGTTCTTTCTATGAGACACCATTTATTCTTATAATAAGTGCCCATTCTAACTTACACTAATATTAGCTGGATTCCTTTCCTTGAAACCAAAAGGTCAATATATATTTGTAGAAATTTATTTAACTCATCTACTGGAGGGTCACAAATTGTTGAGTGGCTAAACAAGGGAGATCTTTAGCTATATAACTCAGTGGAACAACCATTTGGGTTAAGAACTCCACACACTTCTTTTTCTTTCTCCCTTCCCCAAATTTCCCCCTCTTTTGACATTCTGTGACATTTCTTATCTGTGATAGTCAGGTGATATTTATCATTTACTGCCTTATTCTATTAGCATCTATGTATAAATCTATCTTATAAACTATAGTGGGACATGGTTCTTTCTTGCTTTGCTGTTTCAGAACACTCAAGAACAATGTATTGAATACATAGGCATGTTAACTTCTTTTTATTTGCATTGGGAATAATTTGAACAGACCAATTTTTTAATATTAATCACACTAATACCAAGATTAAGTCTATTTATAATTCCACTTAGTAGAAAGCTAAAGTCCAGAGACGGAAAGAAAGAATATGCTGTACTCTCTTTATGACCTAAAAATCCTGATGACCAAAAGAAGGAAGAACCAGGAATTAGAATGCGGGGGGGGGGGGAGAGTAAATTTTAATAAGTGAATAACTTTAGGCTTTAATACGGAATCTGCTCTTTGCTGTGCAATGGAACACGTATCCTTCTGTTTTCTATGTTCAGCAGACAGCTGGAAACCCACACAGGATGCCAAAACTATGTGACCTACATTTGCAACTAGACAGCATTTGCTAAAATGAAATCTAAGCTTCAGAATCTTTTAGTTTAGATTTCTTTGGGAATATTATGTGTACTGGATAATGAGATAACAGATGGGTTCCCTTTTTCACTTCCAGGTATTTAGAATCTTGTTAATCTGCCTCTCCATTCTTTAAAAAAGGAACAAAATATCTCTCATCAGGGCTTTTTCAGGTGTAAATTATTAATCTATTGACAGTTTAACTAATTTATGATTTTTCTTTGGAATTACGATAAAATCCAAAATGAAATGAACCTTTTCCATTGTGGCTTACATTTCTTTCTTGTTAGTGTGGACCAAATACATAACGCTAAAACGATTAACACTGTAGTCAAACATATTTGTATAAATGGTCTGTGGGTACATTTTCGGGACTCAAATGCAAATGTTTCAAGGGAAATCCCACATTTCCACCCATTCTAAATGACACAATTCCCTGAATATGTCTACTCAGACCTGCTGATTAACTCCTTACATTGGCATAGAGTTGATTTTGATGATTGCTGGTGGCTGCAATAGTAGCAATGGTGGGGAGAAGAGTGTCACGCTTATTCTGAACCAAAATGTCCAAAAGGATCCTCTATCCTCCAAATAAGCAAATGAAGCTTAAGCCTGAAGTCTATGACAGCAGATCCTTGCAGCCTAAAATGTTTGTTCTCAACTCCCAGAGAGCCTTTCTTTCCCCAAATGTCCAGGGGAAATTCACAGGCTATTTCCCTTAGTATCCCTCTACTTGGAAAATCTTTCCTAGTCTATTATCAATCCATCCCTTTCTCCCTTACCCTGTTGTTGTTGTTATGTGCCGTCGAGTCGGACCCGACTCATAGCAACCCCTCCTTGGGTTTCCGAGGCAGTATCACTACAGAAGTAGATTGCCCAACCTTCCTTCCGAGAAGTGGCTGGTGGGTTTGAACTGCCAGCCTTAGCAGTCAAGTGCCTTAGGCACTACGCTACCAGAGCTCCGAGAACCCAACTTATTTGCTGAGATGCTGCTCAAAGGTTATTTCTTTGCAATCTTTACCAACCCACCAGAATTAATCATTCTCCTTTCAGCACCACCCACAGCTTTGTTCTCATATCTACAGCACTTACAAATCACATTAGTAAGTGATTCTGCTCTCTTTCCTCATTGACTGCTCCTCCCAAGCCCTCTCTCCACATAGATGAACTTCTTCTGAGATGTGGCCCTAGTTTACTCATCTTTACATCTTCAGTACCTAGCCTAGTAGGAGTTTAACAGAGATTGGCAGAATAAAAGTCAGTTAGCTGCTTTGCTACATCAATCATGTGCTCTGTCCTATACCTCTGTCCCTCATATTTCCCTCATCTGTTCCTTCTCTGCCTATAATAGTGCTCAAATGTCTTAAAAAGTACAATACAGCCAAATGTTATAAATCTTTGAATAAATAAAAATCCATGGACAATATGAATATGTAAAATAATTATATAAATAGAGGAGGAGGAAAAGCTCTTTCTTATACTATAAAGCTAATTAATAAATGTAGAAAGAATAATGACCTTAGAAAATTACCATTGGTAATTACTATAACAATTGTTTCAGGCCAGAATAACCAATAGATACTATAGTTAATGGGTAAAATTTGAAGAAAAACAGAATATTTGCATAGTCTTAAAATACATCCTTGTAAGATTCTTATTAATTACAAATAAGAAAATAATAACTTTACAGTGGAGAAACCTGGCAGATACCACTTAGCAGGTGATTAAAATGACCAATCCTGGCACAAATCAACATCATGTGCCTCCTGATATGACACACTGAGCAGGACACAACATCGCTTCTATAATATTGCTGCCGTAAGTGCATTACCAGAATCTAAACAGGAGGAAACATCCGACAATTCCAAATCACAGTACTTCTTATACCATAACTGGCCTGTTCTCTTCAAAAGTGCTAATATGAGGAAAGACTATTCTAGAGTAAAAGAAGCTGAGGAGACATGACAATTGAATGCAACACATGATCTAAGACTTTCTCTTGCAAAACAGGGCATTATTGCTACAACTGATGAAATGTGCAAAAGAGCTATAAACTAGGTTATAATACTGTACCATTATTAACTTCCTGATTTGAGTAATTGTGAAGTAGTTATACAAGACCCTATCCTCACTCTATAGGAAATACACTGAAGTATTAGTTGTAGAGCAGAATCATGTGTGCAACTTAGTTTCAAGAAGTTTTGGGAAAAGAAATGTGAGAGTGAGAATGGAAAGTAAAGCAAATGTGGGAAATGTGATGGAATATTAACACTGAGGAAACCTGGAGAAGAGGGATACAGCAGTGATGTGTACTATTCTTGGAAATTTCCTGAAGTTAAAATTTTGTCAAAATGTAAGGTTAAATTTTCTCAAATACCACAATAGGAAAAACAAATGAAGCCATCCTTGGATTCTTTGTCCTCTGATCAAGATTTCTAAAGGAGATACCTTTCCATCTCTACACTTCTCTTTAACTCTCACCTACATCCCTTATCCATTGCTTCTCCAAAATGGTCTTGATTTAATCTCCAATGATCCTGGTGCTGTCAAATTCAATAATGTGTCTCTGTCCTTTTCCACTTTTCCTCTATGCAGCATTTGACACTTTCTTCATTTTGTTTTTGGAAATTTAACTCCTTAGACCAAATGCAGCTCATGAATGTTCCTTCAGCTAACTTTTTAGTTTCCTCCCTGTCATTTCCCACAAAGATCCTTCTTTATAATTATTTTAAGTGTAAGACTATTTCATGGCTCTGTTTGTGCACCTCTTCTTCTTAGTTTACTCTCATCTTCAATTAGCAAACTCCAACTCATCCATTAACTGTCATCTCTCCATGTCCTATTAAATTTCAAGAGTACTTGTACCCTGTGAATGCTCTCCATGGCACTTAGCACTATACAAATACTTGCCAATTTACTTATCTTTCTCCCCACTATAAAATCCTTCAGGACAGATACTGTGACTTATTCATCTTCATATTCTCAACACCCAACACAATTTCTGGCACAAACTAGGTATTCCATGTGTGTTGGATGAATAATCAGGTGACAAAAACAACATGTTGAATCTCAGAAGAGTATCTGGTTTCTTATTCCTAGACCTCAAAGACCAAAACTTTATTCAACAGGATCTTGAGGAGTTTTGTGGGGTTTTTTTAAGTAATAATATTTCATTTTTATGGCTTTTTAGTACATTTGGACTGTAAAACCATTTATATAACTACTGTCTGGCTTCTATAATAATAGGCCAAAATAAGAGCATGAAAACCTTCCACACAGACTTTCCTTGATTTGCAGGTCTTCTCAGACTTAATGCTACTTATATTTCTCTTCACACTCTAGTTTCCTAGTGGTTTCCATTTTGTAGAGAAAATGAAGTTTGGCATAAGGCATATAATGGTTTCATAATCCTCCAAAATGACACTTAAATAATTGCTTTATTCTCCTAAAAATATTTGGTCGAGATGTTAGAACAAAACGAAACTCTGGAAGAGCATCATGAGAGCAATGCTTTATTTATTTATTTTTTTCTCCCATAAGGATTCATAACATCTCTCACACCATAAAAAACCCTGAGCTGTAGCTTACATCTAAAACCAGGAAGTTGAAATAGAGATGACCCTTTAGGCCATTGTCATAAAAGTTTCCGTCAGATGGAATCTTACAGAATAACAAATCTGCTGCTGTTTTTTTGTTTTGTTTTTTAAATAATAATATATAAATAACACAGTAACAAAAATAAGTACATTCCCCGCCCCCTCTTTTGGATGGTTGCAAGGAAAGATGTATTTAGCACTAACATTGGCCGGGATGTATTTAGCACTAACATTGGCCGGGGGCCTAGTTTCATTGGGTTGAAGTTAGTATCCTTCTGTACTTTTGCTTCCTCTGTTACCTTAAGGAAAACATGGCTTCAGTTTGCTGTGTGGATTTGTGGGATTTGGATTAAATAGGCATTCTGGATATACAATAAACTATGAAAGGACATAAAAAAAAATCTTAGCAAGCTTTAAGGAAGGAGAGTTGCTAGGAATGCAGGGATTTATTTCAAAGACTCCTTTTTTGCACGGTCAAATTTAAATTCCAATGTTCTCCTTGTGCACACAGAGGAGTTTAATGTCTGGTGATGGTGGTGATTTACAGCGTGTGCAGATCCCGGGCTACAACACTAGAAGTGTAACAGAACAATCTTTCATTTTCCACAAGAGCGTATGAAGGAAAAAGGTGACAACAGGCCAGTGTGAAAAATTAAGTGTTTGAAAACTAACTTTCAAAAGAGAGTGCAAAAAACAGAACAGAGTGTCTTTATGTCCTTGGCGTGGGAACTATTTCTCAAACAGGACATAAAAAAAGAACAAAAAATAAAAATGGGTAAATTAGAATATATTAAAATTAGCAATTTCTGGTTATAACAATATTGCATTAATATTCTGCCCCACCAAGTGCAAGAAGATATTAGTAATCCATTTGAATCCAGAAGGTATAACAAACTCCTGCCAATCAATAAGAAAGAAAATAGGACAAACTGGCCAATGACTTGACAGACACATCACAGATGAAGATACTCAAACAGCCAATAAACATATGACATGGTGCTCAACCTCATTAGTCATCAAGAAATTCAAATTGTTATTTGAACTTCAATGACTTATTGTGTTTGCACACTTATATGACCAAGTCTTTGAAGAGGTAGTGGAACATCCTTTTGCTATTTCTATTTTATTTCATTCTGGATTTCTTAGTGAAGAATAAAATGCATTCCAAGATGCTAAGGCTCTGACCCCAAGTAACAATGTAGAAATCTTGAGAACAGATCTCAGACAGTCTTTGACAGACCTGGTGCTCACTATGAAAACAGACCCTTATACCTGGCCTCTCTTTTACATGCATTACTTTCAAAATTACCACTTTTCAATCACATCAGACATCTAGATAAGCAGCAATGCAATGCAATGCAAGCATATGTGCCCTAAGCCGTTCTTCTTAAACAGAAAACAAACAAGTACAATGAAATCCTCAGTCCCTGGGTGGTGCAAAGGGTTTGCACTTGACACTGATGTAAAGGTTAGCTGTTCAAATCCACTCAGTAGCACCATGGGAGAAAGTCCCAGGGAATCTTTAAAGTTTAAAAAATAATTGATTTATCCAAATTCTAATTACATATAAAAAACTTTAGGTTTTAAGGACTCAGTCACTATTTATTCTTTCATTCAAATAAACATTCATTTCTTGAGCACCTACTACCTGCCAGGCAGGGATGAGGGATATAAACATGTGTGGCAGATATGATATATTCAATGAGCACAAAGGCAACATATTTTTTGATGATTGAAATCAGCTTCTGTCTAATCACATAACCCTTAATTCAGGTGTTTCCATATAAAATTCATTGTATGAATACCCACTTCCAGATTTTACCTTCCCCACTTCCTTCCCTTCTCCAGGCCATGGAGTTCTGAGTTCCGTGTGAGCTAACATACCCGTAATAATGGGAGGAGGTGAAGGGACACGATTGGTAGCAACCTCTGACTGTACTGGCACCTGCCAAGATGACAAACCACTCATTTGGGTTCTCAGGCATGGCCAACCCTCCACCTGGCATTAGGGAGACAAGTCCTCTCTTCAGTTCCCACACTCTGTATACTGCCCAGGCGTGCAGGCCTACTGTCAGCCATTTGCATGACACTCTGGGAGCAAAGAAACTTTCAGAAGATCTTTCATGCCTTTGAGGGCAGTCTTGGACTCTCAGTCTACACATGTCATGATAATAATTTCTACCTCATTGGTGCTATGCTGTGGTAGATTGGATTATTTTTCCAAACCAAGTTATCAGTGCTTCCCAATAATAGGATTATAAACCTCATCCATTGTCCTATGATCTGCCTTTCCTAACTGTGGGATTAATGTGTTTTCCTAACTCATTGACTTTAGGCTTGACATGTGACATGGTTTGGTTAATGAACTGTGAGCAGACGTGACATTTACCATTTCTAAGCAGAGATTCTAAATATGATTTAGTGTTTCAGCCTGACCTCTTTTGCTCTTGCCCTCTGCCATTAGAACACATGTCCTAGACAGAGACTATTCCATCAGTCCATGTCCTGGAATGAGAAGACGCATTTAATAGACCCAAATCACCACAGAAACATGAACGATAAATAAATAAATGTTCATTGCTATAAACCACTAAAATTGTGGGGTTATTTGTTGCTACAGCAAAAGTTGACTAACACAAACTTCATTCATGCAAATGCAAAGAAAATTCTAGAGACTTGCTCCCTGTCCTATGCCCTGTATTCACAGATCTTCAAACTTATCTAATTCTATTGTTCCCTTTTGAGAATTTAGCTGAGCAGGGAAGGAGTACCTCTCAGGGACACTTCCTAGAGATCCTTCAACATCTAACTCTCTAGTTTTCCCTCCAACTTGCACCTTCACACCCATTGCATGGCTTGTGGAAATCTTTTTAAATATCAAACGAGGGGCAGGAAAATCTTCCTATCTTCCCCCTGAACTTAGTTGCTTTGGTTGGTTATTTTGTTTGTTTGTTTTGGTTTGGTTTGGTTTTATTTGACTTCAAAGACAATTTTTGACATCTTTATCATCTGTTTGACATGATGGGTCCATGTTTGGTGGCTTGACTGGAGGAGGATCAGGGATTAAGGGAAGAAATTCAGTGACATTCAGGGTGGGAGGCTGAAAACATTTTGATTAATAAATCAAAATAGTATCCCATTGAATGCTTTCTCTTAGTACTTACAACCTCTTAAGGGAGATAGAACTTTCACCAATAAATATGAGAAAAGCTTTCAGAACTGTGTTAGATAAATGTACGCAAAGAGTTCATTGAAGTCCAAAGTAGAGGAATTCTAAATTCTATTTAAAGATAGGGATAAAGAAATTCTGGACAAAAGAAGGAATATGAGCAAAGTCTGAAGACAGAAAACTCTATAGATATGGTGAATTTTGAAACAGATATGTTGAAATTTCACATTATAGTTTTTATCAATTTCTTCTTGAATTCTTAATGGATTTTGCTTTATCTATTTCATTTCTAGGTTGTTTGGTGCATATGGGTTGGTATAATTTCTTCATAAAGTGTGCCTGAACCATTTTCAGAGGCAATTCATTATCTTGTTTACCACTTTTTACTTTAAATTCCAACTTGTCTGATAGTAATATTGCACTTCTAATTTTTTTGCATTCACCTGACACCACTTTGCTAATTCCTTTATTTTCATTCTTCTTTTTAAGTGACTCTCTTATAATCAGCACATAATTGGATAGTCTTTCTTTTAATAAGATAATTCCATTTGTTCTCATATATTATGATCACTAATTTAATTGATTGCATTCTTTCCATCTTATGTATTATTTATTTTTATTGTATATTTTCATTTCTTCCTTTCTACCTCTTTTTCCTGGTTTGACTAAATTGCTCTTCATTCTAGTTTTCCCCTGTGAGTGTCACAATATTTTATTACTTCATTAAATTGCTATCTTTTCCTTTCTTCTCATCATTGTTCACCTAGCACTTCTCTTTTATTATTTGAAAAAGAGGTACTATTTTCTCCACCATAATATAGTTTCCCGGTTGAGAGACCCTTTTCCATCCTGTTTCTCTCCTACCCAGTAGGATAAGACTTTTAGAATACTTTTACTTACCCTTATTCCCTCCCATCCGTAATTCCTAGGCTTTCATTCAGTAACTTAGCACTTTAAACTTTAGACTGTTTTTAGAATTTCACCTGTGGTGTGTCACTGAAGAGTTTTAAAAATGGGAGTAAAGTGGTCAAAATTGTATTTTAAAAAGAGCACTTAGCTACAGGGGAGAAGCCTAGATAGGAGGTAGGTATAGTTTATAGGTCACGTTTTCAGATCATCCATATGCAGAGTAGGCACTCATTGATAGGTGAGATTCAACTATGAATGAGTTATGTGCAAAAATATGTACATTGTTTCTAGAGAAAGGCATGTTTGTATGTACTTATTGTGCTTTACAAATATTCTATCATGAACCTAGTAAGAAATAGCAGATAACCCAGAAGCAACTGGTGAAGATTCATGTGATGGGATCATAAACTAGAGAACTTAATTTTCTGAACCTCAACTTTAACTTCTAAATGGATATCATCTTAGCTCTATACTGCAGAGAAATTAGAGTAGTGAAGAAAAAAAATCACTACAGATCTAAGGAAACCAAGGAGACAAATGAAATGACTAATTCAACAATTTTCTATGGACCGGTCATGGCATCTCAGGATAAATCCAATTATCTCAAAGAATAGTAGCAGTAGTAAGTAATAGTAGTACTATTTAATGTGTTGAATGATAACCAACTTTGTTCTGATGTGCTTCATATGGGTATTGTATAAGAATTCTCAAACCATAAGTATTTCTACTCAAGCTACTTAGAAACAACACTGTGCTAATCTTCTCTGTTGGAATCTAACCTAATGAAATGATTCAGAATATGGAAAATAATATTTGCATGATTATGACATTGCTCAGAATATGAAATGATAGGACAGGTTAAGTAAAATATGGCACATCCACCTGATGAAGTACTAGTTATACATTTTAAGTGATCACATGATTCTTATGTTTATTTGTGATTATGGCTTTAATGACTAACACCTTATTAACATATAACTTATAATGTCTGTTTTCTCCACTAATAATGGCTGCACAGTATCTAGTACATAATTGGTGCTCAACTAATAATAGTAAATTATTAAATGACCCATATGGAAATAGGAAAAGTGCTTACAACCAAATAGTAAATAAAAGAATAAATGAGGTTACAATAATGAGTTTACAACTATATAAAATACGCTTATGAAAAAGACTAGAGAATACTTAAGATGACTTGGGCTCTGTAGGGGTAAGATTATAGCATTCACTTTTTACTATTTTCACATAAATGAAAGATTTTAACAGAAATTTAAATGGAATTTTTCCAGTCTATGAATTGGTGAGAACAATAGTTGTTAAGTGCTTACACATTCCAGTGACTTTTCCAAACCATTTATGCTTGACTCTCTACATCCTTCTTCTACCTACATTATCTCAATAAAAGCAAAGGTGAAATTGAAGAGAAGGTTAATAAAGAAAATTTCTTTGAAGAGACTAATCAGATGCTTTTCCCAGTCACTTTCAAGCCCAAGGAGGGTGTGATTCAAAAGCACCTCTCAGAAGGATAGATGTGAGTCCATGAAATTTGGAGGACAAAGACCCACACTACCTTTTATTTAGACAAGGCCAAAGTGAAGACTGTGAGCAAAGAGTTATAGTGGAAATAATTTATACTTCCAGAGTTTGGCAAGGTAAATACTCCAGGCACCTCACATGGGAAGGAGTGGAGATGATAATAGGTAGTTAAGTTTGACTTGTCCTGCAATGATCTCATCCAAGAATCTGTAAGAAGTGGACTACCAGAAGCAGGAGCTGCCAAACCACTGCAATGCACAGCCTCATGGGAGTTATGGTGGTGCTGAGGCCTAA
>NW_006921589.1:34297604-34305152 GCF_000298275.1 Orycteropus afer afer | reverse complement strand
CTAAAAGGACATGGACAAAAAAACACCCCATGTAATCACACAGGAACAGTAACCAAAAAAAGAAAAAAGGGAAAAAGAAGAAGAAAAAACAAGAAAACCTGCAATATCTGGGGATAGGGCAGTAAGAGAAAAAAGGTAGAGAAGGAAAATAATGAAGAAAAAAATGGGAAAAATGCAAATATAATAACAAGGAATGGGGTTAACCACAAGAAAAAAGGAGAAAAAAAACTTAAATTAAAAAAAAAAAAAGTTTCAACCAGGCACTGGGGAAAGAAAAAATGTTGAAAACTAGGACCTGGGAGGGGAAGAATAAGAATAATAGTAAAAAGGATAAAAGTATTATTAATAATAGTTGTTTTGAAACAGACAAATACAAGCAAGCTAATCACTAGAAAAAAGAAAGCGAAAAAGAAAAAAATAAAAAATTTAAAAAAGAGAAAAAAAAAACAGTGGAGTACAGGGCAGGGCACCCAGGCTCTGTCTAACACACAGACTGGGATGGAGTTCCTATGGGCCTAGAAGGTAGGTGGGAGTGGGGGATGGCTGCACCCCCATTCACCAAGTAGTTGTGGGGTATAAGAGTAATAAGAGGAATGTCGCAGCTTTTCAGTCTTGCAGGTCCGGAGTGTCATTGGGGTTGCTGGCGAGCAGAACATGTTCTTAAGCCCCAGGAATCTGCAAGAGCACTGTCTCTTTAAATATCCAAAATAGTCAAGCTGTTTTTAAACATTCAAAATGGTGGTACCCTCCGGACCAGCAAAAGTCCACAGCTCAACCCACCTTTCTCTTCATCTTCTCCGTTTATTCCCAGCCATCAGAGCAGTCCTCCATGCAGTCCCTGACTAGCAGGGCTGATTTTTAGGTTAATTCTTAGGTCCTTCCAGCACTCGGGAATCTCCAAGCTGTCTGTGTCGTGCTGTCAGGATCGCTCAGGATGGCTGCCAGACTGCAGCTCCCTCTCACTCCTTTTTTGATATTTTAATGCAAATTCCTCTGCTAGTTGGGGTTTAGTCCACTTCTATATCCTCCCCTTCAAGGCTCAGGGGTCTGGGATTGTCTTCTGTGTCTGTGTTAATTGGTTTCCCTTTTCTTTGTTGATGAGAGTCTGTGCAGTCTTTCTGCCTAGTCTGCCATCTTACCAGAACTTCCTATTTCCAAGCCTGGGTCAGTTTTAAATTATTGCACAAGAGACTGGAAATTTTAACACAGATAAAGTTGGACTTTTTAGCACCTGAGATAAACACAATTTGTTAATATTTGAAAGTAACTGGGAAAAATATGGAGTCTGCCTTAGATATCTTCAAGTGATGGAGAAAGGAGAGAAGATAGTTTTGAATTATTATAGCTAAAAACAATGCTAGTTCATACTGCCACTCCATAGACCCTAGACATAGACATTCGCTAGACTGCTTCCATTGAGCAAAAGTGAAATCATGGTACATGCCTTTCAATTATATGTATATGTGTGTGTCATTGTTGTTAGGTACTGTCAAGTCAATTTCGATGCATGGAAACCCCATGTGACAGAGTAGAACTCTGCCATAGGATTCCTAGGCTGTAATCTTTGCAGAAGCTGATTGCCAAGGCCTTCTCTCACTGAGCCACTGCATAGGTTCAAACCATCAACCCTTAGTTTAGCAGCTGAGCATTTAACTGCACCACCAGGACAGTTAAATGTGTGTGTATAGTTATATGTGTGTGTGCATGAGTGTATACATACATATGAAGATGTTGTTGTTGTTATAGTGTACATAAAAGGGTTTTGTACATCAGGCATCAGCATTCTTTCAGTTTTACAAGGATGTGGCCACAGTGCATCAGCTTCAACTTTTCCCCACCAGTCACCAAGGCTAATCCTTGTTGATTAGCACTCAGAGTATGGGTGAAATTACAGCACTCAAAATACAGAAACATTCTCCCATCACTAGCCTCCATCATGGAAAGGTGAGAATGGGATAAAAAGGGCAAGAGAATGAAATATGAACTAGATCCCCAGAGACTCCAGACCCTAAACAGATCCTTCTAAAGCCCCAGACTGTACAGATCCTTGCTCCTCATTTCAAAAACCGTAAGACTCAGCAGTAGCTTTCCCTTTTGCCATCTTTCTTCCAGCATTTGAATGGTTTCTCACTTTCCCAGGATGCCCACTCTTTACAGACCTCATAGAAGCCACAAATATATAATGATCTAATGCAGACACCACACGTGCATACATTTTGTGGACTGTAGGAAGCCACGTAAGCAGACTGGCTCAGACAGAGACCATGGCGAGTCATGCTGCCTGCTGACGCTGTGTCACTGATGTTCAAATGCTCTACACAGTTCTGAAGTTCAAAACACACAGTCACATCATCTTCAACTATCAGGAATGGCAGACATGATTAGGTAACAACAGTTTCTGAACATCTGCTTGTTGGGGTTACATATTTAGTAATCAGACTTTTAAAACATGCACATATTTTTCAGCTGCTCAAATTTTAAAATGCCTGTGTGTTAGAGGATAGTTGAGCGTATTAATTTTCCATTGCTATAAACTCACTTGGTTCTATTACATACCTCAATATTTGAGGATCAATACACGCCAGCAAGGAGTTTGCTAACTTTTAATTTCCACTTTAATTTTTAATCTATGTGGGTTTTAAGAAAGAAATTCAATATATTGATTTAAAATTTGGTTCAATGGGAAACCAGGTCCCTGTAGGCAGAAGCTTTAAATTAATCATCAACGCATTTATTGAGTCACTGCAATGGGCCCAGATCTATGTTAAGTGAGTGGTAGCAAAGCTGGAAAAAGATGTTCCTGCAAAGAGGATGAATGAAATGCTTTTAGAATAGAATGGACTTTTCTGAAGGTTTTGCATTGAACATGTCTATTTACATAATGAGGAAAATAAACAATAAGACTATTTTGAAAAGAGAAGAATAACTGAAGAAGACAGATAAAATTGTTGACCTTAACCATCACTATCTTTTCCTTTTTTGTACTACGTTCCCTTTTAACATCTCTCCAAGATCCCCAATTTTTATGCCTTAAATGGAAACTAATTAAACCTTTATAATCAGTCACACATTTAGCAAGCCACTTGTAAAAATCATACGGCATTTCTTTAAGAAACAATTCATTTTTCAATAGACATGTATTAATTGTCTCCAAAGTAATATTAAATGTGATAACACATGCAAAGCACATATGGTAAGTTAATTGCTCAATAAACAGTTAAATATGGGAATAGTCACTAGGATGACTATTTGCCAAGCATTGTGCTAACTGCAAGAGATATATTTGTGAACACAAAAGATATAGCCCCTGTTCTTGAGTGACTTCCTTTCTGATTGGGCAAGACAGGAAATACACAAAAAATATGAAAATTCAATAAGTGCTATGAAAGAAACAATCCTCGTGTTTTGATTTAGCAAAAAAAAAAAAAACTGGGAGAGTAATTTTTATAGTACTGAGTCTCATGTAAAAGTCTGAAGCATTGAACCGAGCATGTTTCCTTTTATAAAACTATCTTACTTTAATTATTTTTTTAAGTATCATTTGAAACAAAATCTCTTATGCGAATCTTCTGGATCATCTGTATAAACCTAAGAATACCAGTGTAATTGTCCCTCTCTCCTTTCACTTGCTACCACCTGTCAATTTGCTTGTCCTACTGTGGTGGATTGTGTGTTGCCGTGACACTGGGAGCTGTGTCAGCCAGTATTTCAAATACCAACAAGATCACCCAGAGTGGGTAGGTTTCATCAGAGCCTTCCAGATTAACAGCTGGGAAGAAATGTCTGGCAATCTACTTCCAAAAATTAGCCAATTAAAATCTCATAGATCACAACAGACCATTGTCTGACTCACTTGCTTTGGACACAGCAGGAGAGATGCATCACTGGAGGAGGGAATCACGTTTGGTGGAGTACAAGGCCAGCAAAGGTGAGAGAGAAGCTTGGAGAGATGAACTGGCACAACAGCACAATGATAGACTCAAACACGATCATGAGCATGGTGTATGACTAGGCAATGTTTTATTATTTGTACATAAGGTCGTCATTACTTGGGGGCAACTCAACGGCAGCTATTCTCTCTTTCACTTGAGCTACATGTGGTTGGATCTATGTTTACTAACTTTATATATTGAGAGCAGAATGTGTTCTATAGAGTCATCTTCTTGAAAGAAGGGGGGCACATGCCAAGAAGCATTCTTCCCCCAGTGAAAAAAAAATGAGATATCCGAAATAAAAATTCTAGGTCAAATCTATCATTCTAATTCCTCCCTAAAATAAGACAGTTACTAATTAGTCTAGAAGAAATCCTAATGAAGTAAGAATACTGGTTAAAGGGGAAAGGAAATTAGACTTAGAAGCACAAATCCCAAAGCCTGATTTTTTTTCTGTTTCTTTGCAAGCATTATGTTTTTGTGTAATTTAATTGGCTCATTTCTCATTTTTTGTCATTTCTTTATTATTTCCTAGATGAGGGCAGTCCACCGTACCTCATGCCATTGTTTTAACCTCTATCAAAGGCCTTATTATGCATAACCCATCGTAAGTAATATCAAAACCCATAACCCTTATCTTCAACTGAGTTAAATATAATTGGACCTACAACAGCCAATTATGTCCTCAATTCAGCAGTGTGTAAGGTGAAGAATGCAATTTCTCTGGAGGAACTGGGAACAGCTTGACTCCTTAAAATTATTTTAAAGTATTTTATAATTATTCATATTCCCCTCCCCATGCACAAGATTCTTGCCATGCCATGTTACCTATCGTTCCCAAAACATGCCCTGCATTCTCCCTTAGCAGTACTTCTCATCCATTTCTACTCTAGGCAGAATGTCTTTCTCCCCTTCCTACAATTCCACTTTGTAAATTCTACTCATCTTATTCATCCTTCCAAGCCCAGTTCAGATGTTTGATTTTTATTAGTTGCCTTAGAATTGGCTCCAACTCACAGCGATCCCATGTACAAACAGAATGAAATGTTCCCTGGTCCTATGGCATCTTCAGGATCATTGGTACGCTGAGTCCATTGTTGTTGGACACTGTGTGGTTAGAGTGCCTTCCAACGCAAGGGGCTCATCTTCCACCACTATGTCAGGCAATATTCTCTTGTGATCCACTAGCTAATTTTAAGAATATGACTAGTAGTAGAACACTGCCTCATATATTGCTGGAAGATGAGCCCTTCTGGCTGGAAGCCACTCAAAATACGACTGAGGAAGAGCTGCCTCCTCAAAGTAGAGTCAAGTGTAATGACATGGGTGGAGTAAAGCTTTCAGGATCTTCATTTGCTAATATGGCATAATTCAAAATAAGAAGAAACAGCTGCAAACATCCATTAATAATCTGAATGTGGAATGTACAAAGCATGAATCTAGAAAAATGGGAAGTCATCAAAAGTGAAATGAAACACATAAAGATCAATACCTAGATATTAGTGAGCTGAAATGGACTTGTATTAGCCATTTTGAATTGAATTATCATGTGTTCTACTATGCTGAGTATGACAAAGTGAAGAGGAATGGCATGGGAGGAAAAATGTAGAATTAAATTCAAAAATTTAAAAAAATGACCAGAATTACTGGTCGGATAGATTCTGGTGGAACCCCTGAGACTGTGGTCCTGGGTTACTCTTCAGGGCTAGAAATGGACTCACTCCCATGGATTGGCTCTCAGCCCAACAGTAGAAAGACTTACATGCAGAACATCTTCCCCAGGGCAATGCACCCACCTACTCTAGGGAAATGCACCCCTTAGAGCAATCAGCCATGAGACACCAGAGGGGCAGCATTCACACAGAGGGAAAGCTGGACAGACAGGAATGCATAGTTAAGTAGGGCACAGGGAGGGGGTAGTCACAGGGAGGGGAGGGGAGGGGAGGAGAGGAAAGTTTTTTATGGTTGGGGATGGTAACTGGGGTGTGAAATAAAATGTGCATGAATTAGTGAATATAAAACAAATTTCCTGTGTAAATTTGCACCCAAAGCACAATAAAAAGTAAAATTTAAAAAAAAATGTCAAGATCTATCCTGAAGTACAACACTGTCAGTGATAGGATAATATACATATGTCTACAAGGAAGACCGTTTAATATTATTGTTATTCAAATTTACACACCAATCTTTAATGTCAAAAATGAAGAATTTGAGGATTTTTACCAACTTCTGCAGTCTAAAATTGATCAAACATGCAATCAAGATACATTGATAACTACTAGTAATTGGAATGTGAAAATTAAAAACAAAGAAAAAAGATCAGTAATTGGAAAATAAGGCTGTTTGTAAAAGAAAGGATGCTAGGGATTCTGTGATAGAATTTTGCAAGAGCAAAGACTTATTCATCACAATTACCTTTTTCAAGAGCATAAACAGTGACTATACACATGGATCTCCCTACATGTAATACATAGGAATTAAATAGACTTCATCTGTGGAAAGAGAAGCTCAGTATCATCAGTCAGAACAAGGCCGGGGAACAGTTGCAGAACAGACCAACAATTGCTCATATGGAAGTTCAAGCTGAGGCCGAAGAAAATTAAAACATTCCATGAGAGCCAAAGTATGACCTTCAGTATATACCACCAAAATTTAGAGACCATCTCAAGAATAGATTTGACCCACTGAATACTAATGACTGAAGATCTGATGAGTTATGAGATGACATCAAGGACATCATACATAAAGGAAGCAAAAGATCATTTAAAAGATAGAAAAAAAGAAAAGACCAAAATGGATGGCAGAAGAGACTTTGAAACTTGCTCTTGACTGCGGAGTAGCTGATGTGAATGGAAGAGATGATAAAGTAAAAGAGCAGAACAGGAGGTTTGAAAAGCCAGCTCAAGAAGACAAAGTACCGTATTATAATGAAATGCGCAAAACTCTGGAGTTAGAAAATCAAGAGAGAAGAACATGTTCAGCATTTCTCAAGCTGAAAGAATTGAAGAAAAAAAAAAACAAGCCTCAAGTTGCACTATGGAAGGAATACATAAAGTCACAGTTCCAAAAAGAATTGGTTTGTGTTCAACAGTTTCAGGAGGTAGCACAAGAACAAGAATTAATGGTATTGAAGAAAGAAGTCCAAGCTGTGCTGAAGGCATTGGTGAAAAACAAAGCTCCAAGAATTGATGGAATACTCACTGAGATGTTTCAACAAACTGATGAAATACTGGAAGCACTCACTTGTCTATGCCAAGAAATTTGGAAGACAGTTACTTGGCCAACCAACTGGAAAAAATCCATATTTGTGTCCATCCCAAAGAAAGGTGATCCAACAGAATGCAGAAATTATTGAACAACATCATTAATATCACAGGCAAGTAAAATTTTACTAAAAATAATTAAAAAACAGTGCAGCAGTACCTTGACAGGGAACTGCCAGACATTCAAGCCATATTCAGAAATGTATGTGAAACTAGGAATATCATTGCTGATGTCAGATGGATCTTGGCCCAAAACAGAGAATACCAGTGTGATAGTTGAAGATCTGTCAACTTGGCTGGACTTCACTTGTGAGTGTTGTTTCTCATGATGGATCACATGACTATGTCCTAAG
>NW_006921589.1:34280607-34290672 GCF_000298275.1 Orycteropus afer afer | reverse complement strand
TATATATATATATATATATATATATATATATACTTTGCTGGTTTTTGTGTTTCTCTAGAGAACCCTATCCAACACAACCAGAAAGCTGTTTGCCTGTATTTTATTAATTATGCAAAATCATCCCACTATGTGGATCATAACAAATTATGGATAACATTGTGAAAAATGGGAATTCCAGAACACCTAACTGTGCTCACATGCACAACCTATACATAGACCAAGAGGCAGTTGTTTGAACAAAACAAGGGGATACTCCATAGTTTAAAATCAGGAAAGATGTGTGTCAGAGTTGTATCTTTCACCTTATTTATTCAATCTGTATGCTGAGCAAATAATCTGAGAAGATGGAGTATATGAAGAAGAACATGGCATCAGGATTGAAAGAAGACTCATTAACATATCATTAACATATTGTCATCTGCAATATGTAGATGACAACCTTGCTTGCAGAAAGCAAAGAGGAAGTAAAGCACTTACTGATGAAGATCAAAGAGTACAGCCTTCAGTAGCACCTCAACATAAAGGAGATAAAAACCCTCACAACTGGACCAATAAGCATAATCATGACAAATGTAGAAAATATTTAAGTTGTCAAGGATTTCATTTTACTTGGATCCATAATCAACTCCCATGGAAGCAGCAGTCAAGAAACCAAACAACATTAGGCAAATCTGCTGCAAAAGTCCTCTTTAAAGTGTTAAAAAGCAAAATTTCCACTTTGAGAGTTAAAATGCACCTGAGCCAAGCCATGGTATTTTCAATTGTTTCATATGCATGGGAAAGCAAGACAACAAATAAGGAAGATCTAAGAAGTGATGCCTTTGAATTATGGTGTTAGTGAAGAATATTGAATATGCCATGAACTGCCATAAGAACGAATAAAACTTTCTTGGAAGAAGTACAGCCAGAATGTTCTTGAAGTGAGGATGGCAAGACTTCATCTCTTGTAATTTGGACATATTATCAGGAGGGGCCAGTCCATGGAGAAAAATATCATACTTGGTAAAGTACAGCCAAAAAGAGGAAGACCCTCAATGATACAGCAAAGATTGTGAGGATGGCACGGGACTGGCCTGTGTTTCATTTTCTTGTACATGGGGTCACTATGAGGTGATACTAACTTGACAACTAATAACAGCAACAACAATTATCAAAATTAGATTACCAGGCCTTTCTTCCTAGTCTGTCTTAACCTAGAAGCTCTACTGAATCCTGTCCACCGTGGACAACTCTACTGGTATTTGAAATACTGGTGGCATTGCTTCCAGCATCATTGTTGTTGTTATGTGCTGTCGAGTCAGACCTGACTCATAGCAACCCCTTCTTGGGTTTTCAAGGCAGTATCACTATGGAAGTACATTGCCCAACTTCATAGCAATATACAAATCACCACAGTATAACTAACTGACAGATGTGTGGCTGAATTCAGATGTTATCTCCTTCTTAAGGTCTCCCCCAGCCCAAAAATTACTCTTTCTCATTTTCTCCTATAAACAAAACCAAATTCACTGCCACTGAGCCAGTTCCAACACATGGCAACCCTCATTGGGTTTCCAAGGCTGTAAATCTTTATGGAAGCAGATTGCCTCATCTTTCTTCCATGCAGCAGCTGGTGGGTTCCAACCAATGACTTTCTATTTAGCAGCCAAACGTCTTAACCACTGTAGTACCAGAGATCCTTATTTCTCCTATGTTGTTGTTGTTGTTGTTATGTGCCGTCGAGTCGGCCCCGACTCATAGCGACCCCTCCTTGGGTTTCCGAGGCAGTTATCACTACGGAAGTAGGATTGCCCAACCTTCCTTCCGAGGAGTGGCTGGTGGGTTTGAACCGCCAGCCGTCTGGTTAGCAGGCAAGTTTCTTAGCCTCTATGCTACCAGAATATTTTTCACATTGTTCCTAATACTAGAGATATTTTAGATATTTGTGGTCTCCTCTATTTTGCTTTCTAAGTTGTAACTATTTTAAAGGAAGGAATTTCAAAATTTATGTTTATATCCCTAGCTCCTAACTCAGGAAGCCCTAGTGATGCAATGGTTAAGTGTTCAGCTGCTAACCAAAAGGTCAGGAGTTCAAACCCACTAGCAGCTCTGCAGGAGAGACCAGGTGATCTGCTTCTGTAAAGATTACAGCCTAGAGACTAGTTAGAGACTTACATTGATTTGGGTGAAGAGAAAGGCAGTACAACAAAAGTGTGTGACCAGCACAATAATACTAAGGAAAAGGAGGACACAGAGAGGTACACAAGAGGTACAAACAACAAAGGTAAATACTATTACATATACAATACTGCATTATCAGCAATAACAAACACTGATCTTTGGGCAGATACATAGGTAGACAGGCAAGATCAGGTATGGGTAGGTAAATGTGAATATACCCATGACATAAGAATGGCAGATGATATTCCTACATGTCTAGTTATATGGGCTATAACAATGTTCATATACATTAGAGCTAACAGGGGACAACATTAGGATAATTTCTTAGCCACAACTTAGCACCTTGAGGAAGTGAGGTGCTGAGCCTGCAGGCTTAGGACCACGGTCACAGGGGACATCAAGCTCAATTGTCACTACATAGTACACAAAACCATTGTTCTACATCCTAATTTGGTAAGTAGCATCTGGGGCCTTAAAATCTTGCTCAGTTCCATCTAAGATGCAACTATTGGTCTCTCCTTGTCTGGAGCAAAGAAAAGTGAAGAAAATCAAAGACATATGGAAATAATTAGTCCAAGGGACTAATGGGCCACAATGGACTACATGACCCTGAAACCAGAAGAACTAGATGGTGCCCAGCTACGAATGCCAACCACTAGGAAAAGGATCAAAATTGGAGATCCCAGATATAATGGGAGAAAAAATGTGGAACAAAATTCAAAAACATAAAAAAGACCAGGATTACTGGTCTGATAGAAACTGGTAAAACCCCTAAGACTATGACCCCAAGTCACCCTTTGGGCTGGGAATTGAACCCAAACCTGTGACTCAACTCCTACCCAAACAATAGAGAGGCCTACAACCTGCACAACTATACCAGGGAGAGGGACTCCTTAAAACTCAACTAGGAGAGATCAGAAGGGCAGCCTTTGCTCAGGGAGAAAGGTAGGGAGGCAGGAATGCATAGGTAAGAGGGACACAGGGAAGGGGTAACCACAGGAAGGAGGTGGGAGGAGAGCTGTTCCATTGTGGAACTGTAATCAGCAGTGTGAAACAAAGTGTGTACTAACTGTTGAATGTAAAATGAATCTGCTTTGTAAAATTACACCCAAATCACAATAAAATTTTAAAATAAAAAAATTACAGCCAGGAAAACCCCACTGTATCACATTGGATCACTATGCGTCGGAGTCAACTCAATGACACCTAAGAACAACAGCTTCTCATCTGGTTCCTTTGGCCTAGTAGACATTCCACAATATTTTTTAATGAATGAATAATAAATCAATCTATGTATCACATTCATCTTGGTTATCTTATGTTTAGACTCCTTGTGAAGGTAGAATATTTTTTCTTTCTCCAAAAAAAGAAAAAAAAAAATTCATAATAAGATTTTTTTTCTGATTACATTTATAAGAAAATAGAAAGTCTGGTAGAGAGGAAGAAGCTAATGTTGGCTTTTTTTTTCCCCCCTGCAGCAATTCCATGTCTATAAAGCCATTTTCCTCTAATCATTGCAATGAACACGAAAGGTGCTCTGGTAAACACCAGTATGTGATGCAAAACTTTCCTAATGTAGTCAGTTCCCTGCCCAGGCAATTTTCATTAAACAGTGTACCATGCTGGGGACTGTATTATTTACGTAACACAGCCAGGAGTTTGAATATTTTATTGGCACTTAAAAGATGGTTTCAGAGTAGTAGTACTTTTCACCTCTTTAATTATTGAAATGTAAAGTAATTTTGGCATATGTATATTGGGGTGATAATTTATTTTAATTAATTCCAGATTCAAGAAAAGCATTTTAGAGATAGCCCGGCCCACACGAACCCATAGTCTCCAACATGGATATATCCAAGTCATCAAATCAAAGAATGCTTCTCTGCCTCCCTAATATCTGGAAAACCTTTTGGCACACACACCATAAAGGAAACGAATTTAAGAACACTTCCTCAGTTGAGTGAATCTAAAAATAGAGCAGAACATTAGATTTTTACATGTGTTGGGCTGATCACCAAACTAGATTAGCTCTATCATGAAAGACATGTTCTTTCATGAACCCATTTAAGAGAGCTGCTCCAGTGAGAGAAACATTTGCAATAACCTCGGAATTTCAGCCACCCTCTCAGACTCCTCTGACCCTCCCTGTAGCAGTTGGCTGGGTTACCTCCAACTCGAGCTGTTAACTTTTCAGATAAGCCCAGGATCGTGCTCTGAAGAACGACCCGTGGCTTATTTTGGTTCTTTTCCCACATGCTGTGCCCTGAGATGAAGCTGTGCTGTGCCGCCCGGAGTCTTCAGTGGGGTTAAGTTTGTACTGTGACACCGCAGAAGCTGCAGACATTTTCCTCCAAGTCTGAGGCTTTACTACATCCAAAAATAACTAGACAGGCCAGGTTTGGATCTAGGAAACTTTTTAGCTCATAGACATATTTAATAATGGAAACACTCGTCTGAAATTTCCTATGGAGACCTGTGCTTTGGAAATGGTTTTATTTATACATAGCTACAAAAATACCATTTCTGAAATAGTTATATGGGGCCCTTTACTTAATCTTTATGTGACTTCTGGAAAAATTCTTTTAACTGGTAAAATCAAAGGCTCTTCTGTTTCTCCTCAAAGGCCACTTCTATAAGCGTAACCAAGACTACAAACACGAAGTGAAACAGCTCGTTTATCTACTTATGATTTGATGCTTCATTGATAATGACTTTTTTTTTTTTTTCCAGGAAATCTGGTTCCATTTTATTCTGTTTTGCTTTCAGACACTATCCTATACTTAAGCATTCAAAAATGGTCTTGAATATTTTAATTTCATTTAATGCTTAACAATGCTGTACTTATTGTCATTATGCTGCTTAAAACAAATGCCACAATTCTCCAAATCTTAAGAGAGTTGAATTCTCTGGAAAACCTTGCAAAATGTTTGTTGTGATGTTGTTGTTATGTGCCACCGAGTCAGACCCGACTCATAACAACCCCTCCTTGGGTTTCCGAGGCGGTATCACTACGGAAGTAGATTGCCCAACCTTCCTTCCGAGGAGTGGCTGATGGGTTTGAACCGCCAGCCGTCTGGTTAGCAGGCAAGTGTCTTAGGCACTACGCTACCAGAGCTCATAAATCAATATACATATATATGTATATATGTACATATATATTCTTTGTAATCAGCAGAATGTGCACCACTTCTTTTTTTGAAAAAAAATAGACTTTATTTCTTAGAGCAGTTTTAGGTTTAAAGAAAAATTGCAAAGAAGCCATCCATATACTGCCACCTCCACCTGCAGTTTCTCCTGTTATTAACATCTTGCATTAGTGTGGCACATTTGCTACAACTGATGAACTAGTATTGATACACTATTATTAACCAAAGTCCATCTTTTGCATTAAGGTTCACTCTCTATTGTACAGCTTTGTGGGTTTTAAGAAATGCCTAATGTCATGTGTGTACCATTACAGCATCATACAGAAGAGGTTCACTGCCCGAAAGTCTCTTTTACTTCACCTGATCAATCCTCTCCCCATTCCCTGCCACTCCATTTTTCATTTTCTGGTGACAATGTACTTCCTGGGGCATTTGACTGCTAACCAGAAGGCTGGCGGTTCAAACCCACCAGTCTCTCAGAAGGAAGGTTGGGCAATCTACTTCTGTAGTGACACCACCTCAGAAACCCAAGGAGGGGTCGCTTTAGGTTGGATCTGACTCAAGGGCAGAGAGTTTGGTTTGGTTTTTTTCACCTTAATCAACACAGATGTCACATTCTCTGTCACTACTGCACTGTAAGATGAAGAAAAACCAAGTGTATTCATTTTGCAATGACAACAAGGGCTTGAAACCAAAGCAGGACAAGAAGGAAGAGATCCTCACACACTGGATATTTTTTGTTTGTTTTTGCACTGGAAACACAGAAGTAAACAAAACCCAGAACTTAACAAGTTCACAGAAGAAACAAATTGGGACCTTCATTCAAATTGTGGGTTTGAGGGCCTGGCTCTGCTACCTATGATGGTGTTGCTGTTGTTGCTGTTGTTAGGTGCCATCAAGTTGGCTCCGACTCATAGCAACCCTATGTACAACGGAACTAAACACTGTCAGTCTTTCACCATCCTCACAATGCTTGCTATACCTGAGCCCATTGTTGTAGGCATTGTGTCAATCCATCTCATTGAGGGCCTTCCCCTTTTTCAATGACCGTCCACTTTACCCAGCATGACAACCTTCTCCAGGGAATGGTCCTTCTGACAACATGATCAAGGTAGGTGAGATGAAGTCTGACCATTCTCACTTCCAAGGAGCATTCCAGCTACACTTCTTCCAGGACAGATTTGTTAGTTCTTTTCACAGTCCATGAAGTTCAGCATTCTTTTCCAACACCACAGCTCAAAAGCATAAACTCTTTTTAAGTCTTCATTATTCACTGTCCAGTTCTCACATGCATATGAGGTGATTGAAAATACCACGGCTTGGGTTGGTCGCACCTTAGTTTTCAAAGAGACATCTTTGCTCCTCAGCACTTAAAGAAGTCTTTTGTAGCATATTTGCCCAATGCAATATGTCATCTGATTTCTTGACTACTGATCCGTTGGTGTTGACTGTGGAACCAATAGGAAATCCTTGACAACTTCAATCTTTTCTCCATTTATTGTAATGCTACATATTGGTCCAGTTGTGAGGATGTTTGTATTCTTTATGTTGAGGTGTAATCCATAGTGCAGACTGCAGTCTTTAATCTTCATCAGTAAGTGCTTCAAGTCATCTTCACTTTCAACAAGCAAGGTTGTGTTGTCTGCACATCCCCGTTGTTAATGGTGGTGTTAGGTGCCGCCCAGTCAATTTGGACTCATAGCAATGCTATGTGACAGAGTAGAACTGCCTTATAGAATTTCCTGGACTGTAATCTTAATGGGAGCAGATCACCAGCTCTGCTGGGTGGGTTCAGCTAGCAGCTGAGCACTTAATCATTGTGCCACCAAGATTCCTTGCTACCCATGGTACAAACTTTAAATTGCTTCCTTTCAATATTTTTCCATGTCTGTAAGATAGGGACAATTAATTCTTGCATCAAGCGATGCAAATTAAATGTAAAAGTGTTTTGTAAACTATGAAACATCACAGAAACACAAAATATTACCATAAAAGAGAAAAATAGAGTAAGTTAGTTTTTAAAACCAACCAACTATAATTCCCTTTAGATTATGAAATATGTATCTTCTATTTGCCTGATTGCTATTAAGAAACTATCACAGCAGCAGGAGGAATTATCTGTCTATCCTCCTGCCTTTTAACAGAGTGAGGTGTTAGGCAGAAGAAGCTAATATGTGTTTAGAATATTTTGACCAAAAGGTTATAAAAAGGCAAATCTACTGAACAATGGACTCAAATACAGCAAATCATAAAGATGGTGCAGGAATAGGCAATATTTTGTTCTGTTATATATGAGGTTGCCATTGGTCAGAGATGACTTGGTGGCAACTAACTTACTCACAACAACAGAACACATGCCCTATTACCTCTTTGCTATGCAGAACAAGCATACAGGAATGGAGAACTTCCAGAGTAACACTGAATGTCAGGACAAGGCAATCCCCAAAAGGTCTAATAACTCAAATATAATAGAAGTTTATTGCTAGATCTGTTGTTGTTGTTGTTATGTGCCATTGAGTCGGACCCGACTCATAGCGACCCCTCCTTGGGTTTCCGAGGCAGTATCACTATGGAAGTAGATTGCCCAACCTTCCTTCCAAGGAGTGGCTGGTGGGTTTGAACCACTAGCAAAATAGGTGTTCCTGAAGGTCTGGGCTTATCTCCAAATATTGTTTCAATGACTATGTTCATTCCATTTTATAGCTTCATCATCTTCAACAGAGTTCCCAAAGCCAACATGTTTGCCTGAAGTCAGCAGAAAGGGAAGAAATAAAGGAGAAAATTCAGTCAATCCTTAACCACCTCAACCTGGAAGTGAATCATATCACTTCTGCTTATACTCCATTGGCCAGAACTAGGCCCTATGTGGTTGCAAGAGGAACTAGAAATTGTAGTCAAGACTTTATAATATGAAAGGGGAGCATGAATTTTGGGGAAAAATTTGTTTGCCATCTCTGCCACAATGTCAGTGGCATGCACATAAGAAAAAGAAATGTTTAATTCAGGCAGCTAACATGCACATGAAGAAATGCTTGCAAGCATTAGCCATTAGAGAGATGCAAATCAAAACAAGAGTGAGATCATCTCACCCTGGCACTAATAGCAAAGTTTAAAAAACTCAAAACAGCAAATATTGGCAAGGGTATGGAGAAACTGAATCCGCATACACTGCTGGTGGGACTGTAAAATAGTGCAACCAATGTGGAAAATGGTATGGCATTTGCATAAAAAGCTGAAAATAGAAATATCATATGATCCAGCAATTGCACTGCTAGGTGTGTATATTCTAAAGAAATAAGAGCTGTGACATAAACAGATACATGCACACCCATATTCATCACAGCATTGTTCACGATAGCAAAAAGATGGAAATAACCTAATGGTTGTTCAGTGGAGGAATGGATCAACAAACTATGGTACATATACACAATGGGATGCTATGCAACATTAAAGAACAGAGAAGAACCTGCAAAACATCTCATAACATGGATAATCTCAGAGGCCATTATGCTGAGTGAAGTTAGTCAATTACAAAAGGACAAACACTGTATAAGACTACTATTATAAAAAGCTGAGTAAAGGGTTTCACAGAAAAGAAATATTCTTTGGTGATTACCAGGGATGAGTACAAAAGAGAGGACAAGCCACTAAGTGCAGGGTAGACACATAAAATTAAAAATATTAATTAATTAATTAATCATACACATTTTAAAATATGTTTAAATTAGGGCAATGGGAGGCACTCTAGAAGTCATCTTTTTCAGCGTTTCGCAAATGTTTTTGAGTGTTAACTACAGCTTGAAATAAATTTTACATCATAATCCTGTACACCACACATATGTATAGATTACACTTCAACATAAAGAAAGCAAAAAATCCTCACAACTGGACCAATAAGCAGCATCATAAGTTGAGGGGGGATGAAGTTGTAGGGATTTCATTTTACTTGTATCCACAATCAATGCCCATGGAAGCTGCAGTCAACAAATCAGATGATGATCCAAGTTTCAGCACCAAAAAAAGAGAAAGAAATCAGATGCCATATTGCACTGGGCAAATCTGCTGCAAAAGTGATAAAGAGCAAAGACGTCACTTTGAAGACTAAGGTGCGCCTGACCCAAGTCAAGTTATTTTCAATAGCCTCATATGCATGTTGGGCAATGAATAAGGAAGACCGAAGAAGAAATGATGCATTTAAATTATAGTGTTTACAAAAATACTAAAACATATCATAAAGAAAATACCAGAAGAACAAACAAATCTGCCCTGGAGGAAGTGCAGCTGAATGTTCCTTGGAAAAGAGAATGGCTAGAATTTGTCTCACATATTTTGGTCATGTCAGAAGGGACCAATTCCTGGAGAAGGATATTAGGCTTGGTAAAGGAGAAGGACAGCAAAAAAGGGGAACACTCTCAAGGAGATGGACTGACACCGTGGCTGCAAGGATAGGCTCAAGCACAGCGAACATTGTGAGGACAGAGCAGGACAGGGCAGTGTTCTGTTTTCTCAGTGTTGCTATGAGTCAGGGCTGACTTGATGGCATCTAAGAACAACAACATGTATGTGTGTGTGTGTGTGTGTGCGCACGTGTATACACATATCAAACTCAACTCACTACTATGGAGTCAGATCTGATTCATAGCGACCTCTTCTTTGGTTTCTGAGGCATTATCTCCATGAAAGTAGATTGCCCAATCTTCCTTCCAAGGAGTGGCTGGTGGGTTTGAACTTCCAGCCTTCTAGTTAGCAGTCAAATGCC
>NW_006921589.1:34275646-34280112 GCF_000298275.1 Orycteropus afer afer | reverse complement strand
GTTGGGCAACCTACTTCCATAATGATACCACCTCGGAAACCCAAGGAGGGGTCACTATGAATCGGATCTGACTCCACAGCAATGAGTTTGGTTTTTTTTTTATGCATGATGCATTGATACTTTCTACTCTCCAACTATATTCTATATAATTTCTTTTTTGTTATTGCTGGTTTTGACCCACTAACTTGATTTCTCAACCTACTTATGAGCTGTGTCCCACATTTAGATCTCTTATCATTCTGGAGATGAAACATCTAAGGCTCTGAGGAGTCAAGTGATGTCACTGAGGTCACAGGTATTTGGCAGCAACACTGGGACAGACCTATAGCTGTCAGCCATCATAGCCATCAGTCCAGGATTTGGGTTTTTTTTTTTTTTTTTTTTTTTTTACAAATATACATTTTCTGGCTTAAATTTTAGATACAAGTATCTGTTGAAAAACTTCAAGTACATTTGATGTAGGCAAGAGCTTACCTGAAAATTAAAAATATTAGTCTCTAAATGTATGTATTTTTGAAATCTGAAGATTATCACCTATAAAAGCATTAAAATATACAAATTTACAAATATCTAGATAGTTTGAATCTTGAGTAAGTTGAAAAATTTCCCCCTTACTCACTTAACTGTCACAAACTCAGTTTTCTCTTAAAAATATTTAAATTTTAAAACCATCTTGCCTCATAAATTCTAAATTTACTTTTGATTTTCTACTGTTAAAGATCTTTCTAAATACACAGGTAGGCGACACTTTAAAATTATGTGTGTGCTTCTTTCTTTTCTAACAATGTTATCTTGAAATTATATAGTTGCTTAAGAAGTCTAAACAGTAGCATTTAGAGACTGAATAATGCCATTCTCATCAGAAACACGAGCCATCTAAGTCTCAAAGGAAGACTCATCATTGAAAAGCAAAAACATCTCTTAAATGAATAAGCGTCTTAAATTCAGTTGTGTTTTTATTTCTATGCAAGGCTTGTGATTTTCTTATGATCCTTTGCCAGTATTTTTGATTAACAAGATGGTATGAAAAATGCTTATTTGTGCACACATCATACATTTTCTTAAAAGAATTGTACTGCACAGGATAATTAATATTATAAATAGCAAGTGTTTATTTGCCTGGGGAAGCTCCTAGGTGCACATTCCAGCTGGCTAGGTGAGTGTTTACTCAACTGAGGAATTTACTCTGCAGGCACAATAGTGTCATTATGCTACGTGGGTGCAAGTGGAAAGAAGCTTAAGGGGAAGACGGCTCTCAAAAAGGAAAGAGTCCAGTCATTTCCTCAAAGTTATCAGGAATTCCCTTCTGATTCCGGAATTTGACTTTATTTTCTGGTGCCACCCGTGTGGTATCAAGCAGTGGAGGGTGCAGCTGAGAGCATGGGCTTTGGGCTCACACAGACCTGGTTTCAAGCCCTGACTCTTCGCCTTACTATCTAAGTGATCGAGCAATTTGCTTAACCTGTCTCCTTGATGAACTCGTCTACAAAATCAGAGTACCTACTTCACAGGGTTTTATGAGGGTTGAATGAAATAATGCACATAAGTACTTAGGGAAATGTCTAGTATACGAAGAATGTACAATAAATGCTAACTATTCTTAAATGAAGTTTTAGGACTCAAAAAGAAATGTGACAAGTAACTACAAGGCTTATTTTTTTTTAAATGCACTAATGAGCAGATCCCTTTGGTTTGTTGTTGTTATGTGCCGTCCAGACCTGACTCATAGCGACCCCTTGGGTTTCTGAGGCAGTATCACTGTGGAGGTAGATTGCCCAACCTTCCTTCCGATGAGTAGCTGGTGGGTTTGAACCGCCAGCCTTCTAGATAGCAGTCAAGTGCCTTAGGCACTACGCTCCAGAGCTCCTTCTTTTGGTTTAGAGATGGATTATTATCATTGCATAGTTAAACTCCATATTTGTTTAAAAGGGGTTTTATAGGCTGAATTTGGTCCTCTTTAAAATTTAACGGGAAGGTCCTTGACCAGAATCATGTGGCAAAATAACACAATAGATTATATTCAGTGCAACCCGTTTGAGCCAAAACTCAACACAACTGCCTTGTTTTTCCAGGTCTTACAAGTTTTCCTCCTTTGACGGGTTGCAGACTTACCATTTTTCTACCCCTCAGTTCAGTGGAAAGTATTTGCATTTTCCTTCTTTCCCAGGTTTCTGCCTTACTCAGGGTTCTGGCTTTTGTAGGTTTCATTATATATTTAGGGAGAATAGATGCATCATCAGTTTGGTGTGTTGTGTGCTGTCAAGTCGATTCTGTCTCAGAGCTACCCTATAAGGCAAAGCAGAACTGCCCCTGGGGTTTCCAAGGCTGTCATCTTTATGGGAACAGATCCCCAGGTCTTTTTTCCCACAGAGCTGTTAGTGGCTTTGAATTTCTGGCCTATCATTTAACCATTGTGCCACCACGGCTCCTTCAGTTCAGTATTTGGGAAAAAAAAAAAAAAGAAAAAACGCCTCGCAGTCGAGTCAAATTGTGGCTCAGAGTGACCCTAGAGGATGGAGTAGAAGTGCCTCATGGGGCTTCCAAGGCATAACCTTTATGGAAGCATACTGCCACATCTTTCTCCTGCAGGACAGCCGTTGGTTTGAAACAGCCAGCTGAGCCCTTTAACCACCATGACACCAGGGCTCCTTCTGTTTCATGTACAAAGTATATATCCCATTCCAGAGTGTCATTTGATTAAATGAGTTTTCTGTTGCTGTTTCCAATTGATCATTTGCCTGCCCAGAGGCTCTGACAAGAAACACTCTTCTGGGGCTTTATTAGATTTCAACATCACAAACCACAATAAAGTCACAATTCCAGGTTTACCGATTTGATGCAGTTAAAGGTAAATCTCTTTACATTGTTAAAGAGTCCAGAAAACTAAACAACACTAAATACGTTTCGTGTTATGCTAGTTTCTCTCTCAGGTAATTGCTAAAAGTAGAGAAGGGAGGCAATTTTCTAGATACTCCACAAGTCACTTTCAGTCTTAGGAAAAGAAATAGGGCTTTTCCTCTACATGGTTTCTTTGCCATTGTCTGGCTGATAGAATCCAGGTGCCTTCCCTGGCTTTTGTTGTGGTGGTGTTGTTAGGTGCCACTGAGATGATTCAACTCATAGCATTTCTGTATGACTGCATGAGTAATTTATTTTAGAAGGATCAGTACAAGGCGGGTCCCTATGAGGCAGAGGTTAAAGATGTCCCAGAGGTCCAGCTTTTCCAAACTGTTGTACCACTCCATCATCTCTAACATCAACTCCTCTTCCTCCTCCCCTCAGTACCTTTCTTCTTGTCTTGTTGTTGTTGTTGTTGTTGTTGTTATTTGCCATCGAGTCGGCCCCGCCTCATAGCGACCCCTCCTTGGGTTTCCGAGGCAGTATCACTACGGAAGTAGGATTGCCCAACCTTCCTTCCAAGGAGTGGCTGGTGGGTTTGAAACGCCAGCCTTCTGGTTAGCAGTCAAGTGCCTTAGGCACTATGCTACCAGAGCTCCTTCTTCTTGTCTTAGAGCTCTGTATTTCACTGTAATGTCTCACAGAACTCACCAACTACCAAGGAAATGGCTCATGCGGTGGCGGAGACTGGAAAGTCCCAAATCTGAGCCTCAGGCATTGGTCCTTAGGATTCTCCTCATTCACGAGGTTACAGGCGCTGGCAAAACCAAATCAGTGTGTCAGAAGACTGGCTGCTGGCTCAAGTCTAGGGGCAACATGTGTTGATAAACCAAATGCAGAATTCAAAGCAAGAGAGAGTGACTTTGACAGCACATTCACATAAAATGCCCTCAAGGAAACCAAGCATGGTGATGTGTCACACTCTCCAGCAAGACAGGACTCAAGATATTTCCCACCCTAAACAGGCATACCAACCAAAAATCAAATCCAGGCACAGAGGCTAAGATTTGCAGTACCTCACAAAACGGAGGACTGTAGCTAAAAGGACCATATTAAGCAATTCACTGCATTGCAGTGGCAGACTACAACTGCCTCTGGATTTCCTAGGCTGTAATCTTTACAGTAACAGATCAGCAGGTCTTTTCTCCTATGTTGTTGTTGTTATGTGCTGTCGAGTCGGACTTGACTCATAACGACACCTCCTTGGGTTTACGAGGCAGTATCACTATGGAAGTAGATTGCCCAACCTTCCTTCTAAGGAGTGGCTGGTGGGTTTGAACCGCCAGCCTTTTGATTAGCAGTCAAGTGCCTTAGGCACTACGCTACCAGAGCTATATGGGTTCAAACTGCTGACCTTTCAGTTAGCAGCTGAGTGCTTAATTGTTGTGCTACTAGGTCTCCTTTTCTTGACTTTTAAACCTATTTAAATCATTTTGGAATTCATGAAATCCAGAAATTGTTTTCTGCTTAAGTGCATTACATATTTTGGGAGATTTAGTCAATCATACCCTTGTGGTGGCATAGTGCCTAAGGCATTTGACTGCTAACCAGAAGGCTGGAGGTTCAAA
>NW_006921589.1:34257971-34275546 GCF_000298275.1 Orycteropus afer afer | reverse complement strand
TATGAGTCAGGATCGACTCGACAGCAGTGAGTTTGGTTTTTTGGTTTTTTGGTTTACATTTGTATTAAAACATGATCTTTTCTGTCTTTGGGAGATTTTTTTTTCCTTCTAAGGAATAAATAATAGCAATTCTGTATTTGTTGGTAAATTTTAATTTCTACATCATGTAACATTAAGTTGTCCCATGAAAATATTTTAAAGGCAATTTCACAGGGAATGTTAGATGACTCTGAGAATTACTCTACTTCCGCTTTGTTTTGTTCATTGCTGTATCCCCAGCACCTGGAATTGTGCCTGGCATTTGCTTGGTACTCCATAAATATTAATTGAGTAAAATAATAATCATTAAATCTATCTTAGACATATATCACTGTCTATAGTTTTAAACTAAAATTTTCTGCAGGATCATATGGAATCAATACAGGCATATTGATTAAAGAGAGACTATTAGAATAACTTACTCTTTTTTCAAGAGTCAGTAGCATAAAATTGAAAAGAATAATCAGTCACATTCCTTTACACAAATAAGTCTTTGATTCCCAAATTTCAAAGAGGAAAAACCACCATCAGGCACCACAAACTATTTTGATCAACTAAACATATTCCTCTGCTCCAGGAACTGCTCCAACGGATAGAATTTTCTTGTTTGCAATTTTCAGCTGGCAGATGAGAAACGCATGAAGCTTTATCCAAATGGAAAACCCAGTCGTTCTTGGTAAAGTAGAGGAAAAAAGAACTGTCAGCTCTAAGAATTTGTCACTGGGAAGAATATTAAGCTGATGCAACTTATTTCTTTGAGCAGGAACAAGGCATAGACTGAGTAACTTCTAATTTTCACATTTAACTGAACTCTCGTCACTATTATCCTTTCTCATCATCGTCCAGCTCTCCTGCAGCACAGCCAGCCACACACACACATACACACACACACACACACAAGTGCTTTCTTGGAATTTCTTGATGGGCCTGGAAGAGGAAGAAGAGTGGAAAGATCCCCTCCCACCTATGTCACAGTCAGTCCAACATTGTCTCAGATTCCTGGAGAAGAGGTGAGGCAAGAGTGGTTTTTGTAACAGCCCTTCTGGGGCAGGCTTTTCCTCACCCCTCTGCCTTCAAGTTGCATGGGAAAGTGCGTTTTGCTGATGACTGCAGAGGCTCTCCTGGGAGGAACTGCAGTGTTTACACAATTATTATGAGCTGAATTCCAAACTCCTTTATTGTTTTAGTTTTCTCTTTTGTTTTAAATCACAGAGAGGTTAGGAGGTACTTTGGAAACCACTTGGAAGGAGAAGTAATGTCTAATCCACAGGGGTTTCATAAACCAGTAAAATGTCAAAAATAAGTTGTGGAGCCAAGAGATAGTTGCCAATTTTTGTTTTGCCTAGTAAGATAGTCAATCAACAATACCAAGTCTTAGTCCATTATGGCCAGATCTTTGTGAAAAAGGCAACACTTCAATCACCAGAAAAGTAGGAAAAACATAATCTCAGAATAAAGGATAATTCTTCCCAAAAAGGGATGGTTGATCACTTTAAACCAAAGAGTGAGGTAGAGGATAGAGAGAGAGACAGAGAGAAAGAGGAAGCAGACACTGCAGAGGTGTCTGGTGGTCTGTCCAGAACCCCCTCAGACCCCTATTATTGAGTCTCTGTGCCAGTAACCTTCCTCAGAGAACTGTCCCTGTGCTTGTTAACCAGAGTGCTTATTTATCGCCTAGAGCAGGGTCAATCTATTTTATTAGCTTCCATATCACTGTGTAAGGAGAGCAAAAGTAAATTCCAGCCTAATCAACATTTCTTGTTGTTAGTTACTGTCAAGTCAACTCCAACTCATGGCTACTTAGTGAACAACAACAGGACAAAGCAGTGCCGGGTCCTGAGTGATTCTCACAATTGCCAAAATATGTGAATCCATTGTTGCAGCCACTGGGACAATCCATCTCACAGAGGGACAATCTTCTACACTCTTGTTGATCTTCCACTTCCCCAAATATGATGTCCTCCTCTAATGATTGATCCCTTCTGATGATGGACCCAAAGCAAGCAAGTGAGACAACATTCTGTTGTGATCTTTAATGTTTTTATTGGCTAATTTTTAGAAGTAGATCACCAAGCCTTTCTTCCTAGTCTTTCTTACTCTGGAAGCCCTGCTGAAACCTGTCCACCATGGGTGACCCTGCTGATATTTGAAATACCAGTGGCATAGCTTCCAGTATCACAGCAACACATAAGCCGCCACAGTACAACAAACTGACAAGTGGTAGTATCAACATAGTCCCATCCAATAATTTAAATATTTCTTTAGGTGAATCATTATTTATCAGACAAATGTTTGTTTGTTCAGATTTCCTACTCCTCTCTGTGGTGGCCTCTGGGAGAACGAAAGGAGACCTCATTGCCTCAGAGGGGCAGGAAGGAAAGGGCCACAGAGTTATGCATGTGGGACTCAGACTAATCTGCAGCTCCCAGTCTCTGCTGCTTTGTCCTCATCTGCCTGCTTCTGGGCACCCTGCTGGCTTTCAGTCTGGGACCCATGACCCAGCTCAGTCTGGGCATAACTCACTCTTGGGCTGCCTGGACACCCTGAGGTTTGGCTGTGACTTCACACAATCCACCCCCTGGATGATACTTTGTGCTCCTTGCCAGAAAGTCGCTATGTCCCTGCTGTGGTGCCTTCCTCTGGCAGATTCCCCAGCACACCCTCAGTCCCTACACACTCCTCCCACAGACCAGGCAGGACATTCAGGTCTCTGCAGTGCCACACAGAAGCAGAGGGATGCTAGCCCAGACTTCTCCTTGCCCAGCCACACCAGGCCATCACAAGTTGAGCACAGGGTGCAGCTTCAACAGGATCTCCTCCTAGAGCCCCAAATAAGAATTGAAATAAATGTCTTCTTCTTTTGGCTATCCCCTAAACCTCTATCAAATGCCTCACCCCTCCAGGATTTCTGTCTGGAGAGAAGAAGTAAGGACTTATACATGTCATGTTCCTCTTACCTCAACCTCTTCCCCTTCCCTACAACCCACTGAGAGCGAGAAGGATGTTATCTTCTTCCAGTTGAGGCAGTTGTCCCCATCTAGGGCCACCATGCACAGTTGCTCTGATTGTGGTCTACATAAGAATGCCCAAATGAGACAGAGTGAGTTGGGTCTGAAATCCGGCCTGTCCTCTGCTTGCCCAGCTGGGAGCTTTGTGTCCACTGAGAACAAGGAGAGCCTTTTTCTAATTTGCACAAGAGTATTGTGAGGGCTAGCAGCAGCTCTGGTCACACCCATTCTCTTTGAAGGGCATTATCCCACCTCCCCTGGAGCTACAATGACCATCTGAGAACATGATTGACCAGAAAAAGGAATGAAGTACACATTTGCTTAATCTTTTCAAAATATAATCCACAGTCCAGATGCTGAAGCACCTTGGGTCCAGGGTGCTTCAGTACCTGTTGTGCTTTTGCTGTGAATTCAGCATCATGCAGAGGTGAGTGCAGGAGAATGTTTATGGGACTCATGAAGAAGGAAAACTGAAGTGACCCCCAGGGAACATCATGAGAACGTTTGTAATCAGGCAGCAGCTGTGCAGCATGGTGCTCCCGTGTAGGTGCAGGCCTGTGAGGTCTGGAGCATCCAGGGAAGGCTGACATCCATGCCTGGAGACAGGTGGGGGAGCCCTGCTGATCTCTTCAGCAAGGTACAATCCTCATTCTCTTTTCAGAAATCTTTACCAGTCTTAGTCTTTTCTTCAGTCATGTACTTCCAGTCCCTTAAAAAAAAAAAAAAAAAAAAAATTGAACAAAAAGCTAGCTCCCTGAAGTGGCTATTCTTCATTTACATACTTAGAACAGGAAGACTTCTAAGCCAATCTAATGAGGAAAGCAGACGTTGCCCCAAATTTCAGCTTGGTTTGTTTTCTCTAGTCAGAAAACAAAAAGTATTATCATCCAAGGAAAACTTTAAGTGGAAGAGGTAGCTGTCGATTTAATATTACCTCCTCAACATGACACAGACCTGTCATTTAGTTTGTCCCCCACCCCATGGTCTCATGAGATCTGGTGATGGACATTTTTGGAAATTGTATTTGGCCAATGTCCCTAATATGGGCAGATGATCTGTGATTGTTGGGCTCCTCCTTTCCTTCATTTCCAGATGTACTCCTGCAGCAATCATGGGTCCTGCACATGAATGCCTCTCCCATGCACTTGTTTGTTGCTCAAAAGTCATTTTTGTCATTTGCAGCAATCAGTGCCCTGAGATATGGGTTTGCAATCAGCCTGATAGTACTCCAAAAACACATAAACCAATTAAAGTTCTAGTCATGTGACTAAAGAGCCCTAGATTCAAGGGACTCACAGGAGCAAATGAATGACTTATCTGGGGGGAACTAGAGTTGATACCATGCCAGAAGAACAAACAAATCTGTCTTGGAAGAAGTACAGCCAGAATGCTCCTTAGAAGCAATGATGGTGAGACTTTCTCTCACCTACTTTGGACATGTTGTCAGGAGGGACCAGACCCTGGAGAAGGGCATGATGCTTGGTAAAGTGGAGGGATCAGCAAGAAAGAGGAAGACCCTCAATGAGATGGATTGACACAGTGACTGCAGCAATGGGCTCAAACACAGCAATGGTTACGAGGATGGCACAGGAGGGGCATTGGTTCATTCTGTTGTACATAAGGTTGCTATGAGTCGGAACCAACTCAGTGGCACCTGACAATAACACCACACCAGAGTCTGTATCTATTACATTTGTATAAGTAAATCTATGTGTTTATCCATGTAATATTATATAATATTACAGATTCTGACAGAGCCAGAGAAAAAGAGGGAGAGAAAATAAAGAAAGTTTTGTTTCTAAGGATGAAAAGAGGTGCATTTATAGCCCTTCTCAAGAGAGGTTTTGTCTGTTTTTCCTTTTCCTGTATTTATCTGAATAGTGCACTATATAAATAATAATGCAGTATATAAATTCTAGGTACATTAGCATAAAAATGAAAAGTAATCAAAGGAAATGATTACAGTAAGAATATACTTTTAAATTTAATGTTTTTCTTTGTAAAAGATGCAGTATACGATTTTTAGTGGAAAAATAACTTGCTTACATATTTCATATCTGAAAATGAACTTTTCAAAATATAAAAATAAAAAATACTCGGAATGAATTAATATAATTATAACTAGTCTGAGCAACTCTCCCCACTGTGCTGAAGTCTATACCAACAAGTAATGATATGCCAAGTCTGATAGACCATAAAATAGGAAAAGTAATACTTGCCTTGCCCATCTCAGAGGGTTGTTTTAGAGGATAAAAGAAACCAGTAGTATGTATAACAGGGGTCCAACCCTGCACCAGCACAGAGACTTTTCTTTCTGTCCTATCTTAGCCCCTCTGGTTGCCAAAGTCCCAAACTTCAGTATGTAGATGAAAGGTATGAGTGACATGGATCATTGAAAAAGATGGACATTCACACAAGAAAGCTTAGATAAAGCTTGGCAAAGTCACAGAGATGTGCCAGCTTCCTTGCAATGGCCAATCCAGAGCTCTTTGCAGGCAACTGGGTAAGAGACATGTACCCCATAGTCTTGAGGAAACAGCTCTTATGGTTCCTTTCCACAACCAATTTTCAGTGCTGCTTCCAAGTGTGACAATGAGAAAAAAGATGGATGCTATACAATATCATCTTTAAAAAGATTTGTGTTTTTGCCCTCTCAACTTCTTTGTCCTCTCCATCCTGCAAATGGCCTTTCTTTGCCAGCCCTGTTTTCAGATTGTGTGAAGCAGAATCAATTTAGTGGATGGGGTTGGAGAAAGGACCAGAAAGGAAAGAGGAAGTAGGCAGAACTGAAGCCCAGGCCAAGGCTGCTGAGACTTGGAGAAGAGAGTTGATGAGGGTGAAGACTAAGAGTTTTAAAATGAGCTGTTCCTGACCACTTGGTGCTTGAGAAAACTGGAGAGGAAGAGAGGTTTCTATGAGTTGTAAACTGGGTCACCTTTAAAGTTCTTTTAGATACACGATTAAAGATGTGAATGGCTCCTTAATCACTTCTGAATGCTAGACTATTTCTTTAAATGATATATTAAGAAAGACAGGGCCACATGGGGGCTGCAGTAATTTATCTACACTTTGTCACATGGGGCCCTGTGAGTCAAATTGATTCGATGGTACTTGACAACACAACTAGCCATAGTGTCTTTTGATGACAGACATAGTGTCTAAATGCTGACATTTCACTGACAAAACCTAAATGCTAAGGGTTGGCTTATCCAGTGAGATTTTAGTAATGAGGACCACCTAATGAGCCTCAAAATTCCTGAGACAACAATTAGAAACTCTTTCCAATCTCCACAATGATGTAGAAGGCAAAAGTGGTTTTTAGAATATAATATAATCTGGTGAAAAGTAATACATGAGTCATGAATCTTATTCTCTGTTTCCAGTCAGAACCACACTTTTTTTTTTTTTTTTACTTTGGCTAGGTCCTCCTTTCTGACCCTTTCATAACCTTCCCAAGGATGTGGTAAGAGAACAAATCAGATTATCATTTGTATCTGTACCATTCGTATCATACTGAATATTTCAACAAAATGAGCAATATTATCACAAGGCTGATAAAAGAAAATAAAACCAGTTGCCATCAAGTAGATTTGATTCGTGGTTCCAATGTGTGTCGGAGTAAGACTGCTCCATAAGGTTTTCAGTAACTGATTTTTTAGAAGTAGATCTCCAGACTTTTCTTCTGAGGCAATCCTTGGTGGATTCCAACCTCCAACCTCTCAGTTAAGCATTCGACCTTTTCTACCACCCAGTTATAAAAATATAAATAAAACCACATTTTCATTTGATAGAAGGTAGTGTAAGATGTGTCTCTGTTTGTTTGCCTGAGAACCAGGCAAGAATTAATCTCTGGAGGCAAGGGCATGTCCAACAACATTGAGGGATTCCCCTCACAGATGTTTTCCTGCTTGTGGCATCTCTCCTCAAGGGCCAGCCTCCCCCTTGACGGAAAGTGAGCAGATGGCAAGTGCAGAATCAGCAGCAGGACAGGCAGAGGGTCTGGCAAGTGCCCGTGGGACTCTTTGGTAGTTGGAAGCCAAAGGGGCTTCTTGTTGGGTGCCTCATGGGAGCATGCCGTGGAAATTTCTTGCATTAAACCCCTCAGGCCTCTCACCTCTACATCAGGAATTTAAGGGCCTGATCACCTTTGGGATGGCTAGACCATCCAAAAGGAGCCCTGGTGACATGAACAGTTAACCGCTCAGCTCCTAACTGAAAGGTTGGCACTTTGAACCCACCGCCCCTTACAGGAAGACCTGGTGATCTGCTCCAGTTAAGATTACAGCCTAGAAAATCCTATAGGGCTGTTCTCCATGTTCCACCCACAGGGAGGTGCTTTGAGTTGAAAATCCATTTGACAGCACCTCACAAGAGCAGACTGCCTGAGGAGAGAGCAGTGGAAACTGCTGCTTGTTTAACTCTGGTGTCCACCCCAGAGAGCCAATCTTTCTGTTCTGTTTTGTTTCTCAATGTCCAGTTTGTTCCACAACTGAAAGCACCTTTCAGGTTAAAACCATAGCAGAGCTGCTCGCTCTGGGGATCACCTACATTAGGGTGCACTCACTTCCCAGGACTCAATCAGGCAGTGGTTTCCACGGCATCCAGACAAGGAATCCTGAGTGACTCTCATTTGGAGCAAATAGTTTCTTCATAATAATGACTTACAAGGAACTCATTACCTTCTCACCAGCCAAAAAGATTCACTTCTCCAGGGCATGCCTACATAACAGAAAGTAAATATGGAAGGAGAAAATTAACTGTTTTACATAGAAATATGCATTAATTTCTTTTCATGGAAAATGGTTTAAAAAACTGATAGTTCTGTCCTGATTCTTCAGTGAGTAAGTGTTCTTAGTTGATTAATTCTCATAACAAACAAGACATGTTAACTTGTTGTCCAGCTGCAAGCTAGAAATGATTTCTCTGTGTGTGTGTGTGTGTGTGTTTCCTGAACATTTATCTTTATTTCTCTTATGTGTTCTAGGCCTTGTGGTACATAGGTAGGTATACATCTGATCTTTCCTTCTATGTTGTAAACTCCTTTATCTTTGTGTGATTTGTCATGAATCTTTACACAGCACTTAGCACAATGCCTTGCTTTTAGCAAGTTCTCTATAAATAAAAGCAACAAATGAGAATGGATATTTGTGACACAAAAAAACAATTAAACCCACTGCCATCAAGTTGATCCTGACTCATAGTGACCCCATTGGGCTTCCAAGGTGGTAAATCTTTATGGAAGTAGGTTGCCCAGTCTTGCTTCCATGGAGTGGCTAGTGAGTTTGAACCACCAACCTTCTGGTTAGCAGTCAGATGCCTTAAGAAGTCCTGGTGGGGTAGTGGTTAAGATAATTGTCTGCTAACCAAAAGCTTGGTGGTTTGAACCTACCAGCCACTCCATGGACGAAAGATGAGGCAGTCTGCTTCTGAAAAGATTGACAGCCTTGGAAACCCAATGGGGGTCGCTATGAGTTGCCATCTTCTTGATGGCTGTGAGTTTGATTTGATTTGAATAACTATTAAGTCACCAGTGCTGTGCCATGCCTGTGAAGGTACATGGTCTCCAGTAAGGGCGGGGTGGGGATTTAAAATCACTTTAGTGAGATTTACATACACACAGAACAATCAGACATTTTGTTCAAAAGCTATTGGTAAGTCATCTTCTGCTTCAGTTATTATCTTTGGCAGCTTATGCAGAGACAAACGCTGACATTGTTCAAACTAAGGCCTATTCTAATACACAATTTCTATAAATATTTCTGCAGTGGAATGAGAAATATCATCTTATGTGTAGGAAAGTAAGAAAGTAAATATAACTTAACTAGTAAGATATTTTCTGTTTTAGTAAAAACTAGTATCTATTGCATAGTGCCTAAGGCACTTGACTGCTAACCAGAAGGCTGGCGGTTCAAACCCACCAGCCACTTCTTGGAAGGAAGGTTGGGCAATCCTACTTCTGTACTGATACCATCTCCGAAACCCAAGGAGGGGTCGCTATGAGTTGGGGCTGACTCGGCGACACATAACAACAACAGAATCTACTAAAATTGAGGGTCTTAAGCTGATTTTAAAGTTCATTTATAAGAAAATATCAAGAATAGCAGTGAAAACTCTTGGTGGGGGGTAGAAGGAGGAGGAGGAGTTGTCTAACCAGACATCAAAATATATTATTAAGCTTCTATAAATAAAACTGTGTGGTACTGGCATATGAAGAGAGAAACAGACCAAAGTAAAGGAATAGAAAATGCAGAAATACACTCCAGTGACATGAGAAGATGATATATGACAAACTTGGCATCTCAAATCAGTGGGGAAAAAATGTTTATATTAATAAATGGTAAGGAATAATTAGATAGTTATAAGAGCTAAAATAAAATTGGATCCATTCCTCACATCATGCACCAGAATTAGTTTCCAAATAGATCACTCACACACTCATCGCTGATGAGTCGGTCCCAACTCATAGCTACTTTTCCTTGGGTTTCCAAAGCAGTATCTCTGCAGAAGTAGATTGCCCAGTCTTCCTTCCCAGGAGTGGCTGGTGGGTTTGAACTGTCAGCCTCCTGGTTAGCAGTCAAATGCCTTAGACACTAAGCCACCAGAACTCCTTCCAAATAGATGTTGTTGTTGTTGTTATATGCCGTTGAGTCAGACCCGACTCATAGCGACCCCTCCTTGGGTTTCCGAGGCAGTATCACTATGGAAGTAGATTGCCTCATCTTCCTTCTGAGGAGTGGCTGGTGGGTTTGAACTGCCAGCCTTCTGGTTAGCAGTCAAGTACCTTAGGCACTATGCTACCAGAGCTCCCAAATAGATAGGACACTTAAATGATGGGAGACTTAAATGTTAAAAGTAAACCATACAACAACTAGAAGAAAGCTCTGTGAGTAGATTTCTCAATAGGCTTAGTCTGGGAAAACCTTTCCAAATTAGAACTCAAAAACCCAGAAGCACAAAGGAAAATATTGATAAATTTGACTATATATAATGATAATAACAAAGTTTTTCATGGCAAAAATATGCTATAAGCACAATACAAAGATAATGACAAACTGAGAAAAAATATTTGCGATTGATAGCACAGATAAAGGGTTAGCATCTCTAACATATTTGATGACATAAATTAATCTTTGTCCTGCTTTTTTTTTTTTTTTTGTGATTTGGGTGCAATTTTGCAAAGCAGATTCATTTTACATTTAATAGCTTATGCACATTTTGCATTTTGTTTTAAGACACTGATAACAATCACTACAAGATAACAGCTCTCTTCCCGCCTCCTCTTTGTGGTTACCCGTTCCCTGTGTCCTTCTTACCTATGCATTCCTGCCTGTATACCCTTCTCCCTGTGCAAATGCTGCTCTTCTGAACTTCCACGGTTGACTGTCTTCAGCTAAGAACATGTCCCAGGTGCAGTTGCTCAGCTCTTAGGCCTATCTATTGTTTGGCTGAGAATTGAGCTATGGGAGTAAGTTCAATTCCAGGCCCAAAGGGTGACTCAAGGCCATAGTCTCAGGGGTTTTACCAGAAATTTCCAACCAGAAATTCTGGTCTTTTTTATGTTTTTGAATTTAGTTCCACATTTTTACCTCCCATTCCATCCATGATCTCCAATTTTAATCCCTTTCTGAGTGGCTGGCATTAGTAGCTGGGCACCATCTAAGTTCTTCTGGTCTCAGGGTGGTGTAGACTGAGGTTCCTGTGGTGCATTAGTCTTTGGACTATTTGTTTCCATGCAACTTTGATTTTCTTCACTTTTCATAGCCCTGGACAAAGAGACACCAATACCTATTTCTTAGAGGGCCACTGGCAAGCTTTTAAGGCCCCAGTCGCTATTCACCAAAGTAGGATATAGAATAATGTTTTTGTATGCTGTGTTGTGCCAATTGAGCTTGATGTCCCCCACAACCATGGGCCTGAACCCACAGGCTGAGTGACTCACTTGCTGAAGGTGCTTGGCTGTGGCTAAGAAGTTATCCTCACTTTGTCCTCTATTAGCTCTATAATGAATATGGACATTTTTATAGCACATACAACTACATATGTAGGAATATCATCTGCCAAACCTATGTATGGCTATGGGTATATTCTCATTTGCCTATCCATAACTGTGATGATCCTGATCTTTTGGTTATGTTTTTGAAAAGCGGTCTATCACTCAAATATTTGTGAATGAAATAATATGCTGTCTTGGATTTGCTTCCAAATCAAGAATGAGGAGGAAAGCATAGATGAAACTAATTGTGACCACAGGCTGAGGATTGTTGAAACTGGGTGATAAGTACATGGAGCTTCATTATACTATTTTCTCTCCTGTTGTATATATTTGAAATTTTGCACAATTAAAATATTAGGAAAAAAGATCTATATACAGCACAATGGGAGCTCTAGTGGCATGGTGCCTAAGATATTTGACTGCTAACCAGAAGGCTGGCAGTTCAAACCCACCAGCCACTCCTTGGAAGGAAGTTTGGGCAATCTACTTCCATGGAGACACTGCCTTAGAAACCCAAGGAGGGGTCACTATGAGTAGCCTTTGATAAATGTCAGCTAGTCTTATCAGAGCCATGCTCAGTACATGTATGTGGATACAAATTCAATGTGACATGGTATCACACATTTGGTGTAGTAAATCGTTACCTACTGTATTTTTTTAGATGAAGGTCATCATCTCCATCATTATGGCTGACTAGATGACCTGAGGGATGTTCCTGCAAAATGACTAGAACCTCAAGAAGACACACTCTGAGACATGATTGGTTTCACAGGAAATAGGAGGTGTCTTCAGAGAGCCTTCTCTATCCTCCCACCTAAAATCACTTGAGTCCAGAACTATCAGAAGCTGAGGCAACTGAAAGGGGCATTGGGTTATCTGAGCATGGTGGACCCACTGTGCTAAGAGCAAAAGGATCCTATGGCTCTGTGTTAGTGGAGAACTTTGGGAGATGGAAATGGACCCAAGGCTATAGAATCCCCTAGCCACCTGCATAAACAAATCAGCTCTGGTAAAAGCTTCCCTGTCCCCAATTAATGCCTATAGATTTCTCACTAATTAAGATCAAATGATGAACTCAAAATCAAAGATCACCAAACTTATAAGAATGCAAGTCACTTTGACTAAGTGTTGGCAGCAACAACAAAAGCAAAAATAAATAAAATAAACAATGGCAAATGGATAATTAGCAGCTACCACTCCAACCCAGCCACTAATTGCAATAATTGTGTCCACCTGCCCTCTTTTCAGCATTTCATCCCCATTGCCATCAGTGACCCTAGGTCTGTTTTGTCCTCTCTGAAGGCAACTAACAACAACTGCCTCTTCTATTGCCAGCCCTGGACTACAGAGAGCCACCACTGAACATTCTGGTGGTGCTAGTGCCCCTCTCACCCTCCTCAGTATATTCCAGATAGCTTGTTAGAGAACATCCTCTGAGCATTTCCATGGAATAAAATCTGTTGGATTTTCTGGCCTTATCCAGAAAAATATACCTACTCTAGCCTACCCAATCTCTTGAGTCTTTTAATTGCTTCCTCCACTGTCTCCCAGGTCAATTTTGGCATTTCCACTTCACGTGGACCATCACTGTTATGGATTGTACTGTGTTGAAGTCCTAACCCCTAGTACCTGTGAACTTGACCTTTTAGGAAATTGGCTCTTTGATGATGTTATCAATCAAGTTGTCATGAGGTCATACTGAGTCCCAACTGAGTGCTGTTCTTATAAAAGAGAAGAACAGATTCAGAGAGGCAGACAGTGGAAGGATGCCATGTGATGTTGCAAGTACAACCCAATCGATACCTAGAGCTACCAGAAGTGAGGAAAGAAGCATGGAACAGATTCTCCCTCAAAGGCTGACACCTCGATCTTAGGCTTCCAACCTTCTGAAACATGAAACAGTGAATTTCTGTCCTTATAAGCAATGTAGTTTGTAGTTATGTTGTTACAGCAACCCTAGGAAACTAATGTAATCATTTTTTTTCACATTTCTAGAAGCCATTCTACTTGCAGGTTTTCACTATTTCCTGAGGTCCCTGCTGTGATATTGAATCCTGGATCTCAGGAGATTTACAACAAGTCAATAAATTCTTCCCTATCCAATCTTATGTTTTTGTCCCCTTGATCAAGCTCTGTCAGAATCTTATCCCATGCAAGCTTTCTTAGCAGTACATGCTGTCTACGTCTTGTAGCTCCCTTAGCATATAGTCTTTTTCTTCCCATTAGTCTCCAACTAGGCAATGCTATGACTTCATCCTTATTATAGGCTGAATGGTCAAGAGGGGAGGTAGGAGCAGATCCTGAGGAGGCACCTGATGTTGTCGTATGGGGCGAGACATCGAATTGTCTCAAGGGAGGAGAGTGTGCTAATTCTTAATAGGGAGTGGTGGGACGCTTCTGAAGACTCCGCAGATTCAAGAGTCTGGGCACTTAAACTTTTAGAAAAAGTTCACCCAGATGTCCACATCCAAATATCAAGGCCCCACTTTCTTCAAAAAAGGACTTTGATCTTGGCATAACAGGACAGTCCTGGGTGGATAATGGTTTTAGTTTGGAGCTTGGTCACTTGATTATTAAGTCTTGGCTCAGGGCCCTGTCTTCAGCTTTTCCTGTTCTTCTGTTGCAAGGGATAAAATCCCCTTGTAAGCTACCAGGGAAACCCTCTGACTTTCATATCTAGCTTTGCAATTGCCTGTTAATCACTTACAGCTTTTCATTGTCTTTTTCCAGGGCACCAATGTTGTTATTGTTGTTATGTGCCGTCAAGTCGGACCCGACTCATAGCGACCCCTCCTTGGGTTTCTGAGGTGGTATCACTGAGGTGGTATCACTAAGTAGATTGCCCAGCCTTCCTTCTGAGGAGTGGCTGGTGGGTTTGAACCGCCAGCCTTCTGGTTAGCAGTCAAGTGCCTTAGGCACTATGCTACCAGAGCTCCTAGGGCACAAATAGTACTTAAAAATTGTCATTCAATCCCATTGTCCTTACCAAACCAAACCCATTGCCATGGAGTTTATTCCAACTCACGGATACTGCATGTGTTTGATCTTGGCATAACAAGACTATAGTAGAACTATGCTCCATGGCGTTTTCAATGGCTATACTATTATGAAAGAGCTCTGGTGGCACAGTGCCTAAGGCATTTGACTGCTAACCAGAATGTTGGTGATTCAAACCCCAGCCACTCTGTGGAAGGAAGATGGGGCAATCTGCTTCCACAAAGATTTACCACCCTGGTAATAGTAAAATGGTACAACCATTGAGGCAAACAATATGACATTTCCTTAAAAAAATGAAAATAGAAATGCCATTTGACCCAGCAATTCCATTACTAAGAATATATCCTAAAGAGATGAGAGGCAGGACACAAACAGACATATGCACACCTATGTTTATCCCAGCAAAATTCACTATAGCAAAGAGATGGAAACAACCTAAATGCCTGTCAACAGATGAATGGATAACCAAATTATGGTACATTCACACAATGGAATACTATGCAACATTAAAGAACAATGAAGGATACAAGAAACATTCCACAACGTGGATGAGCCTGGAGGACTCATTGTGAAATAAGTCAATCACAGAAGGACAAATAGTGTATGAGCGCATTACCATAAAAAGACAAAGAAGGGTTTGCTTGAGAAAGGGAACTCACTTTGTAGGTTACTGAGGTGGGGAGGGAAGAGGAGGGAATAATTTCAGGGTAGTTGGGGCCTACACACTGAGGTGGGTAAGGGGAGGGATGGTCTGGAAAGAGTCTGTGACCACCATGATAACATTAGGGAAAGGGAGGACACCAAATTGTGCACAGAGGATATAGACGACAGAGGCTAATACCAATATATCCACTATCCTGTATTACCATTAACACCGAACACTAGGCTACAGATAAAAACATAAACATCTGAGAACATCAGATGGGGGCCAGTGAACAGGATTATACTCTAGACCAAGGATAGATTCAGCTGAGGCTAATCTTGCACAGATACTAGTGATATAAAATACCCACAATCCTTACAGAAACAACAGAAGACAGACATAGAGCAGTCCCTCACAGACAGCCAGACACTGTGGGAGAGAGATCCAATGGATCTACTGACTCAGGATCATAGTACTGGGGGACACCAGACTCAACTGACACAACAAAATACATAAAAATCTTGTTCCACAACCTACATTGGTGAGTAGCAAATGGGGTCTTAAAAGCTTTCGAGCCGCCATCTAAGATGCAACTAGTGGTCTCCTATCATCAGAAGCGAAGAAGAGTGCAAAAAACCAAGGGCATTTGGCAACAATCAGCCCTAGGACATGATGGATCTCGAGACCAGAAGAAATAGATGGTGCCCAGCTACCAATGTCAACTACTCGGGAAAGGATCAAAACTGGAGATCCTAGATAGAGTGAGAGGAAAAACGTGGAACAAAATCCAAAAACACAATAATGACAAGAATTACTGGTCGGATGGAGTCTGGTGGGACCTCCAATACTATGGCCCTGGGATACACTTTGGGCCTGGAATAAAACTCACTCCCAGGGGCTGGCTTTCAGCCCAATAGTAAACAAGATGTACACGCAGACCACTCACCCCAGGGTGATGCACCCACATACTTGGGGCAATCGACCATGGGGCACCAGAGAGGCAACATTCGCACAGAGGAAATGCAAGACACACAGGAGTGCATAACTAGGAGGGGCAAAGGGTGGGGGGTTACTGGGAAGAGATGGCAGGAGAGTGCGTTAGAGTTCGGGATGGTAATTGGAGAGTGAAACCAAATGTACTCAAAATGTTGAATGTAAAACAAACTCTGCTGTGCAAACTTGCACCTAAAGCAGAATTAAAAAAAAAAAAAAAGATTTACCACCTTGGAAACCTAATGGGGGTCGCTATGAGTCAGAATCAACTCAGTGGCAATGAGTTTTGTATTTTGGTTTTTGTTTTGTTTTGTTTTGTTGTTTTTTACTATGAAATAAATCTCCAGACCTTTCTTCAGAAATGCTACTAGGTGGATTCAAACTGCCAAACTTTCAGTTAGTAGCCAATCACAAATCATTTGTGCCACTCAGGGACTTCCATTGCCCTCAGAGTTACTATTTCCCACATACTTTTCAATTGCCTGATAAGACACATCAGCTAGTGTATCCCCCTCCACCAGTACATCCCAATTGACCTCTGGTAAGAATGTTAACAACTAACTGTCACCTTATGCCAAGGACTCTGTGTTCCACCTACAACTAGTGTTGATGGAGTCCTCATTGCCAACAGGGAGGCAAGTGATCCAAAAATCTCATCTCATCACTTATTTTCTCAGGCCACTCCTCATACCAACTGTCTCAGGTTGGGTTGCCTCCGTGAGAGAGATAGGGGAGAAGCAAATAGGTACATGGAAATTATAGATAATTTTGATAATGTTCTAGCTCTTGGGTTGAGTGGCAGTTTCACTCATTTGTTATGTTATGTTATAACTTACATATATTTACGTATAATCTTTCAGGTATACCTAGTGATTTTTTGAAAAGATAAAAAGGCAAAAATTAATAGTTTTTTTTAATTATTATTATTTACATCATATAACATCTTATGCTACCATAACTAGAAAATTAGAAAAAAGCATTACTGCATTAAAAAAAAAATTTCCTTTGGAGATTCCAAATACTTTAAACTAGTTTTTGTGTCTTTTGTTGAAAATAGATGTGGTCTGTTAGAATTACTAAAGAATAGTGGTAGTTCATTATCTTTGTCACTTTTTATTGTAATCTTGTCTTGATAATTGATTTTGAATGGAAAAAGCTAACTTTTCTCTTTTTTTAACAAATATAGTCTGCTATAGGTTTTAATCAATTAATATTTTAAGTATCTATTTTGTAGAAGAGATAGATTGATAAAATCTTTTTAAGAAGTTTTGATCTCAACAGAGTTCTGAAATAAGGCTGTAAGCATAATAAAAGATAAACTCCTAGCTCAATTCTAATACATTGTATATGCTAAGTTTCATCTTTCCAAAACCTTTGTTGCAATATTAATGTAATGATTTTCAGCTCTTTGCATGATGGAATATTTAAGTAATGATAAGATTTTTGCATAGGCCAGAGTCATTTACTAAAATCTTAGGTAACTGTTTTTGTTGTTGTTTTTGTCTATTTTTAAGCAAGAGAGTACAGTGATCATATCTTTGTTTTGTAAAAATATATCTATCTTTTGTATGGCTAATGAATGCAGGAGGAAGATGTAGGGAGGCAGGGAGAGAGCCCATTGGAGACTCTTACCAAAATCCAGTGAAATGCAGTAAGTGCCTGAAAGAGACAGTGGTAAGCATACTAATGAGGGAGAATAGGACCGAAAGACCTTTCATATACATCCTGGAAAAGGAGTTGGTGATCAATTAGATATAAAAGGAAAAAGACTAGTCAAAAGTGATTCAAGTTCCTAGTCAGGTTGTCGTTGTTGTTGTTAAGTGCCGTCGAGTCGTTTCCGACTCATAGCGACCCCATGCACAGCAGAACGAAACACTGCCCAATCCCGCGCCAGCCCCACAA
>NW_006921589.1:34255226-34257321 GCF_000298275.1 Orycteropus afer afer | reverse complement strand
AAGCAGGTTGACTGGGTGGAAATTGTTGCATCAACCCAGTTTAGTAATTAAGGATGAATCAGTAGAGTTGGCAGGAAAAGGAATAACAGCTCAAGTGTTAGCCATGTTGATTGTGAGGCAGAGTCCTTGGTGTGCAGGGGTAGGGTCATCAGGGATTATCAAACAAGGACAATTCCGAAGGAATATTTTGGAATTTTTTTTTTTTAATTTTAAAAATCTTATTTTATGCAGTTATATCAGGTATGCTTTTTCTCATTCCCCAGAGGAAACCAGAGAGAGCCAGATCTCCTAGATGTGTGGAAAGAAAGGAAAAAAAAAAAAAAAAAGTAAAAACCATAAAGACACAGCCTGAGCTAGAGAAGCAGCCCTAGACTAATCCTAGTGTCACGTGCAGATCCACGGTGGGGAGAGGGCTAACATGATAGCCAATTTTTCTCCCTATTAGTTTAGATTTTGTTCTTCACAGTAAACAAATATTTTCAAAACCATAACAAATCCTATTCTTTATAAGTTTGTAACATACAACTCATGCTAAGAATGAATAATTATACACTGATAATACAAAATCCATAATTTCTAATTGGCCTACAAACAACAATTTTTTATAATCAGTATATAATAATCAATTACATAATAATCAATACATAATAAGAGCCTGCCAAATACATAGCAATAAGTCAACCAGTCTTTTTATAAAAGGAATATGAAAACCATTAGCAGTAGGCCTAATTTTGGTATTTTATTTTTCATTGAGCTTAGCTGACCTTTAAATAGATTTACATTGGGAGAAATGTAAAATTTCCTCAAATATATTACTGCTTAATTCATCATAAACTGTGGGGGAAGGTGGTGTTTCTGGAGACATATTTTTACATTCTAGTAGTCACAAAAGACAATTTAATACTAAGCTATTTTAAAAAAAATCTATATTTGGTAAGCATTATGAATATCCCTTTGGTTTTAATAAAATGCTGTTGACTGGTGGTTGTTGTTGTTATTAGGTGCCATCAAGTCAGCTCTGACTCACAGAGACCCTGTGTACAACAGAAGGGAACACTGCCCACTTCTGCATCATCCGCACAATCCTTGCTGTACTTCAGCCCATCATTGCAGCCACTGTGTCAATCCTTCTTGTTGAGGGTCTTCCCCTTTTTCAATGACCTTCTACTTTACCAAGCACGATATCTTTCTCTAGGAGCTAGCCCCTTTCAATAACATGACCAAAGTAGGTGAGATGAAGTCTGGCCATTCTAGCTTCCAAAGATCATTCTAGTTTCACTTCCTCCAAAACAGATCTGTTTGTTCTTCTGGCAGTCTGTGGTATTTTCAGTATTCTTCACCAACACCATAATTCAAAGGTATCAACATTTCTTCGGTCTTCTTTGTTCATTGTCCAGCTTTTACATGCATATGTTGTTGTTGTTAGGTGCCATCAAGTCATTTCCGACTCATAGCGACAGCATGCACAGTAGATCGAAACACTGCCCGATCCCGCGCCAGCTCCATGATCCCTGCTATACTTGAGCCCATCATCGCAGCCACCATGTCAATCCATCCCGTTGAAGGCCTCCCCCTCTTTCGTCAACCCTCCACCCTACTAAGCATAACATCCTTCTCCAAAGAATGGTCCCTTCTGACAACATGACCAAAATAGATGAGACGAAGTCTGGCCATTATCTCTTCCAAGGAACTTTTCAGGTGCACTTCCTCCAGAACAGATCTGTTAGTGCTTTTAACAGTCCGTGGTACTTTCAGCATTCTTCACCAGCACCACAACTCAATAGCATCAACTCTTCTTCGGTCTTCCTTATTCATTATCCAGCTCTCACATGCATAGGAGGCAATTGGAAATAATGTGGCTTGTGTCAGGCGCACGTTAGTCCTCAAGAAGACATCCTTGCTCCTCAGCACTTGAAACCATTCCTTCGTGGTTCACTTTCCCAATGCTACACGTCATCTAATGTCCTGACTGCTGCTTCCATTGGCATTGATTGTAGAACCAAGCAATGTGAATTCTTGGACAACCTCAATCTTCTCTCCATTTATTGTGATGCAGCCCATTGGTCCAGTTGTGAGGATTTTTGTTTTCTTTATA
>NW_006921589.1:34246153-34252554 GCF_000298275.1 Orycteropus afer afer | reverse complement strand
TCTGAGGTAGTATCACTACAGAAGTAGATTGCCCAACCTTCCGAGGAGTGGCTGATGGGTTTGAACCACCAGCCTTCTGATTAGCAGTCGAGTGCCTTAGGCACTATGCTACCAGAGCTCCCATGGCTTGGGTTAGGAACACCCTAGTCTTCAAAGTGACATCTTTGCTGTTTAACACTTTGAAGAAGTCTTTTACAGCACACTTGCCCAGTGCTGTACGACATCTAATTTTTGGACTGCTGCTTCCTGGGTGTGGATCCAAGTAAAATGAAATCCCGGACAACTTCAATCTTTTCTCCATTGATCATGATGTTGCCTATTGGTCCAGTTGCAAGGATTTTCATTTTCTTTATGTTGATGTGTAATCCATACTGAAGACTAGTCTTTGATCTTCATCAGTAAGAATTTCCAGTCTTCAGTTTCAGCAAGTAATGTTGTGTAATCTGCATATCACAGGTTGTTAATGAGTTATTAATGAATTTTCCTCCAATCCTGATGCCATGTTCTTCTTCATATAGTCCAGCTTCTCAGATTATTTGCTAATCATACAGATTATACACACACCTTTCCTGATTTCAAATCATGTAGTAGCCCTTTGTTCTGTTCAAACAACTGTCTCTTGATCTCTGTACAGCTTCCTCATGAGCACAATTAAGGGTTCTGGAATTCCCATTCTTTGCAAAGTTATCCATAATTTGTTGTGATCTACAGTCAAATGCCTTTGCATTGTCAATAAACATCTTTCTGGTATTTTTGCTTTCAGCCAAGATCCATCTGACATTGGTAATGACAGCCCTCATTCCATGTGCTCCTCTGAATCCAGTTTGAATTTATTTCTGGTAGTTCCCTGCCAATATACTGCTGCAATTGTTTTTGAATTATCTTCAGCAAAATTTTACTTGCCTGTGATATTAATGATAGTGTATGATAATTTCCACATTCTGTTGGGTCACCATTCTTTGGAAGGGACACAGATATCCACCTCTTCCAATCATTTGGCCAGGTAGCTATCTTCCAGATTTCTTGGCATAAATGAGGAAGTGCTTCCAGTGCTGTATCCATTTGTTGATTAGCAGTAGGCCTAATTTTAGGATTTTATTTTTCATTGAGCTTTGCTGACCTTTAAATAGATTTACATTGGGAGAAATGTAAAATTTCCTCAAATATATTACTGCTTAATTCATCCTAAACTGTGGGGGAAGGGGGTGTTTCTGGAGAAATATTTTTACATTCTAGTAGTCATAACAGACAGATTCAATACTAAACTATTTTTAAAAAATCTGTATTCTGGTAAGCATCATGAATGTCCCTTTGGTTTTAATAAAAATGTCATTGACTGGTGGTGGTTGTTGTTAGGTGCCATCAAGTCAGCTCTGTGTATTCCATCAATTCCTGGAGACTTGTTTTTCACCAGTTCCTTCAGTGCAGCTAGGACTTCTTTCTTCATTATCATTAATTCTTGCTCATATGCTGTCTCTTGAAATAGTTGACCATTGACTAATTCTTTTTTATACAGTGACTCTTTGTATTCCTTCCATCTTCTTTTGATGCTTCCTGTGTTGTTTTATGTATTTCTCATAGAATCCTTCAATATTTGAAACTCAAGGCTTGAATTTTTTCTTCAGCTCTTAACATGAGAAATGCCAAACATGTTCTTCCCCTTTGGTTTTCTAACTCTAGGCATTTGGACATTTCAGTATAATTTATTTTGTCTTCTTGAGCTACCCTTTGATATCTTCTGTTCAGTTCTTTTATCTCATCATTTCTTCACTTTCTTTAGCTACTATTCATTCAAGAGCAAGTTTCAGAATCTCTTCTAACATCCATTTTGGTCTTTTCTTCCTTTCCTGTCTTTTAAATGACCTTTGCTTTCTTCATGTATGATGTTCTTGATGTCATCCCAAAATTCACCTGGTTTCCAGTCATTGGTGTTCAATGCATCAAATCCTTCTAATGCTCTCTAAATTCAAGTGGGATGTAATCAAGGTCATATTTTGGCTCTCATGGTCTGTTTTAATTTTCTTCAGCTACAACTCGAATTTGCAAATGACCAATTGATGGTCTGTCCACAGTCAACTTCCGGCTTGTTTTGACTAAAGATATTGAGCTTCTCCACCACCTATTTCCACAGATACAATTGATCTGATTCCTTTATATTCCATCTGGCAAAATCCACATGTATAGCCACCATTTATGTTGTTGAAAAGAAAGATATTTGCAATGAAGAAGTGGTTGGTCTTGCAAAATTCTATCATGTGATCTCTGGCGTTATTTCTATCACCAATTTTCTGGCCATATTTCCCAATTACCAGTGGTACTTCTTTGTTTCCAACTTGCACATTCCAATCACTGGTAATAATCAATACAACTTGATTGCTTGCTTGGTCAATTTCAGACCGCAGAAGTTGGTAAAAATCTTCAATTTCTTCATCTTTGGCTTTAGTGGTTGGTATGTAAATTTGAATAATAGTCATGTTAACTGGTCTTCCTTGTAGGCATATGTATATTATCCTATCACTGACAGAATTGTACTTCAAGATAGATCTTGAAACATGATTTGTGATGATGAATGCCACACATTCCTCTTCAATTTGTCATTTCTGACATAGTAGAAAATATGATTGTTTTTGTTGTTATTTGCCACCGAGTCGGCCCCGACTCATAGCGACCCCTCCTTGGGTTTCCGAAGCAGTATCACTACGGAAGTAGGAATGCCCAACCTTCCTTCCGAGGAATGGCTGGTGGGTTTGAACTGCCAGCCTTCTGATTAGCAGTCGAGTGCCTTAGGCACTATGCTACCAGAGCTCCTAGACAATATGATTATCTGGTTCAAAATGGCCAATACCAGTCCAGTTTAGCTCACTAATGCCTAGGATATCAATCTTTATGTGTTCCAGTTCATTTCTGACAACTTCCACTTCTCCTAGCTTCATATTTTGTACATTCCATATTCCGATTATTAATGGATGTTTGCAGCTGTTTTTCCCCATTTTGAGTTGTGCCACATCAGCAAATGAAAGTCCCAAAAGCTTCACTCCATCTACATCATTTAGGTTGACTCTACTTTGAGGAGGCAGTTCTTTCCTAGTTGTTTTTTGAGTGCCTTCCAATCTGAGGGGTTGATCTTCAGAGTCTGTATCAGACAATGCTTCAGCACTATTCATAAAGTTTTCTAGTAATATGTCAGACAGTGTTTCACTGCTATTCACAAGGTTTACATTGGCCAATTTTTTCAGAAGTGGATGGCCCCATCCTTATTCCCAGTCTGTCTTAGTCTGGAAACATTGCTGAAACCTATCCACCATGGGTGACTCTACTGGTATTTTAAATACTGGTGGCATAGTCTCCAGCCTCACAGCAACACACAAGCCACCACACTACAATAAACTGACAAACAGTGGAATTGACTGGTATGCCCCCTTAAACCCATTTTCACCTCTGAGATTTTTTTTGGTATCAACTCTGGGGGTGAATTGTACCAATTTGATAACTATCGCTGCAGTTCTATTATGATGCCCCAAGATGGTGATAAAAAGATACCATGATCAAATTATTGAAGCTGTGTACCAGAGATCCAAGATGGGCAGGCAATTAATTGATTGATTGATACCTCTTTTCAACCAATGATATGGCTTTTGTAGTCACAAAAGCACAAATATATTGTTGTGAGCAAGTGCAAAGGAAACGAATTTTGTTTCCTGGACTGTTGACTTCCCCATTCTGCCAAATGAAACTTGCCCACCATGTGGAAAGAGTCTGTGCTGGAATAAAGCCAAGCAGAGGCAAGCAGTGCCAGGAGACAGAGAGGGGCACAGAGCCCTGGTGACAGTATTTGAACACTTGGATCTATTTCTTAGACTTTCAGTTATATAAAACAAAACAAAACACACACAAGCAAAAAGGGTTTTGGGGTGTGTGTGCTTTGCTTTACTTTTTTGCTTTATGTAACTGGAAATTTACATAGAATAAGAAGTTGGAAGTATAAGACATTAGGTCATGTTTCTGTTGCTTGGAACTAAAAGAGTACTGACTTAAAAAGAAAAAAAAAAAAAAAAGAAATCGATATTACCCTTAAACCTTGCTGGTACTCAGTGGAACTGCAAACTTAACTCGCAGAATGGAGAGAGAGCAAAGTAGATAGCCTGGTGCGGATCCCGGATCTTTATGTGTTGTGCCCTATAAGATCTCCTGTGGGTATGAGTTGACTCTAGCCCCCAGGATCCCTTCCAGAAGGATTTGGAGCAATCTCAGCCAGTGTCCATAAGTATCCGATATGTCACTGACAGCAGCATCTCTGGAATCCCAAGTATCCAAGACAACCTTCACCTCCCTATTAGCAATTAGAGCAGATTTGCCATCAATCTGGAGACTTGACCCTCTTTCTTTGCTCTAAATCTTGGCAGATGGTAAGCAATGAATTTGAGATCACTGATGTAGGTTTCTACACCCACGAAGAGCAATGTTTTAGTTCATTATGGTTGGTGAGGAATAAAGAGACTTCCAAATATGAGCAATCTGAAAATAAGCATTTTGTGGGTCCCACTGACCATTGTTAAATCGGTAAATCATTAATCAATTTGTTTTACTTGGCAGAGTGGGAGGATGAGATCTGTAAACTGTGGTCATGGCTGACATGTGGTCTATGGTCTCCTAATCTGAAATTTAGCTACATAAAACACATGCAAAAAGTAGCTGAGGTTTCAGCCTCATGAGCTCTGATAATTTATCGCTAAAAATAAACATGTGCTCAAGAGACAAGTACTATGTAAATACTCTCAGAAAGATTTTTTAGCATCTGCATACAGAAGCTGCCATCCTATACCCAGGGAAGCTGAGGGCACAGCACAAAAAGAATGCTTTATCTTTTAGGGGAGCTAGCATCTGCTGAGCATGAAGGAAAAGCAGGCCAAAAGTCACTTCTCTTGTTCAAGCAGGGAAATGAAACGTAACTGCTTTCAACAGTTGCACATTTCCTAGTCCATAACTGCTAAATATTTGAGCTTGCCTTGGTAGGTGCTGGGCTACAAGATACATATTTGGAAGCAGAGATACTCAATGCTTCTTGTTCCCACTGAATACTCTGTGCCATATTCATCACACTACCTGATACTTGTTCTTAGGTGCTGTCAAGTCAGTTCGGACAAACAGCAACCCTATTACAACAGAACAAAACAGTGACCAGTCCTGTGCCATCCTCACAATCATTTTCATGCTTCAGCCCATCATTGCAGCCACTGCATCAATCCATCTCATTGAGGGTCTTCCCCTTTTTTGATGACCTTCTACTTCACCAAAAACGATATCCTTTGTCAGAGTTTGGTCCCTTCAACATGACCAAAGTACAAGAGATGAAGTCTGGACATTCTCACTTCTAAGGCATATTCTGGCTGCACTTCCTCCAAGACAGATTTGTTCATTCTTCTAGCAATCCATAGTACATTCAATATTCTTCACCTACACCACAAATGCATAAATTCTTCTGCACTCTTCTTTATTCACTGTCCAGTTCTCACAGGCATATGAGGTTACTGAATAGACCATGACTTGCATCAGGTGCACCTTAGTCTTCAAAGTGATGTCTTTGATCTTTATCACTTTAAAAAGTTTTTTTGCATTAGATTTGCCCAATGCAATACATCATTGATTTCTTGACTAATGCTTCCACGGGCATTCATTGTGGATCCAAGGAAAATGAAATCCTTGACAACTTCAATCTTTTCTGCATTTATCTTGATGTTGCTAATTGGTCCAGTTGTGAGGATTTTAGTTTTCTTTATGTTAAGATGTAAATACTGAAGGCTGTAGTCTCTGATCTTCATCAGTAAGTGCTTCAAGTCTTCTTCACTTTCAGCAAGTAAAATTGTGTCATCTGCATATTGCAGGTTGTTAATGAGTCTTCCTCCAATCCTGAATCCATGTTCTTCTTCATATAGTCCAGATTCTCAGATTATTTGCTAAGCATACAGATTGAATAAGTATAGTGAAAGTATACACACACCTTTCCTGATTTCAAATCATGAAGTAGCCCTTTGTTCTGTTCAAAGAACTGCCTTTTGATCTATGTACAGCTTCCTCATGAGCACAATTAAGTGTTCTGGAATTCTCATTCTTTGCAAAGTTATCCATAATTTGTTGTGATCTACACAGTTGGATGCCTTTGCATTGTCAATAAAACACAGGTAAACATCTTTCTGGTATTCTTTGCTTTCAGCCAAGATCCATCTGACATCAGTAATAACATCCCTCATTCCATGTCCTCCTCTGAATCCAGCTTGAATTTCTGGCAGTTCTCTGCCAGTGCACCGCTGCGACTCTTTTTGAATCATCTTCAGTAAAATTTTACTTGTGTATAATATTAATGATATTGTTTGATAATTTCCACATTCTGTTGGATCATCTTT
>NW_006921589.1:34240064-34246053 GCF_000298275.1 Orycteropus afer afer | reverse complement strand
TTGGGTTTCCAAGGACACTTAGCAGGCACTTAAAACTAGTTGTCATTGAGTTGATTCCAAGTCATGGCAACTTCATGTCAGTCAGAGTAGAATTGTGCTCCACAGTGTTTTCAATGGCTGATTGTCCTCAAATAGATTCTCAGGCCTTTCTTCTGAGGGACCACTGGGTGGACTCAAACCTCCAACCTTTCTGGTAGCAGCCAAGTGAGTTAATAAGTTGTAGTGCTCACCCAGGTTTCCATTAATACTGTTTTGCCCTACTTTAAGCAAATATGAATTGCAAAACTCAGAATTATATGCAGGCAAATTAGGGCATGAACATTGTAAAATCAAAGGGCTTTCTTGTACCTTAGGATGTTTTTAAATTGCAAGTTCTTTCATTGCATTTAAATGTCACAAAATTAACATACAAATTCTCAGTGACACTTTTAGTACATACAGTACAGGGCACACATTCATGTGTGCCTTTTTGCCTCCACCAGAATGTGCAAAGGAAGGGTTAGAGGAAAAATTGACCAAAAGAACAACTGTGTAGTGAGGCAGGAAGTTGAAGTTATTTAACTTAAAATTAAGTTTGGGGATTATCTGAGGTCTTCGAATTTTCATACAAATTGTATTCTTTGTTATCATGGGGAAATGGGAGAGAATGTACAGTATACTTACTGCCGAGAAGTGACAGGAAGTCCCCCAGAATCCTCCAGTCATAGGTTTATGGGTTCTGAATATGAATCTTTGCCATGGACCATACACTCACTGTCATGATGAGTCGCTTTGGTTGAGCTGTCAGGCTGAAGAGGGATGGAAATGATACATGGATAGGGAATAATTGCACACTTTTGGTAACCTGTTTCTCAGCTTGTTTGGAAGTCTGAAAGCCCAAGCCTGACCCTCCCACCCCCAGTATAGATCAGCTTCTCAGAATAAACAAGCCTTCCCAGTTGAGTCTAGTTCCCCACTAGCCCATCCCTGCCCCTTATGTTACCTGGTTATTCATATCTGTGTTAGTTGTTGAAACTAAACACTCACTCTAGGCCTAAACTTGAGTATCTCTATTGTTGTTGTTAGGTGCTATTGCATTGATTTTGACTCATTATGTCAGTGAGAGTAGAATTGTGCTCCACAGTGTTTCAGTGGCTCATTGTCCTCAAATAGATTCTGAGACAGAGTAGAATTACCTATAGGGTTTTCTAGGCTGTAATCTTTACAGAGAAGATTGCTAGGTCTCTCTCTTATGGAGCTATTAGAGGGGTTTGAACCACTGACCATGAGGTTAGCAGCCAAGCATTTAACCTGTACGCTACCAGGGCTCTTTTTCAATGTCTCAACGGATGTGTTTTTTCAATTTAGGCAGATGATTTTGCTTTCCTTCCCTTATTTTGAGTTCAATTATGATTTCGTGATTTTATATAGTTACACATAACATTATCTAAGATGTATGAAGTGTTTTTTTTTTTTTAATGGTTCCTAACTACCTGGTGTCTTTCTTGCTCCCTTCATTTACTGAGAGATAACTAGCCAGATGGTTTCCATTCTTTCTCCCCAAATCATAATTTATGAAAAACATCACCTAATTCTAGAGCTCAGCCTCACCTAATTCTAGAGCTCAGTCTCATATAGAGGGAGTAAATGTCAAAAAGCCCAAAATTTTAGAAATGATTCTTTGACTAATTAACTCCATAAGCTTGAGCAGGTCCTAGAGTCCAGCACAACATTTCTTCCATTTTAAATTATGGAATGAACTGAACTAATTCCATAGGCATCATGGCTAGTATAACGTGGTAATGAGATCATATGTGCAAAAGAGATTTGAAATAAACAAAGCACTAAACAAATGTAAGGATTTATTTCAGAAAACCATGAACTTGACAATTTTTAATGAAAATCACCAATATACTTAGGGATCAGCTACAGAAATTTCCTCTCCTGAAAGCAGCTCTCTCATGAACTTCTCTCCTTTGGTCATGTTCCACCTGTGAGCTCAAGCAAGATGGCTCTAGTCTGAACCAAGTATGGCACCAAAAACTTGTGAAAAAGGGGCTCTGTTTCAAGGTAAATATCTAAGTTGGTCTCCCCATCTCTCTTACCCAGTTCTGGGAGTGGTGCTGGTGGGGGCAGTTCTGATGAGTCTTTGGATGAGTCCTCACTCTCTCCACCGAGGCTCATAGGGCTTTTCCATGTGAACTTTCCTACTCAGGTATACTTTGCTCACTGAGACCAGACTGATGACACACTGACTTTTCTGTTCATTCAGTATTTTTACCCAGTCCTCCAACAATAGAAAGTCCATGTGCCACACCCTAAGGGTCAAAAGATGAAAAAGACATCATTCCTGCCTAGAAATATCCACTGTAAATATTTTAAATTTCCAAGGAAGATAAGTTGAGATAAATCCCTAAATCAGGAATATGGAAACGCTTTTATAACCTGGCTTTTCTCCTGAATCATATTTTTGCTCAGAAACCAAAAAACCAAACTCACTGCTATTGAGTCGATTCTGACTCATAGTAACCCCCTTTGGGTTTCTGAGGCAGTAAATCTTTATGGAAGTAGATTGTCCAGTCTTCCCTCTGTGGAGTGGCTGGTGGGTTTGTTAGCTAGTGGTGGGCTGGAGTGGTCAGGTTCGCAGTCAAATGCCTTAGGCACTGCACCACCAGAGCTCCTTTTTTTTTTTTTTTTTTTGCTCAGAGTCACATATAAACCATGAATATTTTCACACCACAAGTTATCTAGTTTCTCCACATTATTCAAGCTTAATTTCTTTTACAGAGCAGTTATTTTTTTCTCTTTATTCACAGAAACAAGTGCTCTGTTTGATCCTTTTACCAGAGATAGAACATAGTGATGAACAGAAGGCAGTAGAATTGATCTGTCAGTAGGTTTATCCCTTTCCTTGCAAACCAGTCTTGGACCTAAAAACCAGCCTCATAGTTCACACAGCTCAGCTTGATGTCCCAAATATACATACAATTGATGTATTGCTTTTCCGTGGCCTTACAAGATGTGTGTAAATACTTGAATGCCAAGAGTTGACTGCAAAATGCACCTTTATTCACATGCCCAACATGGCTGTCTGGTTGCTGATGCTATTTTGTCCACTAGGACTCCACATTCTACCTGATCATTCTCTTGTGGCACCTTTTGCCCCTACCACCACTGCTGCCCTCCCTTGACAGGTCTCTCTATCTGGTCTCTCCCACCTCCAACTAAGAAGCCTCAGAGATTTGCCAGATTCCACCAGCCTAGACCCTGTGGCCTCTCCTGGTCCACACTGTTCAATTTCAGTCCAAGTTAAAGCCCTGACAAAAGCTAAGCCAATTGAAATAAACTATTCAGCTGTTCAGCAAACCTTTTGGTATTATCTACTATATTAAAATCTCCAATGCTATTTTTCTTTCAAGTTTGGTGAGTAGTGTTTTTATTTCATCTTTTGACTTTACTATTACGTAATACAGAAAATTATACAATCCTAAGTGTACAGCTAAATGAATTTTCACAAAGTGAACATACCTGTATAGCCAGCACCCAGATTAAAAGACAGAACGTTATCAGCTTCCCCAGAAGCCCTCCTCCAACCCCCTCAGTCACTAAACCAGTTGTCTTAGAGCCAGTTCTGAATCACAACAATTCTATGTGTAGAACTTTGGTCCATAAGGCTTTCAGTGGCTGATTTTTCAAAAGAAAATTGCCAAGTCATTCTTCTGAAGTGCCTCTGGGTGAACCTGAACCTCCAATCTTTTGGTTAGCAGCTACACACATTAATCAGTTGGACTATCCACGGACTCCTTCAGTCACTAAGATAACTACTATCTTAACTTGCCTGCTTTTTAATTTTATATAAGTGGAATCAAATAGTCTCATAGCAGTCCTGGAGATGTACTACTCAGATCTCCCCACTTTGAAGAATGCAGGAAACCCACAGTCTCTAGCTGATGCACCATCAAGATCTTTTACACCAAGTCCACTCTTTCTCTAGCCTGCCCCTAGTCAGTGATTGAACACTGCAAGGATGCTAGAGCCAAACTAATTTTTTCCATTGCAAGACCCTTTAATGGGCACTCTCAGCCAGGCTAAGACTTTCTCAGAGCTGCCCTGAAGTGTGAATACTCTTGCTACCCAATGCTCCTTTATTCTCCCTCTAATTTTCACAGGTGTCAGACCTGCATTGTAGTATGATGGTCTCCTGCCTATTTCCATTCTTTCTTCCCCATTCCTTATACATCAATAAAGCTATTAAAAATTATATTGATACAGGGAGGTCCAGTAGGATGGTGGAATAGGCAGACAAACTACACAGACCCTCATCAATAAAGAAAAGAGGAACCAATTAACACAGATACAGAAGATAATCCTAGAGCCCTGAGCTTTGGAAGAAAGGATACAGAAGTGGACTAAACTTCAACTACTAGAAGAACCTGCATGAAAACATTGAAAAAAGAGACATACAGAGCTGCGGTCTGCCAGTGATCTTGATGGCACAGATAGCTTGGATATTGCCAAATGGTGTTAGGACCTAAGAATTAACCTAAAAGTCAGTCTGCTAGCTAGGTGCTGCCCAGAGGACTGCACTGGTGGCTGGTGAATAAAAGGGGAAGCAGCAAAGAGGAAGACGGGCTGAGCTGTGGACTTTTTGGCTGTCCAAAGGGCACAGCCATTTTGAATGTTTACAAGCAGTTCAACTATTTTGGATATTTAAAGCGACAGCATTCTCTCAGATTGCAGGGACCTAAGAATAGGCTCCACTTGCCGGGGACCGCAAGGACATTCCAGACACAAATGACTAGAAAGGTGCAACATTCCCCTTGTTACTTTTACACCCCATACCCTCTTGGTGAACAGAGGTGTGGCCATCTCTCACTCCCATCCACCTCCTGTGCTGGCAGGAACTCCATCCCAGCCTGTGTGCTCCAACAGAGCCTGGGTGCCATGGCCCACCCTGCCCAGAATTTTTTTTTCTTTTTGTTCAGTTTGTTTGTTTTTGTCTGTCTTAAAATTATTATTATTATTATTAAACTTTTTATTATTATTCTTTATCTTCCCTTCCCAGGGTACCAAAACCAGGCAAAGACATCACTCAAAAGGGAAACTACAGACCAATATCCCTCATGAATATAGATGCAAAAATCTTCAACAAAATCCTAGCCAATAGACTCCAACAACATATCAAAAAATAATAATAATAATAATTCACTGTGACCAAGTGACATTCATATCAGGTACACAAGGATGGTTCAACATTAGAAAAACAATCAATGTCATCCACCCTGTAAATAAAACAAAGGAAAAGAACCACATGATCATATCAATCAATGCAGAAAAGACATTTGATAAAATCCAACACCCATTCTTGATCAAAGCTCTCAACAAAATAGAAATAGAAAGGACAGTCCTCAACATAATAAGGGGAATATATGCAAAACCAACAATCAGCATTACTCTCAATGGAGAGAGACTGAAACCATTCCCCTTGCAAACAGAAATCAGACAAGGATGTTGTCTAGCACCACTTCTCTTCAACATTGTACTGGAAGTCCTAGCCAGGGCAGTAAGGAAGAAAGGGAAATCAAAAGCATCCAAATTAGTAAGGAAGAAGTCAAACTATTCTTATTTGCTGATGATATGATCCTATACCTAGAAAACCCAAGAGACAGTAAAAAATCTACTGGAACTAATTGAGAGATTTACAATAGGGTCAGGATACAAGATCAACATCCAAAAATCAGTTGGATTCCTCTACACCAGCAAAGAGATGGCTGAAAAAGAAATAAAGAAATCAATACCATTTATAATACCTACGAAAAAAATAATAAAATACTTGAGAATAAATCTTACCAGAACACAAAAACGCTGTATAAAGAAAACTATAAAAGACTATTTCAAGAAACCATAACAGATCTAAACCCAGTCACTAGTGCTCAGACGGCTCCCTTGTTACCCTCCCGAGAGGGACCGGGTCTCCGGGAGCAAGGTAAGCACAGGCAGGCTGGTGCTT
>NW_006921589.1:34220222-34236764 GCF_000298275.1 Orycteropus afer afer | reverse complement strand
AGATCTGTCCTGGAGGAAGTGCAGCCAGAATGCTCCTTGGAAGCAAGAATGGCCAGACTTCATCTCACCTATTTTGGTCATGTTGTCAGAAGGGACCCTTCCCTGGAGAAGGATGTCATGCTTGGTAGGGTGGAGGGTCGACGAAGGAGGGGGAGGCCTTCAACGAGATGGATTGATATGGTGGCCGCGATGATGGGATCAAGTATAGCAGGGATTGTGGGGCTGGTGCGGGATCGGCAGTGTTTCATTCTGCTGTGCATGGGGTCGCTATGAGTCAGAAACGACTCGACGGCACTTAACAACAACAACAACAACAAAATAACAGAGCTACATAAATAGAAGAACATACCATGTTCATGGATAGGAAGATTGAACATGGTGAAAATGTCAGTTCTACCCAAAACAATCTGTACATTCAATGCAATACCAATCCAGATCCTATCAACATTCTTTAAGGATATGGAAAAACCAATCACTAACTTTATATGGAAAGGAAACAGACCTCAGATAAACAAAGCATTATTGAGGAAGAACAACAAAGTAGGAGGTCTCACACTCTGGATCTTAAAACCAACTCTAAAGCCACAGTAGTCAAAACTGCCTGGTATTGGTACAGTGAAAGACACATAGACCAATGGAATAGAATTGAGAACCCAGAAATAGATCCATCGAAATCCATTAAATGGGGAAGAGATTGTCTGTTTAACAAATGGTGCTGGCAAAACTGGATATTGGTTTGCAGAAAAGTGAAACCAAATCTGTACCTCACACCATACACAAAAACTAACTCCAGATGGATCACAGACTTAAATGTGAAACCTAAAACTATACAGTTCCTCTAGGAAAAACTAGGGGCAAATTTAGGGGCCCTAATATATGGCATAAATAGACTATCAAGCATAACTCAAAATGTGCAAACAGCAGAAGAGAAACTACATGATTGGGACCTTCTAAAAATCAAATTTTTATGTGCTTTCAAAGACTTCTCCAAAAGAGTCAAAAGAGAACCTACAGATTGGAAAATAAATTTGTCAATGACATATATGACAAAGGACTTATCTGTAGAATTTATAGAAAACTCCAGCACCTAACAACAAAAAGACAAATAATCCAATTAAAAAATGGACAGAAGACATGAATAGACATTTCACCAAGAGTATATTCAGGCTGCCAACAAACATAATAAGAAATGCTCATGATCATTAGCCGTTAGAGAGATGCAAATCAAAACAACAATGAGACACCGTCTTGCCCCAGCACTAGTAGCAAAGTTCAACAAGACAGAAAATAACAAATGTTGGTGAGGATATGGAGAGGTTGAGACTCTCATACACTGCTGGTGGGGCTGTAAAATGATACAACCACTGTGAAAAGCAATATGGCAATTCCTTAAAAAGGTGGAATTAGAAATACCATTTGACCCAGCCATTCCATTTCTAGGTATATGTCTTAAAAGAAGTGAGAGCCAGGAGCCAGGACAAGAACAGATATGCACATCCATGTTCATGACAGCACTATATACAATAGCAAAAAGATGGAAATAACCTATGTGCCCATCAATAGAAGATTGGATAAGCAAATGATAGTACATACACACAATGGAATACTATGCAACCCTAAATAATAAAGTAGAATTGGCAAAAGACCACATAACATGGATGAACTTGGAGGACATTATGCTGAGTGAAATTAGTCAGTCACAGAAGGACAAATATTGTGTTAGTCTGATATTGTAAAATGTCAAGGAAAGGTTTATATAGATGGAAGGAAATTTTCTTTGTTGAGTACCAGGAGTGGGTGGGGAGGGGAGGGAACTCTGTTAGATAGGTAGAGACAAGTATTGATCTGGGTGGAGAGAAGGGCAATGTACCAAATGTGAGTGATCAATACGGTGGCCTTGAGGAAAAGAAAGACATAGAGAGTTGCATGGGAGGTACAGACAACAAAAATGAACACTTTTGCACACACAGTACTGCATTGTCAGTGAAGGCAAACATTGATATACAGGTGGATAGATGTGTGGACAGGCTGAGCTATTAGGTATGTCTGTGCAAGTGAGAGTGTGCCCATGACCATGTATAGGGTTGGCAGACAATGTTTTTACAAGTGTATTTGTATGTTCTGTAAGAATTCACAGGTGTAGAGTAGAGCAGACAAGGGAGAAGTTTGTAGTCACTGCTTGGCCACAGTCAGCTACCCAGAGGGAGCAAGTAGTTGGACCTGTGGGCTCAGGATCATAATTGCATGGGACATCAAGCCCAATTAGCATAGCATACTACACAAAAACATTGTTCTACATCCTACTTTGGCAAGTAGCAACTGGGATCTTAAAAGTTTGCAAGTGACCCACACCTGTGGCTTCCAGCCAAGTAAAAGACAGGAATATGAGTTGAACATTTATCTGAGGTAGATACACTCCTTGGAGAGAACAATCATGGGAGAAAGAAGGGCTGCTTATGCACTGGGAGACAGCTCAGGGGGCAGGAGGGCATGGAGGGATGGACACAGGGAAGAGGTAATTATCAGGAGGAAGTGGGAGGGGAGCTGTTGCATTGTGGTAAATTGTGATCAATGTCATGAGAAAAAGTGTATGTGAACTGCTGTATGGAAAGTGAATTTGCTCTGTAAATTTTCACCCAAATCACAATGAAAATAAAATAAAATAAAAAGCTTGCAAGCAGCCAAAGTGGCCATCTAGATGCAATGATGGGTCTTTGTCCAGAGCAAAGAATGAAGAAAACCAAAGACATGGGGGTGGGGAGACCATGTTTGCTGGTCTGATAGAGCCTGGTGGAACCACTGAGATATGGCCCCTAACTGCCTTTCCAGTCTGGAATTGAACCCACACCCGTGGCTTCCAGCCAAACAAAAGACAGGCATATGAGCTGAACATTTGCATTAGGTATATACACTCCTTGGAGAGAACAATCATGAGAGAATGGAAGGGCTGTGTATGCACAGAGAGACAGCTCAGGGGACAGGAGTGCACAGGAGTGAAGGACACAGGGAAGAGGTAACTATTGGGAAGAAGTAGGAGGGGAGCTGTGCATTATAGTAAGTTACAGTCAATGTCATGAGACAAACTGTATGTGAGCTGCTGTATGGAAAGTGAATTTGCTCTGTAAACTTTCACCCAAATCATAATAAAAAAAAATTTTTTTAATTATATTGATATAAATGTTAAAATGTGATAACTCACCACAGTCTTTTTTTTTTTCTCATTTGTGATTGACTTTACTCTCTCTACTGTCACTGTCCTCGTGCCTTAGTCAAGTCCTCACTAACAGCCAGTAGTGCATCTCTGGTAAGACTATATCCCGCCCCAGCTCAAAAACTATGAATGGTGAATACTATCAAAGGTGAATACCATTACTTACAAAATCCTGCAATAACAGTAGTAACAACAATTTATGAGTGGCTACATAGTCAGACACGTCAGCTGAACAAGGGTGGGAAGGCAAATGGGACTACACCCACTAATATGTATAGGTTTGACAGAGGCTATCTTTACCTATATATTTATATGTACTCCAAATAATGAATGTAATAGAACATACAGGAGACAAATTTATGAAAACATCTTTTTCATAACCAAACACCTTGAGAGAATGAGTCTATGATTATGGAGATTCAGGTCCATAGTTTCAGGGGACACTAAGGTCAATTGGCATAACACAGTCCACAAAAACAATGTGCTACATTCTACTTTGGTGAGTAGTGACTGAGGTCTTAAAAGCTTGCAAGCAACCATCTAAGGTGCAACTATTGGTCTCTCCCTGTCCAGAGCAAAGAAGAGTGAAGAAAATCAAAGATTCAAGAAAACAGCTAGTCCAAAGGACTGTGGAGCATGTGAAACCCACCTTCCATGACCCTGAGACAAGAAGAATTAGATAGTTCCCTGTTACCACTGCTGACTGCTCTGAAAGTTATCACAATAAGAGGTCCCAGATAGAGTTGGGGGAAATACAGGGAAAAAAATGAAATCATTAAAAAAAGACCAGGCTTACTGGTCTGATGAAGACTGGTGGATTCCCCAAGACTATGGCCCTTATACACCCTTCAAGTTAGGAACTGAACTTACCCTGTGTGACTCAACTATCAGTCAAACAACAGATAGACCTATATAGTAACCAGTAACAGAAGGAACAATCAAGCAAATGAGATCAAGAGGATAGCATTTGCCCAGGGATAGAGCTAGGAAGGCAGGAATGGATGGAAAGGAAACACAAAGGGAAGGGGTGTGCACAGGGAGGAAGTGGGAAGAATGCTGTTACACTGTGAGGATTGCAGTAAATGTCACACAACAGAATGGTTATGGATTGTTGAATGGAAAACCAATTTGCTCTGTAAACTTTCACCCAAATCATAATTAATAATAATAATGAACCTTATCAATGGCTCACTCTTTCATGTAACAAATACACATTAAAGCCTAGTCTGTGCTGCACTCCAGGAGAGGCACTCCTTGTCATGCCAAATAAATTCCATATTCATTAGTCTGCCAATTGAGGATCCTATAATTTGGCTCCAATCTGCCTTTTCAGAGGCATCTTCACATACCCCATGCCCACCTTGAAGGTATCTGTTCCACCATTCCAAGGATTTCTTAGGACTTCCCACTTGGACCAATCTGAACCTCGAGGTAGGTCTGTGGAAAACTGGAATCCCTCACTGTTTGCACTCCCAAATCTAGACCAAGCTTTGACTTCAGCCCTATACAGCACTTGCACTGCTGCCAATCATGGAGAAAAGCCTTGGGACATAGTGGAGAAGGCACTGGGTTGAGAACTGAGAGATCTCAGTTCAAGACCCTGTTCTACTTACTGCCTTGGAGATTTGAACAAGTCACTTATCTTTTTCTGAGCCTCATTTGTGTAATAAAGAGATCAAACTAGATCTTATGGCCCTATTGAAGACTCCAACCTAAATGACTAAACAGAGAAGGGGAGATAGTACTGGTACATTTGGCTGCATAATGAACCACAGCTTGTCCTTGAAATGGTTCAGTTACTCTCACTTTGTCATTTACTAGGATGTAATCTTCTGGGCTGCCTTGCCCCAAATACTGCATAAGCCTGGTATCCATCTGGTACCTATCTTGTGGGCATTTTGGGGGAACTTTCATTTCCTGTATTCAGGTCTGGAATCTTTGAGAGCCCTAATTTCAAGTTGGATGGGGATGAAACTGTTGCTACAGCAAACTTAGAAAAGTTGCACGTTCTCTGATCCATTTGTGTCATAAACATCTTCACACACATACATAAAATCCACACAGTGCTATTGATATGTAACAGCTGCTGTGCATATTAGTAACTTTGACTTTAATTTTTAGGTTTTTACAATTTAATTTTTGTATCATTTTGGGTATGAGTCTAAAAATATTAATTAGCAAAATATTCAGTATTCTAGGACTGCAGAATTAGTCGTTTCAATATTATCTTTTTGGATTTTAATTTCTGCCTATGGTCTAAAAATAGTTAAAGAAGTCCTTTTGCTTTTCTTTTAAATATGAATTCCCTTTGACTTGATCATTTGTCATCTGACACATCTCGTTTCCCTCCGAATCAAATTTTATGTCTAAATTTATATTGCCTGAAATAGTAGTTAAAAATGTAAGCACTGAAACCACACTTACAACTATACTCCAGTTAAAATGCTTAATATTAATGTGTGTAATTATGCAATATTTTAAGCACTTAATAGCACTTAAAAGATTTTGTCTTCATATAACTCTAATTTTCCTTGGAGTTTTTAATTCCATTTTCCAAGAGTATGTACTTGCTGTTTTCAAAATGGTTAGAGAAAGCCTAGATAAACATGTGACCAGAAATTTAATAAGACTATTTAAGTTTATTATATAATTGGGAAAGAAAGGAAACTAACAGTTATTATGTGTATATGTGACAATTCATACGCTAGGTACTTCTTCCATATTTATATATATATACTCTTAAATTTAATTATACACAAAAAGCTTCAAGTAAAATAAAGGAAATGTATAAATTAACTTTGAAGATTTAGCAGAAGTCTGGTGATTTTACCGAATTCATGCAGAGCTTTTTCCATGCCTACTTTAAATTTGAGTTGAATAATGAGTATTTATTTGAACTTCCTGCAAACACCACCTCTGGTATATAATTAAATTAAACCCCCTGGGCTCAGCTTGGTAACTAAAAATGTGTTCGATATGTTGACCCTTCTATTCTTATATTCTGTCACATTAGTATACTATTAAAATTACATTTTACTGGGTCCCCCTTTGTTCAGCTTGTTTTCTAGAAAATCTGAGAACAGATTTGCATTAGGTGTGATATGCTCTTCATTGAGTGTTGCAAAAATCGATTTCATTTGTATCTAACAGACTTCATTGACATAAAGTAAGACACTTTTAGGCCACTTTTAATTCAGGTTCTGAATTGTTAATTACTCTGAAGCAAAAATAGCAATTTTAAAAAATGATAGCACTTGAAAAGATCCATTTGTACCTCTCAAAGAGTACTGAAATTGTCCTAGAATGTTATCATAAAATGGAAATTATTTTAAAGGGCAAAAGATCTTTTATTCTGATTGGTAATGAATAGTCACCAAGATAAAAGAGAAAAAAATCTATTCTACGTTTTTTGGGTTTTTTTCCTAAAAAAAAAAAAAAAAAGCCCTTCCCTCTTCAGGAGCAATTTTGTAAAGGATACAATACAAAAACACATTCTCTAAATATGCATAAATAGAAAGACATGGATTGAGGAAGGAGTAAACCTTTTCAAATATTAAATGTTAGTGGATTTTCTATTGATTGATCAAAAGTTAGTATGTTGAGGGTTGCCACATAGTTCACTAAAGTGGAAATTTAATCGATGGAACTCAAGTGACTTAAAAGAATCATGTTATTACTAACAGCTATCTACATCTGGGAGCAAAGAACCATCACATAGCTTCTCATTTGATTTGCACAACAACCCACTAAGTTATCATTCCCTTTTTACAGGAAATATTGATACTAGAGGCAGTCCATGGTAACAACGGTCACAGCAACTAATCTCAAACTCTCTGTTGGCCTCCTTTTCCAAAAAGTTTAATTGGAGGCATCAGATGTGTATGATTATTTACCTTTAACTTGTCTCACCTACATTCAACTCCTGTTGGCTTAGCCAAACTCAAAGGATTGTATAACTTATAGGCTGTTATTGTTGTATGTCATCAAGTCAGTTCCAATTCACAGTGATCCTACAGGACAGAATAGAACTGTCCCACAGGGTTTCCTAGGCTATATTCTTTATCTGATCAGATAACCAAATATTTTCTCCTGTGGAGTTGCGGGTGGGTTTGAACCACCAACCTTTTGGTTAGCAGCAAAGCGTTAAACCAATGTACCACCAAGGCTCTTAGATTACAGACTAGTGCTTCTCAAATTTCAACCTGCATAAGTATCACCTAGAGAGCTTGTCAAAACACAGACTCTCAGTCCTGAATTCTAATGATTCTAATTCAGTAGGTCTAGGGGGGGACCTGAGAAGTTGCATTTTAACAAACCCTCAGATGCTGCTGCTGCTGCCAAGACTGGCAGCATTACTCCTTGAGTAATACTGTTTTAGACAACTGGTTTTATGTACTGTATTTCCTAATAAAGAAATAGATTGCTAATCATAAGGAGATATCTTTGTTCCATCAAGTCACCAATAATGACTTCAATACTAACAGGGCCACTTGGTATGATTATGCACCACACAACTCTAGAAGGCACTGTTCATATAGCCTACAACCTGCACAACTGTCCACCACATCCATGAGTGCTAAATATATTCTTCCAGGAAGGGCAGGGACAAGATACAGAGAAAAGAAACAGTATTATTTTGATCAATAGAGTTTAGAGATTATCCAGATCCAAGAATATTACCATAAATTGCCTAGTCAGGCTGAAGGTTTATCTAAGAAGAAAATCTGGGATCAGCTTTGAGAGTCAGTGCTTCGGGGAGTTTTGAAGTTCATGTAGTGCTATTTGATATCCAGAGGACAGAAGGCATCACAAAGATGGGGAGAAGAGTAGAGTAGCCAATCCATTTTTGCACAGAACACCCAGTGACTTTAGTGGCACAGGTCCTTGGAAGTGTCAGGAGCTGATAGCAAGACACCATCTATGAGGATACCAGCAACAGAAGCAGTGAAAAGATGCCTCCCCCACATGGCTGACAAATAATTGCCTTGCTCACAAAGGCTGGGTCAGAAGAACTGAGCAAACATGCAATAACCCATAAGACACCACCTAAAGACCTCCAGACAAAAATCTTTAGGAAATTCCAGTGTGGGAATGAGGTGTGATCTGGAAGCAGTGCCCCTGGGGGATATAAAGTTTGCTGAATATTATTAATAATAATTCATCTCTTTTAGTCTCACAGGATAGTGGGTTCTAAGGACATTCAAAAGAAAGAAATGAAAAAGTACAGCAATAATAATACAGAATGCAAACATTCACTTCTGTCATGGGAAAGGGTTCATTATTTTGCACACAACCCATGAGCAGTTTACTTTTCTAGGTGATCTCTGCTGTTTGTAAACTGCCGCATCAACTAGCACTTCTATTTGTTACCAAGTTATGACATCTGATGCAAATCTAGAACACTGTGAGCATGAGAACACTCAATGAGCAGGTTTGGCTGAGCTCAGGTTCACTGAATTGTATTCTCTACTCTTCCCAGTTTTCCCTCCTTGACCCATAGAGGAGGAAAGGTCATCCCTTAGAAAGTAATGGGAAGAAAGTGTCTGTTCTCTTCCCATCTCACTGCTCCTCTCCAAGACAGGAGGAGTGACTTATCTAATTGATAAATTTTGGGAAAAGAACTTAATTGTTCATAAGTTCTTCTTGCTTTTGATATGGCCAGTCCTGGGCACACATGCTCTCCTCCTCTGCCAAGAATTAGGGTTTGTGTGCTATGGAGAGAACCCTATAGTTGTGTGGTTGTAGCTGAGTTGTCATTATTGTTGTTATTAAGTGCCATTAAGTTGGTTCTGACTCATAGCAACTCTATTCACAACAGAATCAGACACTGCCTGGTCCTGCACCATCCTCACAATCATTGCTATGTTTGAGCCCAGTGTTGCCATCACTGTGTTGATTCATCTCAATGAGGTTCTTCCTCTTTTTCTTTGATGTTCTACTTTATGCAGCATGATGTCCTCTGCCAAGGGCTGGTCCAAAGTTACATCAGATGAAGTGTCATCATTCTCACTTCTGAGGAGCATTCTGGCTGTATTTCTTCCAAGACATATTTGTTTATTCTACCAGTCTATGGTATGTTCAATAGTGTTTGCTAATACCATAAATCAAAGGCATTGATTCTTCTTTGGTATTTCTTATTCACTGTTCAGCTTTCACATGCATATAAGAACACTGAAAATACCATGGATTGGGTCAGGTGCACCTTAGTCCTCAAAGTGACATTGTTGCTTTTTAACACTTTAAAGAGGTCTTTTATAATAGATTTGCCCAATGCAATATGTCATTTGATTTCTTGACTGCTGCTTCCATGTAGCTGGGTGGGTAATCTAATTCAGTACCATTTGGCTGCTGTTTCAAGCAAAATCTCTACATTCTCCCATCAGGGTCCCAACAGGAAACAGATGGTACACTCAAATTAGGATAATTTGAGGAGGGTATATTTACAAAGGGACTGTTTACAAAGATGTGAACAGGTTGTGAAAGAACCACAGGGAGAGTGCCACAACAAACGCTGGTAAGAGCAGAAGGCAAGGGAAGATTACTGGAACCAGAAGGACAGAATCATGGTGAAAAGACCACCTTGAAAGGAGCTGTGATCTTGAGAAGGCAGAGCAGTGATCTTTGATCAAAGAACACAGCCAATCTGAGGAACGGCCACAGGGAAAGAGTCAGGGGAATAAATACCTTAACATCAGTCTCGTCCAGCCCTCCCATCTCCCACTAGAGCTGCCTATTGGCTGAACCCAGTCAGAAACCAAATACAGTGAGATCATTGATATAGTTGTAAAAGATACTATAAGGGTCCCACCTAACTAACTTTGGCAGCATCCATGCCCATGCATGGATTCTAACTGAAAGCACTTACAACTCTTTGCCTGATTGATTTCTCAGGACAATAAGTCTACTTAATGTATACCTAGAATAACCAAAGTGCCAGATAGTTAAAGGTGTCTGGGGCAGCCTTCAACCATGGACTGATAGTAGTTAAAGGTTAACTACCCCAGCCTCTTTTCTCTCAGGAGTAATTTTGAAGTGTGTTCTATACTACTGCCCAGAGTTCACCATTAGGATCGAGTTCAAGATGTCCACAGTGGCAATCCACTTGATACTGCACCCTTTATTTTAGCTTCCTTTCCTTTTCTGACTTTCTTCCCAATTTCCCTATCTATGCTTCTAAGGATCACCCCTAAATAAACTATTTTACTAAATCTTTGACTCAGGTTCTGTTCTGGGTACAACCAATCTACAACAGTAGTCCATACAGGATGAGAGAATTGATACATAATAGTCTAAGCATATTGTCTAGAAATGTATAGAGAATAATACCCAAAGGAACAGGTAAAAAAGTTCAAAGTGATTCCCTCTGGGAATGGGGGATTTGGCATGGAGTTGGGTAAAAGGTGGGCAGAGAACTGCTGATTTTGTTAAAAGTTTGTAATCGTATTTGATATATATACATATATTTCTCTGATAAAAATAAAAGGTAACATTATTATGTTTGGACCTACTTTCAGAATAGGAACAGCAGGGAAGTGAAAGAAAAATAAAGAAATACAGGTTGGTTAAGCTGGGGCAAGAAAGGAATTTCCTAGGAGAAATATAGTCTTAGTCAACAGGCTAGAAAAATATGAAAGGAAAAATAAGGTACTGGAGCCCAAGTAATATAAACAAAATGGAAAGGGAGATGCACCTGAGTCTAACTGCTCACAAATATGAAAGAATAAAACAGGGTGAGGTTTTAGTCATTACCAACCCTTGGAAGGCAAATAGGGTTCAAAAGAAATGTAAAAGGGAAAAAAAAATCAAGATCTCAGGGAGAAAAGTAGAATGGCATGCTTTGAGAGAATTCAGATGCAACAAGTACTGAACAGTGTTCTCTTAAACCCATAAACAGAGTGCCCATAAAAATACAAACTGGGAAGTACCCCTTGGAGAATAAACGGCTCTACTAAGTTGTAACAAAAACTTGGACAGCTTTGAGAGGAGATGACTGAAAAGATCAAAATAGAATATGCAAAGCATTGTTAGGTAGGTGAATTTTATGGTGACCCAGTTATGATAGCAGCAATCCAGATATTGCCTGTCTCATGAGAGAACACACTCCAAAGATTTATAGAATACAGATTCTACTTTCAGAAATAGCTGAGCAAGCTCGGATCGGACCAAACATCCCCCAGATAACAACTACAAACTTGGTGGAAAATGTAGTAATTTAACAATTGAAAGCACAGAAAGTGAACAAAAGAAGGCAGACCTCGGAAGAAAGTAGACAAATGTGGAAGAGCGGATAGCAGAGAATGAGTTTCTCATTTTTATGGCTTTTAGTCCAGGCATAGGCTGCAGTCAGCATCATGCAGAGCAAGTAGGATTCTAAAACTCACAGTTATTCATAAAACTCACAGTTATTCTTCCTTGAAGAACCGGAACCAGAGCGTGGGGAAATATGTTGTTGTTGTGTGCCGTCAAGTCGTCTCCAACTCATAGCGACCCCTCTGTGGGTTTCCGAGGCAGTATCTCTATGGAAGTAGATTGCCCAATCTTCCTTCCAAGAAGTGGCTGATGGGTTTGAACTGCCAGCCTTCTGGTTAGCAGTCAAGTGCCTCAGGCACTACACCCTAGAAAATGAGAGGATAATCTCAGAAAAGTTTGGTGAGATGGAGCTCCAAATTCTGTGTGTATACCCTAGACAAATCTCTTCCTGACTCCCAAAGTCCAGATAAAGAGAAAAGAAATGACATTCAAGGTGCCATCCAAGAAACAGTATTTGAAGTTTGAGTATAACCAAGTTAATGGTCTGATAAACCAAACCAAAATCAAATAAAATTAAAAATCTACATTCTTCAGAGTGTTGAATTAATATAATCCAGTCTCCACAGCAGAATAGTCACAATATGTAGAAAACAATCCAAACCTTCCCAATATATAAAGTAGTAGGGAAGTGTGACCCACTCTCAAGAGAAAACAAACAATAAACATTACACCCAAGATGATCCATATGTTGGAATTAGCAGACAAGAATTTTAAAGCAGCTATTAAACCATGCTCAATGAAGTAGAGGAAAATACACTTAAAATGAATGAAAATATAAACAATCTTAGCAGAAAAACAGAAACTATAAGAGAATCCAATGGAAATTCTAGAACTAAAAATAACATACCTGAAATAAAAAGTTCACTGGTTGAGCAGAATGAAGACAACAAAGGAAAGAATCAGTAGGCTTGAAGATAGATCAATGGAAATCATCCAACCTAAAGAATAGACAGAAAAAAAAATAATAACAACAGAAACTAAGGAACTTGGGAGAAAACATCTAATGAGATCTAACATATTTGTAATTGTAGTCTCAGAAGGACAAGAGAGAGAGACACTAGGACAGAAAAAAATATTTGAAGAAATAATAGTCAAAAAATTTCCAAATATGTTGAGACATACATTTACAGATTGAAGATGTTCAGCAAAACCAAAGGCTGGTAAATAGGAAGAAAACTATTCCTAGGCACAGCGCAGTAAAGCTTCTGAGAAACAAAACTAAAGTCAAAACTCTTGAAACTAGCCAGGAAGAAATAGCAGATTTCCTGCAAGTGATTGTTAACTTCTTATCTGAAACAACAGAGGCCAGAAGACAGCAAAATGACATATTTAAAGTGCTTATAGAAAAAAAAAATGGTTATGCACAGCAAAAATATTATTTAAGAATCAAGGTAGAATAAAGATTATTTCCAGATTTGAAAGAAAGAAAGAAAAGTAAATAGTAAGAAAATTCATTCTCAGAAGGCCTGCACTACAAGAATTACAAAGAATTGTCTTGAGGCTGGAGGAAAATGTTACTGAATAGAAACTTGGATCTTCAGGGAGGAATGTGAAGAGCTTTGAAAAAGGTAAAGAGCTGGATAATTATCAAAATATTTTTTCCCTCACACTTCACAACTACGTATGACAGTTTTGAACAAAAAATATAACATTGTCTTGTGGAGTTTAATATATGGAGCTATTATAAATATGACAACTGTCCTATAAAAAGAAGTTCTGGTGGTGTGATGGTTAAGGCATTTGGCTAACTAAAAGTTTAGTGGTTCAAACTCACCATCTGCTTTGTGGAAGAAAGATGAGGCAATCTGCTTCTGTAAAGATTTACAGCCTTAGACAACCAGTAGGGGTTGCTATGAGTAGGAGTCAGCTTAATGGCAGTGAGTTGAGTATACTATAAAGGAAAAAAGGAGAAAAATAAACCTTCACTGTTGTAAGATTTCTACATTTTATACAAAATGGTAAATAATAACTCTAAGTGTACCATAAAAAGTTTAGGATGGCTATTCTTAGAGCAACTACTAAGAAATGTAATATAAAGAGGTAAAGCTAAACAACCAATAAAAAACAAATTTATTGCCATTGAGTTGATTCTGACTCATAGCAACCCTATAGGACAGAGTAGAACTGCCCCATAGGGTTTCTAAGGCTGTCAATCTTTACAGATGCAGAGTGCCACATCTTTCTCTTATAGAGTGGCTAGTGGGATTGGACCACTGACCTTCTGATTAGCAGTCAAACACTTTAACAACTGTACCATTGTCTTCTTTAAACAACAAATACTGGGGGGGGGGCAGACTCACTGCCATTGAGTCGATTGTGACTCATAGCAACCCCCATTGGGGTTCCAAGGCTGTAAATCTTTACAAAAGCAAACTCATCTTTATTCTGTAGAGAAGCTTGTGGGTTCAAACCATTGATCTTCTGGATAGCAGCCAAATGCCTTAACCACTACACCACCAGAGCTCTTAAAAGGCCAATAAATAGATTAAAATGGAATTTAAGACATACTGCGTTGAGGGGGAGGATCCAAGATGGTTGATTAGGGAGATACACTATCAAGATGTTCTACAACAAATACTCAAAATACCAAGTAAAAATGCTATGGATAGCAATACTGGAACATAGAGCTTCAAAGAAAGGATAAAGAAGTAGATCAAATATCAATGAGAGGAAGATACTGAATGAAAACAATGAACAAGGAGTGGTAAACTGCCAACAAACACAGGACAGCCATTTTGAATTATTGCAAGCGGCATTCTGATTGAAGCAAGAAACAGGTAACTGCTTACACTCGCCCAGGACTGCACCAGCACCCATATCAATGGTCAGGCAACCAGAGAGGAATGACCGCCTCCTTACCTTGCACAACTTCCTGGTGACCGGAGGTATGGCCCCACCCACCTCCACCCACCTGGTCAAACTCTCCCATTGCCAGTGCTGTACAACTTGTTTTTTCTTTATTTTTCTGTTTAGTTCTTCCCTTCCCTCCTCCCTTTTATTGTCTTTTTTCCTTTCCTTTTTTTTCTTCCTCTTTCTTTGTTCTTTTTCTTTAATTGGGGGGATCTCAAAGAATGGGTACCCCTTTCCCTGCTGCACATATGGGTAGTGGTGCCTGCCTCCAACCCTCCCTGGTTGTAGGTGTGCAATCCCAGGCTGAACAAGTACCTCACCTCCCAACACCTCCACATCCGGTAGTGCCGCCCATAAGACTCTATAATCAGTGGTGCATAGTCTTGTTGGAGTAAGTGCCACATTTCTGATTCAGCCATGTTTGGTGGCTAGCACTAGTTCTGTGCCACATTTGTTTTTTGTTTGTTTGCTTTTCTTCTTCTTCTTATGTCTCCTCTCTTCCCCACCTTGTGTTTTTTTTTTTTTTCCTCTCATTTTCCTCTATTCCCTTTTTTTCTTTCTATCTTTTGCCAGCAGTTGGGAGCCAGCAACACTATGCAGCCATATCCACCCATCGAATACTCCCCCAAATGGGCAAGTGCCACCCTGAATCCAGCACCACTGAATTGACGATAGACAGTGGCCAACACCCAACCAGCTGCCCTAAGTTGTTCCACATGATTAGTGATTAGAGACTTGTGCCCACACTCTCATCCATTACAAAATCCACCCAGAGACAGGAAGTGAGCACCCCAGTGCTGCCAAACTAGTGACATACTTAACATACCCACCTGTTGCCTGGATATATTAAAACAGAACAAAACAGAAAATCAGAGTGAAGCAAACCAACATACAATCAACAAATTAATACAATAACACTACAATGTCTCAGAGGCAGAAAACTTCAAATCACACAAAAAAAAACAAAAAAAAAATAAAAAAAAAAAATCTAAAAAAAAAAAAAAAATTAAAAAATCACACAAAAAAAAACAAGACAAGATGGCTCAAACAAATGACCAAAATAAAAAGCTAGAAAATCTTCCAGAGGAAGAAATGCTATTAGAACTACCTAATACTACCAGCGGCCAGGAAAACAGGGGAAGGAGAAGCCAGAGGAGACAACAGAGAAGAGTGGCACCAGGGATACAGGTAAAGGGAGGGCAGGGAGATTTTGAACAGCTAAGCGAGACAAACTTGTCTATCAGTTTGTTGTACTATTGTGGCTTGCATGTTGCTGTGAGGTTTGAAGCTGTGCCACTGGTGTTTCAAGTGCCAGCAAGGTTGCACATCGTGCACAGGTTTCAATGCAGCTTACAAACTGAGACAGACAATGAAGAAGTAAGAGGCCATTCACTTCTCAAAGAATTGGCCAGGGGAAACCTCATGAACAGCAGAGAATCACTGTCTGATACATTACTGCACAATGTTGTGAATAGTCTGGAAACATTATCCGCTACAGTGCAGGAGGATGAGCCCCTTAGGTTGGAAGGCACTTAAAACATAATTGGGAAAGAGCTGCCTCATCAGAGAAGAACCAACCTTAATGATATGGATAAAGTAAATCTTTCAGGACCTCTATTTGCTAATGTGGCATGACTCAAATTGAGAAGAAAAAGCTGCAAACAACCATTAATAATAGGAACATGGAAAATGCAAAGTATGAAACTAGGAAAATTGGAAGTTGTCAAAAATGAAATGGAATGCATAAAGATTAATATCCTAGGCATTAGTGAGCTGAAATGGACTGGTTTGGGCCATTTTGAATCAGACAACCATATGATCTACTATGCCGGGAATGACAAATTGAAGAGGAATGGTGTAGCATTCATCATCACAAAGGATGTTTCAAGATCTGTCCTGAAGTACAATGCTGTCAGTGATAAGGATAATATCCATACACCTCCAAGGAAGACCAGTTAATACAACTATTATTCAAATTTACGCACAAACCACCAAAGCCAGAGATGAGGTAACTGAAGATTTTTATCAACTTCTGCAGTCTGAAATTGACCAAACATGCAATCAAGATGTGTTGCTTATCACTGGTGATTGGAATGCAAAAGTTGGAAACAAAGAAGAATCACCAGTCATTGGAAAATTTGGCCTTGGTGACAGAAATAATTCTGGAGATT
>NW_006921589.1:34214237-34214917 GCF_000298275.1 Orycteropus afer afer | reverse complement strand
CATTGGTTCTTGATCATATGCCACCTCCTGAAATGAATGAACATTGATCAATTCTTTTTGGTGTAGTGACTTTGTGTATTCCATCTATCTTCTTTTGATGTTTCCTGCATCATTCAACATAGTGCCCATGGAATCTTTCAATATTACAACTCGAGGCTTAAATTTTTTCCTCAGTTCTTTCAACTTGAGAAATGCTGAGGGTGTTATTCTGGTTTTCCAACTCCAGGTCTTTGTACATTTCATTATAATAATTGACTTTGTCTTCTTGAACTGCCCTTTGAAATCTTCTGTTCAGCTCTTTTATCCTGTCAATTCTTCCATCTACTTTAGCTACTTGCCATTTAAGGGCAGGTTTCAGAGTGTCTTCTGACATCCATTTCGGTCTTTTCTTCCTCAGCTCCTGGCCTTGTTTTGGCTGAAGATATTGAGCTTTTCCATTGCCTCTTGCCACAGATGTAGTCAATCTGATTCCTGTGTATTCCATCTGGTGAAGTCCACATATATAGCCACCATTTGTGTTGTTGAAAAAAGGTATTTGCAATGAATAAGTCATTGGTTTTGCAAAATTCTATCATGCAATCTCCAGCTTATTTCTATCACCAAGGCCATATTTTCCAACTACTGGTGATTCTTCTTTGTTTCCAACTTTTGCATTCCAATCACCAGTGATAATTAACACA
>NW_006921589.1:34200325-34213402 GCF_000298275.1 Orycteropus afer afer | reverse complement strand
CTTTGACTTGAGGGGCTTATCTTCTGGTACTATATTGGACAATGTCACAGTGCTATTCATAAAGTTTTCCAAGAATATATCAGACAGTGTTTCACTGATATTCATAAGGTTTTCATGGCCTCTTCCTTCTTCCAAGTCTGTCTTAGTCTTGAAGCTCCACTGAAACCTGTGCACTATGGATAACCCTGCTGGCATTTGAAAACTGAAGGTGGTATAACCTTCAGTCTCACAGCAACATGCAAGCCACCACAGTAGGACAAACTGACAGACAAGTTTTTCTCTCATAGTTGTTCCAAACCACTCCACTCACTTCCTGGTCTGTCTGTCTACTCCCTCAGCAACTCCAAACCACTGCCCACCCCACTTCCTGGTCTGTCTACTCCCTCAGCTGCTCTGAACCCCACCACCACACCCCCCACCCAGCTTCTTGGTCTGTCTGTCTCCTCCCCTTAAACTTCTCTGAACTGCAATGCCATCGTCCCTGGCCAGGTTCCTTGGCAGTCTCCTCCCTCAAGCTGCTCAGAGCCATACCACCACCACCACCCCTGCCAGATTCCTGGTCTGTCTGTCTCCTCCCTCAGGACATACTGCTAAGTGAAATAAGTCATTTGTAGACGGACAGGTATTATATGACTCCATTATTGTAAAAAGTCAATTAAAAGTTTACTCAGGAGAAGCAATTCACTTTGTTGGTTACCAGGGACAGGAGAGAAGGGAAGGGAAATTTTCAGACTAGTTGGAGGTCAAATATTGATTTGGGTGAGGGGAGGGGTGGTATGGAAAGAATCTATGACCAGCATGGAGACATTGGGGAAAGGAAGACACAGAAATATGCACAAAAGATATAGGCAAAGAGACAAATACTATTACATGCACAGTACTGCATTACCACTGGCACAAAACACCAGGCTATGGGTAAATGCATAGATAGGTGATAAGATCAGGTAGGGCTAGGTGAACAGGAATATACCCTAGAACAAGGATAGATTTGGGTAAAGAAAATCTTACATAGACACTTAAGCTACAAAATTATCCACATATATTACAGAAGCAACAGGAGATAGGGTTGGAGTAGCTTCTCAGAGACAACCAAACACCATGGGAGAATCACCAGGCCTGAGGGCTCAGGACCATGGTCTTGGGTACATCATGCTCAATTGGAACAATATAGTACATAAAATTCTTGTTCTACATGCTACTTTGGTGACTAGCGACTGAGGTCATAAAAGCTTTCAAGAGGCCAGCTAAGATGTAACTATTGGTCTCCTCTTGCCTGGAGCAAAGAAGAGTGAAGAAAATAAAAGTCATCTGGAAACAATTAGTCCAAAGATAAGATGAACCACAAGGACTTCAGCCTTCATGACAGAGACCGGAAGAAATAGATGGTGCCTGGCTACCAATGCCCAACCTATCAGAAAGGGATCTAAACTGGAGATCCTGGATAGAGTGGGAGGAAAAGTGTAGAGCAAAATTCAAAAACACAAAAAATGACCAGAATTATTGGTCATATAGATACTGGTGGAACCCTGAGACTATGGTCCCAGATTATCTGTCAGGCCTAGAAATGAATTCACTTTCATGGATTGGCTCTCACCCACACAGTGGAAAGACCGATATGCAGAACACCTACCCCAGGGCAATTCACCCACCTTCTCTAGGGAGATGCACCCCTTAGATCAATCAGCCATGAGACACCAGAGGAACAGCATTTACACAGAGGGGAATCTGAACAGACTGGAATGCATAGTTAAGAAGGGCGCAGGGAGGAGGCAGTCACAAGGAGGAGGTAATCACAGGGAAGAGAGAGGAGGAGAGTTTTTTATGGTTGGGGATGGTAATCAGGCCATGAAATCAAATGTTCATGAACTGTTGAATGTCAATCAAATTTGCTTTATAAATTTGCACTCAAAGCACAATAAAAAAAAAGAAAGAAAAAGCATAAAAATTGGCAAAGAAGATGTATAACTATTTGCAGATGATATGATCCTATACATAGAAACTACTGGAATTCATAGAAGGATTCAGAAAAGTAGTAGGGTACAGGATCAACGTACAAATGTCACTTGGTTTCCTTTACACTAATGAAGAGAACTCTGAAAAGAAAATCAGGAAAACAATATCATTTACAATAACCAAAAGATGAAGTACCTAGGAATAAATCTAATAATTCTGGTCAGAGTCATAAAAGACCTATACAAACAAACTACAAAGCACTACTGTAAGAAGCCAAAAGAGACCTACATAAATGGAAGAATATACTATGCTCATGGTAGGAAGACTTAATATTCTGAATATGTCAATACTAGCCAAAGCATTCTACAATTATAATGCAATCCCAATCCAGATTCCATCATCATTCTTTAAAGAGATGGAAAAACTAATCACCAAATTAATATGGAAAGAAAAGAGACCCCCAGAGAAGCAAAGCACTACTAAAGAAGAAGAGTAGAAAGTAGGAGGCTTCTCACTCTCCATTGTCAACACATACAGCCACAGTAGTCAAAATAGCCTGATATTGGCACAATGATGTACACATAGACCAACAGAATGGAACTGAGAACTCAAAAGTAAATCCATCCACCTATGGACAGCTAATCTTTGACAAAGAGCCAAAACCCACAAATGGTGCTGGCAGAAGTGGATATCCATTTGCAGAAAAATGAAACAGGACCCGTATCTCTCACCACACACAAAAACTAACTCAAGATGGATCAAAGACCTAGATGTAAACCTACAGCTATAAAGATCATCAAAATAAAAATAGGGGCAAACTTGTTTTAGGTGCCATTGAGTCAGCTCCAATGTAAGATACCCTGTGGACAACAGAACAAAACACTGCCAAGTCCTGTGCCATACTAACCATCCTTGCTATGCTTGAGCCCATCATTGCAGCCACTGTGTCAATCCATCTCATTTAAGTGTCGTCTCTTTTTTCACTGACTGTCTACTTTATCAAGCATGGTATCTTTCTCCAGGGACTGGAGGGGAACAGATCAATCTTGAAAGAAATACAACTGAAATGCTCCTTAAAAATGAGGATGATAAGACTTCTTGCTTACTTTGGACATGTCACCAAGAAAGATCAATCACTACAAAAGAACATCATGGTTGGTAAAGTAGCCAAACCAATCAAAACTCATTGCCGTCTAGTCAGATCTGACTCATAGCAACCCTTCCTTGGTTTTCCGAGGTGGTATCACTACAGAAATAGATTGCCCCATCTTCCTTCCGAGGAGTGCCTGGTGGGTTTGAACTGCCAGCCTTCTGGTCAGCAGTCAAGTGCCTTAGGCACTATGCCACCAGAGCTCCCTTGGTAAAGTAGAAGGTCAGCAAAAACAAGAAAAGTCTTCAATGAGATGGATCAATAGTCTAAACAATGGACTCAAACATACCAGGGATTACGGGAATGATGTGGGACCAGGTAACGTTTAACTCTGTTGTACATCAGGTCAATGTGAGCTGGAACTGATTCAATGGCAACTAACAAAAAAACCATCCTTTACCATCAACAAACTAAAGTTAATAGGACCCTCTGAAAATAGAGTAAGTAAAAAATATGTTTTTTAAAATTAGACAAGCAGTTTGGGCTGTTGGCATGTTATTATTAATATAAGAATTTTAAAGTTAAGGCTTCTAAGGTTCATAACATGAACAAACGCTCTTATAATTCATTTAAATTTATACGTAATTCAATTGTTGCTATACCTGAGCCCATCGTTGCAGCCACTGTGTCAGTCTGTCTCATTGAGGGTCTTCCCCTTTTTTGCTGACCCTCTGCTTTACCAAACATGATATCTTTCTCCAGAAAATGGTCCCTTCTGACCAAAGTAGGTGAGAAAAGTCTGGCCATTCTCACTTCTAAGAGCATTGCAGCCTCACTTCTTCCAGGACAGATTTGTTTGTTCTTCTGGCAATGCATAGTATTTTCAGTATTCTTTGCCAACACCAGGACTCCAAACCATCAACTCTTCTTCTGTCTTTCTCATTCATTGTCCAGCTTTCACATGCATATGAGGTGATTGAAAACACTGTGGCTTTGGTTTGTTGTTGTTGTTGTTGTTATGTGCCGTCAAGTCGGCCCGACTCATAGCGACCCCTCCTTGGGTTTCCGAGGCAGTATCACTACGGAAGTAGGATTGCCCAACCTTCCTTCCGAGGAGTGGCTGGTGGGTTTGAACCGCCAGCCGTCTGGTTAGCAGGCAAGTGTCTTAGCCACTATGCTACCAGAGCTGGCTTTGGTTAGGCACACCATAATCTTCCAAGTGACATCTTTGCTTCTTAATACTTTAGAGAGGTCTTTGGCAGCAGATTTGCCCAGTGCAATACAACGTCTGATTTCTTCACTGTAGTTTCCATGGGTGTTGATTGTTTAGGGGGCTAGAAGTCCAAATTCAGGACACCAGCTCTAGAGGAAGGCTTTCTCTCTCTTTTGGCTCTGGGGGAAGGTCCTTGTCTCTTCAACTTGTTTCCTGGTTTTGTGGAGATCTCCATCTGGCTTGGCGTCAATCTTCCTCAATTTCTGCTTCTCTCAATTACTTGTTTCATCTCCTTTATACCTCAGAGAGATTGAATCAAGATACACCCTACACTAATCCTGTCCATTAACATAACAAAGACAACCAATTCCTAAATGGAATTATAACCAAAAACAGAGACTAAGATTTACAACAAATTTGGGGAAACACAATTCAATCCATAACACCAGTCATTCCACGCCCATTTATTTAGCCATGAGAAATGAAAGAATATGTCCATACAAAAATTTGCCCACAGATATTCTCACAAATTTATTGTAATAGTTAAAACTGTAGACAATGTAAATGTTCATAAACACATGAAAAGATGAAAAAATAGACAAAGTGTGGCATATCCATACTGAAAAATACTACTTAACAATAAAAAGGATGCACTATTGATACATGATGCAGTGTGGATGAATCTTAAAATAATTATGCTGAATGAAAGAAGCCAGCCTCTCCCCAAAAAAAGAGCACTTAATGTGTGAATTCATTGATATAAAATTATAACAAATGAAAGCAACCTTTAGTGGCAGAAATTAGACCAGTGGTTTTTGGGGGGCAAGGGGAATATAGTGAAGGGCAAGTGGGAGGGACTAAAAAGGGTAGGTTGAGGAAATCTTTGGACATTATAACTACGTATCCTATGTTGATTGTGGTGACAGTTTCATAGGCAGATATAGATAGATAGATAGATAGATAGATAGATATCTCAAAATGGATCAAATTGTATACTTTAAATGTGTTCAATTGATTATACGTCAATTATATCATGGAAAATAAATAATTTAACATATATATTTGTTGCAAATATCCAGTCATTTAACAAGATTTGCAAAACATTCTCATGGATTGAGAACCTATTTTTAAAAGGTGTGAGATGCAGCCCATATATTCCAGAGGCTTTCAGAGTTGCTAGAGAGTTGTATTTTTGATTTGTGGAGTTGGAGTTGTGTGATATAACAATATGTATTTAGGATACAGAAGTCCAGCATGAAGGACAGCTGAAGTTACAGATATTGGAGTCATAAGGATATACAGAGCAAATGAAATAACATGCATGAAAGAAGTGGTCTGGAAATAAATTATAGACTGAGAAGAGAATAGAAGACAGGCACCGGGAAAAACCAACATTTAAGAGGCTGAATAAGGAAGCCAGAGTGAGACTGAAATAAGTGATCTGAAAGCTTGGATAAGAACTCTAAAGAGAGAGAGTACAGAGGAGTCAGTAGTTCTAAAAAGAAGGACGGTGTCAGATGACTCAGGGAGGCCACAAAAAATAAAAGGAGGAAGCAGGAGCAACTGAATTTGGCAATTAGGACATCTCTAGTGACTGTGGTCGACACTTCGAATACATTGGAAGGAAGATAGAGCAATCTACTTCTGTAGTGATACTGCCTTGGAAACCCAAGGAGGGGTTGCTATGAGTCGGATACAACTCGATGTCAGTGAGTTTGGTTAGTGACTTTGGAGGAAGCCCTGGTGGCACAAAGGTTAGGAGCATGGCTGCTAATGAAAAGGGTGGCAGTTCAAATCCACCAACCACTCTGTGGGAGAAAGGCATGGCAGTCTGCTTCTGTGCAGATTTATAGCCTTGGAAACCATATGGGGCAGTTCTGGTCTGCCCTATAAGGTTGCAATGAGTCTGAATCTCCTCAGTGGCAATGGAGAGGGTGTGCATGTCATGGTAGAGCAGAAAGTCAGACCCCAATGTGCTTTGTACTTCAGTTTCTTGCTTTGTACTTTGGGTCTTGTGAAGGAGATGGAAAAGAAGCAGCTGGACATGTGAAATCATACCTTCTCAGATGGGATGTCACAGTGCACTAGAGCATTAAAAAGATGGTATTAGTGCATCTAGATTTCTAGCTTTTACTTCTCTGCCCCTTTCTCCCCAGGTGAACACAATGACATTCTCCTAATTTTAATCCGATTTCATGGAAGGCACCCCTTCATTATTATTTTTCTCATTCACTCAAGTTCCTATACCTCATATCTCTTTTTAGCTCCATTTCTCTCCTGCCAGCCGCTAGAAAGAGTGACCGACTTTCTTACATTTTCTGTGTCTTCACCACCCTCAGGCATCTAGAAATCTGGCTCTGGTGTGATGATGGAGTTTGCAGTGTCAGATCGGGGTAGCCTAGAGAGTTTGATTAGCAGTCTTGTAAGAAGCCAAATGCTGACTGATTTTCTAAATGAATCACACGGAAAACATCTCTGAAATCTTAGCTTCTCCATGTCCACTGCTACTGATCCAGTTCACTCTTCAGCATAATGACCTACCTGTTCTCCTACCCTGAGAGAGCGCTTTTCTACTCACAGCTGCAGGCACTTGACTGCTTTCTGTAGACTATCAGCTATCCTGCCTTTGGCTTATTTGCAAAAGGGAATGGTTGTGGGATAGTTCAGGATTTGGATTTAAGTAGCTCTCTGTCATTGTCATGAGTCAGAATCAACTAGATGGCAACTGACGACAATAACAACAACTCTTTCAGAGAATTAGGCTTCAAGTCAGTGTTGTTGCTAGTCTGGCTTTTGTCTCATGTTCTGATCCTAAGAACTATGCTTCTTTCTTCTCCACTTTGTACTAGAATTCTTGAAACAAAATCCTCATCTCTGCTTCCAGTTCCTCAGCCTGGCTTGCTAGCTGGCTGTTATCAGACTGGAATTTCAATTGGTTGCTCATAAACAAAATAGGAATGACAGTGTTTTAAACAAGATAAAAGCTTATTTTTCTCTCATTTAAAAATAATCTAGAAGTAGACACTCCAGGGCTGCTACAATGATTCCTTGGTCTTCAGAGACCAAGATTCTGAACCAACACCATCTTTACCACTGGTTCCAAGGTTGCCTCCTACCCCAAATAGTCTGTTGAAACACCAGCCATCTTTGTCAGAGAATGCAGGATAAAAGTAGGAAAACAGGATTGCATGGGGGAAATACAAGTGCATAGCAGCAATTTGTCCTCTTTTTACAGAACTTTCCAGAAAGTTCTGCCTAGCAGCAGCTAATTACATTTCATTGGTTAGAAATTAGTCCCATGGGCAAACTTTGCTGCATTAGCCAAACACAAATGGTTTACAATTGACTGCTAACCTAAAGGTTGGTGGTTCAAACCCACCCAGCAGTACCACAGAAGATAGGCCTAGTGATCTGCCTCCTTTAAGATTATAGCCAAGAAAACCCCATGGAGCAGTTCTACCCTATAGTGCATAGGATAGTCATGTGTCAGAATCGACTCCCAGCAACTAACAACAAGGAAGAGGGAGTGAATAGACATTGAGTAGGTTACCAGCAGTCTCTGCCATAATGCTCAGCTTAGAAACGTTTGCCATTCTCATTACATTCTCTCTCTTTCACCATATGAGTGTCTTATCTCTCTGAAGCTAATATCTACCTTTGGACTTCTATGAATCTGACTGCCTGCTGATCATCCACCTGGATATCCAAATATTGTCCACTTCTAGAGTTTCCATTCCTAGACTTCCATGTTGTTGACCCCAAGCTTGGGCTACTTGTCTTCAAATTCCTGGTGAAGAGTAGTTTCCACTATTGTTAAAGATGCTTGTAGGTCACTTAAGGAAAGGAAAATGAGCATGTTGAACAAGAACCAAATGTGGAAAAGGGCAATGACAATTAATCATCATGTTGGACAGAAGCTCATCTGGTCTGGGGACAAGCAGATCCTTGCCCTGCTTGAACAGTAGGATCTTCTTCCCTTTTCCTCCTTTGTCTAAATAGCCATCATTTCTAGAATACGCCCCAGCATCCAAAGCTCTCATCCCCATTTTGGTAACTAGATGGCTACCTTCAGCAGTTACTTTTTTTTTTTTTTTTTGTGGCTTCCCTGACTTAGATTCAATTTTAGCTACAAGTCTTCCATCTTAGACTTTATCTTAGAAATTACATTTTCTTGACTTCTTCCTTTACCTGGCCTGTCAGATACTCATTAATAGGCTCTCCAGGCTCTACCTTCACTCTACTGATAAACAGATTCATTGCCAGGTCTGTGCTGGAGAAAGCTCACACCAGCTTGGAGAGCCTATGGTAAAATATTCACAATTTTTCTAAACTGTTTTTTAAAGTGTTGGTAGCTTGAAATCCACCACACTGGGCATATTTACCATATGAGAATTGGTAAACATGACTAATCAGGGCTTTCTTTTTTTTCTGGAAAGCTCATTTACCAGCACACCATTGCTTGTTTTCCCTGCACCACATAGATGCACACCGTGGACAGTTCTGATTCCAGATTCTCATCTCCTCCTTCTACCTGAGCCACTAGCTACAGATAATACACCGTTTCACACTCAGCTATGTCCAGAGACTTGTTATTTCAGCTCTCACCTTAAAACATTCACTTTTAACATTTGTCAAATGAAGAAGAAATTGAAGTTGTCAACGATTTTATTCTCATGGATCAACAATCAACACCTGTGGAAGCTGCAGTTCAGGAACCAAATGACATATTGCATTGGAAAAATCTGCTGCAAAAGACCTCTTTGAAGTTTTAGAAAGCAAAAATGTCACTTTGATGACTAAGAAGTGTCTGACCCAAGACATGGTCTTTTCAATTGCCTCATATGCATTTGAAAGCTGGGCAATGAAAAAAAGACAGGAGAATTGAGGCCTTCAAACTGTGGTGTGGGCCTAGAATGTTGACTATATGATGGCCTGTCAGAAGAACAAACAAAACAATTGCAGAATGCAATGAGAATGTTCCTTAGAAGAAATGATGGTGAGATTGTGACTCACTTTGGACACATCATCAGGAAAGACCAAGAGCTAGAATAAGCCATCATGGTTGGTAAAGTAGAGGGTCACTGAAAACAAGGGAACCCCTCAATGAGCTGGATTGACACAATCACCACAGCAACGGACTCAAACACAACAATGATCCTGAAGATGACACAGGAAATGGGCAATGTTTCCACCTGCTATACATCAGATTGCCATGTGTCAGAGCCAACCTGATGGCAACTAACAAAAATGGAATATACACTTCAAAACTACACTCTTGACCCTAAAAATGTTTTCACAAAACTGCTGACTATTCGAAAACTGCTAATGTCATGCTTCTGCCTGACTTCAGAACATAGATAATCACATGGGGGAATCATCTGCAGGGAAAAGCCTACAAACTCATAAAGATGTTTTAGTAGAGGGAGTTCATGTATCAACTTCAGTGATGACTGGGCTCTGGGAAGTTAATAAGGGAGGAATAGGTCCCACTAATTGTTACAGCTATTTCAGAAAGCTTAGTGAAAACTGTGCCATGATAAAGCTGCATGAGCCAACCAAAATATCAAGTTGTTTGCCTTTGGCAGGAATTATATCAATTCAGATCATGCTGTTACCTCATATCTATTAGGAGTGCTTTTGCTATGCCTTTGATTAATAACAATGAAAAATGAATTAATTATTACTTAGCATTGCAGTATTTTAGCAAATAAAACCACTCAAAATATGAAAGGAATTATAAGAAGAAAAGATGATGGAAGATTGGAAACCACTAGGCTAATTTTTAAAGATATGCCAACTTTTTATTACATAAGAGCTAATATTTATTTACTTACAAACATGTAGAGGTTGTTAACCTAGTGACTAGAAGGATGTGGTTTTTGCCTGGCTTTGTATTCGAGCTTTGCCATTTACTAGCTCTGTGATTTGAGATGAGTTACTAATTATTTCTGTGCATCAGTTTTCACATCTGTAAAATGGAAATAAAAACACCTACCTTACATTGCATAGTGCCTAAGGCACTTGACTGCTAACCAGGAGGCTGGCAGTTCAAACCCACCAGCCACTCCTCGGAAGGAAAGTTGGGCAATCCTACTTTCATAGTGATAACTGCCTTGGAAACCCAAGGAGGGGTTGCTAGGAGTCAGGGCCGACTCGATGTCAAATAACAACAACAACTTTACATAGTTATTATGAAATCGAAATAATACTAGAGTCTGGCATGTAGTAAGTACTTAATAAATATTTTCTATTATTTTCCAACTTCTGCAGTCTAAAATTGATCAAACATGCAATAAAGATGCATTGATCATTAATGGTGATTGTAATATGAATGTTGGAAACAAAGAAGGATATGTAGCTGGATAATATGGCCTTAGTGATAGAACTGGATATTGTATGATAGAATTTTGCAAGATCGATAACTTATTCATTTCAAATACCTTTTTTCAACAATAAAAACTGTGACTATACACATGGCCTCCCTGGATGAATACACAGGGGTCAAATCAACTACGTCTATGGAAAGAGACAATGAAGAAGTTCAATATCATTAGTCAGAACAAGGCCAGTGGCCAAATGTGAAACAGACCATCTGTTGCTCATATGCAAGTTCAAGTTGAAGTTCAAGAAAATTAAAACAAGTCCTTCAGAGCCAAAGTATGGCCTTCAGTATGAACTTAGAGACCATCTCAAAAATAGATTCGATGCACTGAACACTAATGACCAAAGTCCAGATGACTTGTGGGATGACATCAAGGACATCACACATGAAGAGAGCAAAAGGTCATTAAAAAGACAGGAAAGAAAAAAAAGACCAAAATGGATGTCAGAAGACTCTCTGAAACTTGCTCTTGAATGCAGAGAAGCTAAAGCAAATAGAAGAAATCATGAAGTAAAAGAGCTGAACAAAAGATTTCAAAAGATAGCTTGAAAAGAATGTGATATATCATGACAAAGTGTGCAAAGAGCTGGAATTGGAAAATCAAGAAGGAAGAACATGCTTGGCACTTCTCAAGCTGAAATAATTGAAGAACTGCACAAAAATATTCAAGCCTAAAGTTGCAATATTGAAGGATTCTATGTGCAAAATACTGAATGAGGCAAGAAGCATCAAAAGACAGTGTAAGGTATATGAAGAATCATTGTATCCCAAAGAATTGGTCAATGTTCAACCATTTCAGGAGATAGTATATGATCAAGAACTGATATTGTTGATGAAAGAAGTCCAAGCTGCACTGAAGTAATTGGCTAAAAACAAGGCTATAGGAATTGATGGAATACCAATGGAGATGTTTCAACAAATGGATGCAATACTGGAAGCACTTACTCATCTATGCCAAGAGATCTGGAAGACAACTACTTGGCCAGCTGACTGGAATAAGTTCATATTTATACCCATTCCAAAGAAAGGTGATCCAACAGAATGTGGAAATTATCAAACAAAATCATTAATATCACACACAAGTAAAATTTTGCTGAAGACAATTAAAAAAATGGTTACAGCATTACACTGACAGGGAGCTGCCAGAAATTCAAGCTGAATTCAGAAGAAGTTATGGTACGAGGGATATCATTGCTAATGTTAGATGGATTTTGGCTGAAAGCAGAGAATACCAGATATAAATTTACCTGTGTTCTATTCACTATATAAAGGCATATGACTGGATCATAACAAAATATAGGTATCATTATGAAGAACAGGGATTCCAGAACACTTAACTGTGCATAGACCAAGAGGCAGTTGTTCAAACAGAAAAAAGAGATACTGGATGGTTTAAAATCAGGAAAGGTGTATTCGTGGGCATAGCCTTTTACCATACTTACTCAATCTGTGTGCTGAGCAAATAATCCAAGAAAGTGGACTATATGAAGAACATGGCATCAGGATTGGAGGAAGACCCATTAACAATGTGTGATATGCAAATGACACAACCTTACATGCTGAAAGTGAAAAGTACTTGAAGCACTTACTGATAAAGTACATCTAAGACTATAGCCTTCAGTATGGATTATACCTCAACATAAAGAAAACAAAAACTCCTCACAACTAGATCTCTAAGCAATACCATGATAAATGGAGAAAAGATTGAAGTTGTTAAGAATTTCAGTTTACTTGGATCCACAATCTACATCCATGGAAATAGCAGTCAAGAAATCAAACGATTTTATGTATTGGGAAAACCTGCTGCAGAAGACCTCTTTGAGGAATAAGATGGGGCTGATGTAACCCATGGTACAAATATATATATACACATACATATATATACGGAGCTCTGGTGATGTAGTGCCTAAGGCATTTGACTGCTAACCAGAAGGCTGGTAGTTCAAACCCACCAGCCACTCCTTGGAAGGAAGACTGAGCAATCTACTTCCATAGAGATTTACCACCTTGAAAATCCAAAGGGGGTCGCTATGAGTTGGAATTGACTTGAGACAGTGAGTTTGGTTTTTTGGCTTTGTATTCTTTATTATCCAAACTGAGATATATTTGGAGGTGAAAGGGGCACTGTTAATGATCACTCTGGGGCAACCAGCATGACAGGAAACTGTCTCAAGCAAGTCAGATGTGAGGTCCCTCTAACATCAAACCCAGAGTAAGGATTACGAGATTGTGTCCTTGTTCCATTTACCCTTAAATTGGTTTTTCTTCTTCAAACCCTAACCATGGATGAAAATCCAGTTGTCTGAAGCAAAAACATATGTTTATGGAGATCCTTTGTCACCTGTGGAGTCTTCAGAGGCTCTTGTTAGGGTCAGAGCTCCTACATAGTCAGAGGTCAAAGAGCACGCAAGCCGTGCTGTATTCAATCTACTCATACAC
>NW_006921589.1:34198157-34199215 GCF_000298275.1 Orycteropus afer afer | reverse complement strand
GGAAGGAAGACAGGGCAATCTACTTCCGTAGTGATACTGCCTCAGAAACCCAAGGAGGGGTCGCTATGAGTCGGGCTGACTTGATGGCACATAACAACAACAACAAAAAAAAAAATGAATATGCACTTAATAATTAAAAAAAAAAAAGATTGAATGTCATTTTGTTTCACAGAGATGGGTCTATATTCACTATTATTTTGCTTTATAGTTGGGAAGAAAAATGGCAGTTGCACTGGTGTTATTTAACAGATGACTGTTGCATCATTTGTTCACTATTCAGTCATTCATCTTGTCTGTGTCAGAGAATGTGCTAAACACCAGAAACGTACAGTCCCTGATCACAAGGAGTACATAAGTCTAGTAAGGGAGACTACTGTGGAATTACCTAATTATTATGATAGATCAATGCACAAGAATCAATGGGTGCATGGAGGAGGTGGGCAGGGAAGATACCCTGCAGTGCAGAGGCATTGGGGTCTGACAAAGAAGCCTAGGTATCCAGTCAGAAGGCCAGGCCCTAATCCTAGTCTTACTATTGATTTAAGTATTATACCAATTCACTGTCCCAAGCATGCCCGAGCCTTAGTTCCACTCTAGGCAAAGATTTGAGCAAAAGCACTCAAAGCACAACCGAATAGAAAAATGCCCATGTCTACCTTTGACTCATTCCATGCTGTGACTCAGAGGGATCTAGAGGTATCTCTCCTTTACATATTGGGTTTGTATCTACAAGAGTCCTTTTTTCTTTCTGGTGTGGCAGCCCAGAGCAACACCAGTATTCTTTGTGTATAAAGTAAATAAAATAAAATAATTCAAGGAATTTTACAGTACAAGCTATACTCAATAGATAAAATAAAACTCTGTGCTAAGAGATCGATAAGACACTATGCAAAATAAATGATTAATAAACATATAAGAAAATGCTCTGTTCAATGAGCCTATAAGTTCATGTGAATGATCAGAATTCCCAGGTGTATAGTAGAGCTGACAAGGGGCAAGGTTATGGTCATTGCTCGGTCACAGCCAGCTACCCATAGGGACCGAGTAGTTGATCCTGC
>NW_006921589.1:34196169-34197290 GCF_000298275.1 Orycteropus afer afer | reverse complement strand
GGGCTTGAACCTCCAGCCTTCTGGTGAGCAGTCATGTGCCTTAGGCACTATGCTACCAGAGCTCCTAAGAAAATGCTCTATCTCACTAGTAATCAGATTTGTGACAAAACAGTATTAGTAAACAAAAGACAGTAATGCACATCGGCGAATGAATGCATGTATCCTGAATGAATGACAGCCTATTCCCTTTATAATATACATTTGGTGCCATTTGTTTTCCTGTTAGAACAACTGAGGTTGAATGAACCTAGACTTATCTTCCTAAAACGCAGTGACGTGCAACTTAAAATGCCAAAAACCTCTTTTAGGTACATATTAATTTCAGGCAACAGCTTCTGGGAAAGTATAATAAAAAAGTCTGAAGCAGTGGAAAGGATAACCTAATATTTAGCTCCTATATAGACTTGAAGTAAGTTTGGCTTTTTGGTTATAGACTAAGAAAGTTCAGCCAAAGGACATTGTTTGGTCTTTTTGTTTCCAACAAGTTTTGTCCTCAGGCCAGCAAGGTTATCCTTTCTCTTTCCACCTCAAGTCTTCATCTTTTCTGGGAAAATTCCAAGAGGAACCCTGGTTCCAGGTCAGAACAACGCGATCTGATGCCGCTTGAACACCAAAGGAGTGACTCATTCCTTTGGATTTGCCTCAGCAAGTCTTCAACACGTCTTTGTTCTTCTGCCCATGCATCCTTCAACCCCTCCAACTTGGACAGTTTCCCACAACAGGCTTTTCTTTCACTCTCTCTTGCTTTATGTCTCTTATATTATTAGCGTGATTTTCAAAATTTGTAATTATAGAAATGACTACTAATGGAGGGGAAGAAAAGGAGTGTACAAAATTGGCAGTGGAGGCCCCCCTCCACTTTCACCCTCACCCAAGGATACCAAGTATTAACAATGTGGGTATATCCTCAAGACACATAGTTTTTCACCATTTTTCAAGCTTGTATTGTACATACCACTCTGACTTTCCCTTACCACTCTATATTATGGACATTCTTACATGTCAGCATATCTCTCTCATTTTTTTTTTTTTAACCCAAACCAAAAACCAAACTCACTATCATCGAGTTGGATCCCTCCTTGGGTTTACGAGGCGGTATCACTACGGAAGTAGATTGCCCA
>NW_006921589.1:34179817-34191284 GCF_000298275.1 Orycteropus afer afer | reverse complement strand
TCCCTTCAAGGCTCAGGGGTCCAAGATTATCTTCTGTGTCTGTGTTAATTGGTTTCCCTTTTCTTTGTTGAAGAGCATCTGTGCAGTCTTTGTGCCTAGTCCGCCATCTTGCCGGAACTCCCTCCTGTTCATTTTCTTATGGTGTTGCTATTCTTTTTCCATATTCCTTCATATTAACTCTTTCTTGATATATACCTTCTCCCATTATGTAATTTGTCTTGCTACATTGTTTATGCTGTTACCTATAGAGAAGTATAAATTTGTTGTAGTCAAATCTGTTTAATCTTTTTTGTAGCCTCTGTGAGATTTGTCACAATATTTCTAATTAGTATTATAAAAATCACTAATTATTATATTGAAGTTGTTGTTAGCTGCTGTTGAGTTGGTTTAAACTCCTAGTGACTTCCTGTACAATGGAAGGAAACACTGCCTGGTTTTATACCATCCTCACAATCCTTGTTAAGTTGGAGCACATTATTATACAGTCTCCTACATTTTCTTTGACGGTTTTTTTATTTTTTTTATTTTATGTTAAGATGAATAATCCATCTGGAATTTTTTCCAGAATATGGGGAAAAATACTGTGTTGTTGTTAGGTGCTGGCCAAACTCATGGCAGCCCCATGGGACAGAGTAGAACAGCTCCCATGGGGTTCTCTAGGCTGTACTCTTTATAGAAGCTCATCACCAGGGCTTTCTCCTGTGGGGTCACTGTTGTTGTTTTCGTTGCGGATGGGTTCAAACCACAACCTTTTGGTTACCAGCAGAGCACTTAACTATTATATTACCAGGTGTTCTTAAGATATTAAGACATCTTAATACAGTTATCTTAAGAATACCTGGTGGTGTAACAGTTAAGTGCTCTAATTCTACAGAAGGTTTTGTTTTTTTCCTTTTTCACTCAGATAATAATCCCATATGGTGATTCAGAGATCTAGGCTCCTTCTTCCTTGTATTTTTAACATCCTCTAGGTAAGAGGTCAGCAAATAATGGCCCATGAGTACAATATGACCCAACATCTGCTTTTATAAATAAAGTTTTATTGGAACAAAATCATGCCCATTCATAAACAAACATTGTTTATGGTTGCTTTCCTGTAAAAATGGCAAAGTTGAGTAATTGCAATAGAGACCATATGTCCTACAAAGCCTAAAATATTTACTATCCAGCCTTTTATAGAAAATGTTTGTTGACTCCTGCTCTGAAGTCTCTCAAATCCTTTGATTCTACATGACAGATAAGAAAGAGATATCACACAGGAGGTTTTCCACAGATGGGACCTAGAGACAGAGTACATTTTCACCACATTTCATTGGTTAGACTCAGTTGCATGGCCTCACCTAGCTATGTGGAGGCTGGGAGATGTAGATTAGTTGTGCGCCCAAGAGGAAAGGGGAACAGATTTGTGGAATGATTAGCCTTTCTCTGCCATAGCATGCCTTTCAAATATTTGTTTATTCCTTCCTTCTTGTTTTAACTGATTAAAATAGGCTAGATTACATTGCAGAAACAGTCTCCAAATCTCAGTGGCTTAGGATAACAAAGGTTTATTTCTCTCTTACACTACCGCATTTTTGTATATACTGAAGCCACTTAAACAATGCTCACACATGTATAACTGGCACAGCATGCATAAGAAGCTAACACTCGAGAGGTTTGTTCCATTTGCATAAAACCCATATAACACACATTATTTGTGTAAAAGTACATGTCCACTGGTAGTCAACAGGGCACTCATTGTTGCCACTTACTCCAGTCTAATGGAGAAGCCACCACCATGGACCTTGTTGGTTTGCAGTACTGGAGGGAAAAGAGCATGTAGTGAAGCATGCACCAGTTTTTAATTTCTGCCGAAAAATGATACTCATCACTCCAGCCACCTTTCATCAGCTGAAGCAAGTCACAAGGCTATATTGTCTTCAGTGGGGTGGGAAAGTGCAATTGTACCATATTCTTGGAAAGAAGCAGAGCTGGAATACTTGTGAACAGTCCTAATGAACACCACACTCACACACAGAAAATACATTCAGCCCCTCCAAGGGAGATAACCAAGATGCTGCCAGTCATTGCCCCCAAAGTCCAAGGTCACTAGATGATACACAGCCCTCTTCTTCAAGTTTGAATATTGCCTAGTGGTCTGGAGCCTAGCAACTAAAACCACTCTTGATCTCTACCACTTAGTCAGATGTCAAAATCTAATAGATACAACGGATCATGACCTAAAACATGCTTCTGGAATTTGAACTATTTCCATTCTGAATGACCATGAAATTCCAGCCCAACGTAATCCAGGGGATGGAAAGTAGGGAATATGGCATTTTTCTGAAGTCAATACTGCAAAGAAGGAGTTATCAATATTGAAAGCCATCACAGTGTTCCCCTATATATAATTAAACATGTCAGATAAAGGGTTAGGTGAAAATATGGAGGAAAGCAGTAGACAGAGATGAAAAATAGCTATATGGAAATATTAGAAAATATAAACTAACATACTTTGTTCATCCCTCAGAAAATATTTTCTCCTATGGTTTTTATTGTTGTTGTTAGTTGCCATTGAGTTGGCCTGACTCATGGAGATCCCTTGCACAATGAGATTGGACTATTGCTATCCATAGGGTGTTCACTGACTGATTTCAGAAGTAGATCACAGCCCTTCACTCCTTATGGTTCTTGTTTGCTTTCTAAAGAAAAGACATTTACTTCACTTTATTATTCAGCTTAGAAAATACTAAAATGAAATTCATAGATTATAATCATAGAGTCATACTAGCAGTCATGTTACTAGGGTTGTTGTCACCCAGTGAAGTAAGTCATGGTGTCATCTCTCCATCAACCTCCCCTGGTACCAGGCAATACAGAATCCTAGTAATGTTTATTATCAATTTTAATCATAGAATAATATGGGATAAATATAGTTGTTAAATTGTTTAAATGTAGTATTTCTTAGATTTTATGAATGCCAACAACACAATTTTTTGTAAAATTTTTCTACATTGAATTATGTTATTATTTACATTATTAGTAACTAAGCAGAGTCTTTTTTAAATTTTTCTCCATCTTTTCCTTTAATTACTACTTCATTCTCAAAAGAGTTCTTGATATATGGTTCACAGATACTAATTACCACAATGTTGTAGCTGAAACAACAGAAAATTGGACAAAATCAGCAACTGCAGAAACAGCAGTAGCAAGAAAAACAACAGTGCTTGCTTGTAGCACGTGCAGGCAAAACCCACGTGGTTTGAAGCATCATTGTAATTGGATAATAATGACAGCTCTGACAGGAGTGCATGAGAAGGTTAAGAGTTAATTAGCATAAATTGATATGTGTAAACTGGCTTTAAGAAAAATGTTTTTCTTGTTGTAACTAACTATAAGGATATTTTAACAAAAAATAAATTTCTGCTAAATCACTACAGGAAAATTTTATAGCAATCATTTTGGTGTCACCCCCTCTGACAGTGTCACCTGGAGCAGGCCATATCTGCTGTACTCCCATAGTGATACCATTGCATAATAGCATGAGGCTAATTATCTGATCAAAATTTCAAATAATGTAATTTTTTCAAATAAATTGCCAAAATCTAGTGAAAATATCTACGCATTTTTTTCAGATTTAATTTCTTAGCTATTTTAATCTCCATGTAATACCATTTTTTTTGTAAGGTGCCACCAAGTCAGTTCCAACTCATAGCAACACCACTTAAAACAGAGCAAAACACTGCCCATCTTCATAATCATTGTTATGCTTGAGCCCGTTGTTGCAGCCACTGTGTCAATCCATCTCCTTAAGGGTCTTCCTCTTTTTTGCTGACCCTCTATTTTACCAAGCATGATGCCCTTCTCCAGGGACTGTGCCTTCCTGAAAACATGCCCAGGAACATGAGACAAAGTCTCACCACCCTCACTTGTAAGGAGCATTCTGGCTGTACTTCTTCCAAGACAGATTTGTCCATTCTTCTAGCACTCCATGGTATATTCAATATTTTTCACCAACACCATAATTAAAAGGCATCAGTTCTTCAGTCTCCTTTATTCATTGTCCAGCTTTCACATGCCTATGAGGCAATTGAAAATACCATGGCTTGGATCAGGTACAACTTAGTCTTCAAAGTGACGTCTCTGCTTTTTAACACATCATCTTCTGTCTTTTGCAGAAGATTTGCCCAATGCACTATCTCATTGATTTCTTGACTGCTGTTTCCATGGGCATAGATTGTGGATCCATTAAAAGGAAATCCTTGACAACTTTAATATTTTCTCCTTTCGCCATGATGTTGCTTTTTGGTCCAGTTGTGAGGATTTTTGTATTTAAATTGAGGTATAATCTATATTGAAGGCTGTAGTCTTTGATTTTCATCAATAAATGCTTCAAGTCCTCTTCACTTTCAACAAGCAAGGTTGTGACGTCTGCATATTGCAGGTTGTTAATGAGTCTTCCTACAAAGTTAATGACATGTTCTTCTTTATATAGTCCAGCTTCTTGGATTATTTGCTCAACAAATGGGTTGAAATAAGGATGGTTGCCAAAAGCGCATGTGGGAGACGTCTGAGCTCCTCTAATTTCATCAAGGGGAGAGAAAATTAGGATGAACATCAACAGCCCAACGCTGCTGCCTATACCACCACCCTTCAACCTTTTTACCAATTCCAACACCCACTGCGTCTCCCATGGCACTCATTACTTCTTTGCTGGATTTGGTAATTCATAGCAATGGCCACACAGAACTCACAGACAATACTCATGAGTATGGGGATTATTAGGGAAAGAATAGTTACAATTCAGGCTCAGAAACAAGCCAAGATACAGTTCTTCTCTCAGGACAGCTTCTTCTCAGCCATGCTGCAGGCATGCTTCTCTCTGGCCTCCACCTTTTGGCCCTGTGGTCCCTTGGCCTCTGCCCTGCTCAGGCAAGTATTACAAAACTCTTTTAGCTCTGCCAATAGGTGACCACTGAGGCACCCCACTCCACCAGCAAGGCACCTGCCTGAAGGCACTCAGCTTTCTCACTCTTTGGCTGGGAAGCACAACCCTGTCTCATGCCAGTCTCTTGGTTCTGCTGCTTCTGCTACTTCCATTTCTCTGCTACTGCTTCCTCTTTCAGCACAAGGATCTCTGGTCCAAGAATGTGTTCCACCTCTGGCTCTTTTTTCTTGATGATAGTGAGATTCCCCCTTTCCACCTCTGGGATGGCTCATTTTAAGCCTAACAAGATGGCAAAACTGAGCAGTCCCCATGTTAGGGTTCCATACACCTTATTTGTATGGTTTCACCACTAAAAGGGTGCTATATATCTTATTTACATTATTAGCAAGCTATCCAATCCCTTTGCTGGGCCAGAAGCACCTTATATTTGCATAGCTCCACCCAATCATATGGTGGGAGTCATAAGATGATGGCTTCCAAGACCATGACTAGAAGAGCCATATTAAGCAATTCACTGCACAATGGTGAAAGGACACAACCCTGACACGCACCGTTATGATTTTAAGCCATGCAGTATTCCTTTGTTCTGTTCAGACAATTGCCTCTTGGTCTATAAACAGGTTCCACATGATCACAATTAAGTGTTTTGAAATCCTCATTCTTCATAATATTATTCATAATTTGTTATGATTCACACAGTCAAATGTCTTTGCATAGTCATAAAACATAGGTAAACATCTTTCTGATATTTTCTGCTTTCAGCCAAGATCCATCTGACATGAGTGGTGATTTCTCTTGTTCTATGTTCTCTTCTGAATCCAGCTTGAATTTCTGGTGGTTCCTTGTCAATGTACTCCTGCAACCACTTTTGAATTATTGTCAGCATTACTTTACTTGCGTGTAATATTAATGATATTATTTAATAATTTCCACATTCTGTTGGATCACCTTTCTTTGAAATGGGTACAAATATGAATCTCTTATAGTTGGTTGGCCAAGTAGCTATCTTCTAAATTTCTTGGCATAGACAAGTGAATGCTTCCAGGGTTGCATCCATTTGTTTAAACATCTCAACGAGTATTCTGTCAGTTCCTGGGGTGTTATTATTTGACAGTGCCTTCAAGTCAGTTTGGACTTCTTCCTGAACAAACTTCTGTTTTTGATCATATTCTACATCCTTTAATGGTTGGTCAGTGGTTCTGTGTATATCTTCCATCTTCTTTTGAAGCTTCTTGCCTCATTCAATATTTTGCCCACAGAATCCTTCAGTACTGCAAGGTGAACCTTGAATTTTTTCTTCAGTTCTTTCAGCTTGAAAAATACTGAGCGTGATCTTCTTTTTTGGTTTTCTAATTCAAGTTTTTGCACAGTTCATTGTGATACTTTGTCTTCTGTGCAGCTGGTTTACTTTATCATTTCTTCCACTTGCTTTAGCTACTCTACATTCAAGAGCAAGTTTCAGAGTGTCCTCTGATGTCCGTTTTGGTCTTTTCTTTCTTTTCTGTCTTTGTAATGATGCTTTGCTTTCTTCATCTATGATGCAATCCCACAACTCATCTGATTTTCAGTCATTAGTGTTCAGTGAGTCAAATCTATTCTTGAGATGGTCTCTAAATTCAGGTGGGATATACTCAAGGTTGTACTTTGGCTCTTGTAGATTGTTTTAACTTTCTTCAGCTTCAACTTGAACTTGCATAGGAGCGATAAATGGTCTGCTTCGCAGTCAGCCTCTGGCCTTGTTCTGAATAATGGTATTGAGCTTCTCCATCATCCTGTTACACAAATATTGTCAATTTGATCACTGTGTATTCTATGTGGTGAAGTCCATGTGTATAGTTGTCATTCATGTTGTTGAAAAAGGTATTTGAAATGAAATAAGTCGTTGGCCTTGCAAAATTTTATCATATGATTTATATCTATCACCAAGGTCATATTTTCAGCTACAGATCCTTCTTCTTTGTTTCCAACCACCAATTTACCAATGCATCTTCATTTCATGTTTGATCAATTTCAGATCTTAGAATTTGGGAAAAACCTTTAATTTCTTCATCTTTGACATTAGTAGTTGGTACGTAAATTTGAGTAACAGTCATACTAACTTGTCTTCCTTGTAGGTGTGTGAATATTATCCTATCACTGATAGTGTTGTACTTCAAGATAGATTTTGAAATGTTCTTTTTGATGACGTGATGACATTCTTTTTCAATTTGCCATTCTTGGTTTAATAGACCTTATGTTCCTCTGATTCAAATTGGCCAACACCAGTCCATTTCAGCTCACTAGTGCTTAGGATATTAATGTTTATACGTTCCATTGCATTTTTGATGACTTCCTATTTTCCTCGATTTTGTATATCCCATGGTCTAGGAGCTCTGGTAGTGTAGTGCCAAAGGCACTTGACTGCTAACCAAAAGGCTACGGTTCAAATCCACCAGCCACTCCTCGGAAGAAAGGTTGGGCAATCTACTTCTGTAGTGACACCACCTCGGAAACCCAGGGAAGGGTCGCTGTGAGTCGGGTCCGACTCGATGGCACATAACAACAACATATTCCATGGTCTGGTTATTAATGGATGTTGGGAGCTGTTTCTTCTCATTTTGAATCATGCCACATCAGCAAATGAAGGTACTGAAAGGTTTACTCCAACCACATCATTACTGTCAATTCTGTTTTGAGGAGGCAACTCTTCCCCAGTGGTATGTTGAGTGTCTTCCAATCTGAGGAACTCATCTTCCAGCACTGTATCAGACAATGTTCTGCTGCTATTCACAAGATTTTCAGTGGCTAATTTTTTCAGAAGTAGATTGTCAGGTCCTCCTTCCTAGTCTTTCTTTGTCTGGAAGCTCTGCTGAAACCTGTCTACCTTGGCTGACCTTGCTGGTATTTGAAATACTGGTGACATAGCTTCCAACATCACAATAACACAAGCCACCACAGTAGGACAAACTGACAGATGAGTGGTGGCCATTTAGTACTATAGATATTAGTTCATGTATTTTTAAATCATTTATGCTTAATTTATCAAAATATTGCTGTTAGTCATGTTTAATGTGAAAAACATTTTACATACTTTTCAGTAAACACTTTAAAATTTGTCTCCCAGAAAGTTTTCATTTTGGCAAGTAAATTAATTTGAACAGCAAAGGATTTAAGTTTGATTTGAAATTTACTGTTTACGAAACTTTTTAAAATCTAATTTCTTTACCTAGCTCCTCAAGCTAACTGATACAATTATTTTCCATCAGAAAGACAATTTTTAATTGTCTTCCCATGGGCTAGGCCTCCATTCCCAGTAGAGAATTAATCTTAGCCTGGTGGCATAGTGCCTTTGATCATTAACCAGAAGGCTAGCAGTTCAAACCCACTAGCCACTCCTCAGAAGGAAGCTTGGGCAATCTACTTCCACAGTGATACTGCCTTGGAAACCCAAGGAAGGGTCATTATGAGTCGGGTCTGACTCGACAGCAGTGAATTTTTTGGAATTTGTGATACAGTGGCAGCTACTGCACTCTCATACTCCACTTGTTTATTCATCATTTCAATGCCTAACATCTGTGTGCTAAATTCATACTATTCTTATGGCTACTACTTTTACTGGGAAATCACCTCAACAGTATAAGGCTTCGGAAAACCCTTTCTTCCTTCTGGATATAATTAGTTTCAAATAATTTCAGCAAGTTAGATTTGAAGCCTTTAAGATTACAAAGAAGTAGAAGAAAGGAATGAGACTGAGTTCAATGCTATTCCTAAAGCCTTTCCTAGGAAAGCAGTAATTTATTATTCACATTGGAATTCTAATTATGGGGGATAAACCCCTAAAAAGTTATATGGATCTATTTTGCCAGAGAATCTTAACAGTGCATCACATTCTAAATCAAACTATTACAACTGACCTTTTCTACTTACATTTAGTAAGCAATAGGATGATTTTTATACTTTCTATTTATATATAGTATGAAGGCTGTCGGTTCAAACCTACCAGCCACTCCTCGGAAGAAAGGTTGGGCAATCTACTTCTGTAGTGATACTGCCTTGGAAACCCAAGGAGGGGTCACTATGAGTCAGGTCTGACTCAACGGCACATAACAACAACAACAAAGCTTCTAGAAGCAAACTGTCCCGTAGGTAGGATGTGAACCAGATGGCCTAAGTTGAAATTCCCCCTTCCACCAGTTACTAGCTGTGATAGTTAAGGTTTTGTGTCAACTTGGCTACACCATAGTTCTAAGTGGTTTAAGCAGTTATGATGTGGTTTTCCCTCATGATGAGCTCTGATATAATGTAATCACTTTCATGATGAGATGTGCTATGAGCAGCCAGTCAGTTGAAAAGGAGTTTCCTCAGGGTTGTTCATTATCTCCAGTCCCTGGACTTGAATGAACGGCCTGCTATATTCCCAGCCATTTTAGGATTATTGCCCTCACACTCTGTGAGCCAGCACTCTGCCATTTCACCTGCCAATCTTGGATTCATCATCCTCCGAAGCCAGCAGCCTGCTCTACTGCCTGCTGATCTTGGGTTTATCAGCTTCTGATAAATCAAGCCTCCAGCTTGACATTTGCCTTATGGACTTGAGACTTGCCAGCCTCTGCAACTGCATGAGCCAGTTCCTTGAGCTAAATTTCTGTATCTATCTATCTGTGTATCTATGTTTCACTGGTTTTCTTCTCTAGAGAACCCAGCCTAAGACACTAGCTAAATAACTTAGGCCAGTTAATAAATCTATTTTTATCCTTAAAAAAGGACAAATATAGTACCTATCTGATAGGGTTGCTTGGAGGAGTAAATGAGTTAATACTTACAAATGTTTGTTAAATAAATTACATGACCTCTATACCCACCCAGTGTGACTATGAAGTAACAACCAACTACCACAAGCCGCATGAGAAAACGAGTTCCCTTTCTTGTGGTTCTAAATGGAGCTCTGGTGGTGTAGTGCCTAAGGCATTTGACCTAAATCATTTGACTACTAATCAAAAGGCTGGAGGTTCAAACCCACCAGCCACTCCTTGGAAGGAAGGTTGGGCAATCTACTTCCATAGTGATACTGCCTTGGAAACACAAGGAGGGGTCACTATGAGTTGTATCCAACTCAATGGCAGTGAGTTTGGTTTTTTGGTTTGGTATTCCTTATCAAAGGAGCTCTGGTGGCATCATGGGTAAGGCATTTGGCTGCTACCACCAGAAGTTCAACAGTTTAAACCCACCAGCTATTCCACAGGAGGAAGCTGAGGCAATCTACTTCCATAAAGATTTAAAGCCTTGGAAACCCACTGGGGGTCACTATGAGTCGGAATCACTCGACAGCAGTGGATATACCTTACTAAGGCTGTGGTTTTGTCAACAGGGGCACAATATGTTAGCAAATTTGACGTGTAAAAGCAGAAATGTATTTGTATTTTATTTCAAATTAGGAATTCCCGAACAGCGAATGATGTACGATTTTGCTGTATACTTCATTCTTCTCTATACTCCAGAGCCCATTAGAGTCTAGAATGTAAGAAGCATAGTCGACTCTGGTCTGGTATTTTAAGGGGCTTTGACATCCAAGGAGCCTCTGAGAAACAGTTATTGGTCCTGAGAAACAGGCTAAGAAGTCACCCTTTAAAAAATAAACTGAATTGGAGAGATGCCTGCATTTCACTCTACTGCCTCTGGAAGAGGTGTGTTATCTAAAGTGCTTCCTTCCATCATGAATAATGATTGAGAAACTGTCTTTACTCTCGCAGACTTACTGTACTTCCAGGCAGAAAACTATGGGCTTAATGCCCATGGTGTCTATTCGTAACTTGGTTATCACACATACACATCTCAAGTAACCCATCCTCCGGGAGCCCAGTGTGAACAGGCAGCCAAGGCGGGGAGGGCCGGAACACTCTGGCTCAGCCAGGTTTCTAAGGTCAGACCTGAACCCCACAACTTTTTCAATGCCGCGTTTTTTTCCAGGTCATTTCTGAATCAGCTATCTGTTTACGTTTTGAGCTTGGCTCATCATCAGAGAGCATTACTACCTTCTAAAAGAAGCATCTAACATCTGTAGACAGTGCTAACGGGTGCGAAGTTCATTTTCCTGGGTAGAGGAGGATGAATTTCCTGCAACACGTGCGGGTGGTGACAAAATCTTTAAGTAAAGGGGGTAGGTAGTTTAAGTGAGGTGGAGGTTTGGAGAAAGGCGAAGAGGTTGGTGTGGGGCAAGCAAAGTGCGGAAGCTGTACGGGGATTCTTCTAGAAAGTGGGGTGGGAAAAGAGCTGGGGAGGGCGTGTGGAGGGAAGGGATCTGTGTCAGAACGTGCGTGTGAGCGGATACAAAACCCGAGAGAGGCGTGAGCAGCGCTGTGTGTGTGAGCGGGAGCGAGGGGCGCCGGCTCGGGCGTGTGCGCCTGGGTAAGTGACACTGAGGGGCGGGCTGGCTGCCGGGCGGGCGGGGGCAGCCTGCGAGGGGCGGGAGTGGCCGTGCGTGGAGCGGGTCGACTGGGAGTTGTGTCAGTGAAGGCATCCAGTCCGGGGGCCGAGCTGGCTGCGCCCTCCGCCGCGAGCGCC
>NW_006921589.1:34076063-34179600 GCF_000298275.1 Orycteropus afer afer | reverse complement strand
CCGGCCAAGCCCGGGCCGCCACTCTGGGGGCGGGCGGGCGGCAGCGGCAGGGCCTGCGCGGCCGGGACAGAGACTCAGCGCTGGCGGCGTGTTCCGCAGCCTGGGCCGCCCAGCCCCCGCTGCCTCCTGGGGCGCTGGGTGTGGTTCCCGCTCGGCCGCAGACGCGGGCTGGCGGCGCGGACCGGACGCCGAGGTCGCAGTTTTTCCTTTCTCAGGCCCGCGCGAGCGAGCTGGAGGAGGCGCTGGGTCTGGCGCACATTCGCGCGCCGCGGGCGAGGGTGGAGCCGCCGCGCTCCGCCGTGGACCCGCCCGCTCCGGATCTGAGTCGCCTGCTGCCCTTCGCCTGCCCTCCTCCCGCGAGAGCACCCCCTTTCCCTAGGGTTTCGGTCGAAGGAGTCACAGGACCTCCAGCCCCCGGCGCTCGCCATCCTCTCGATCCGAGCTGCGGTGCTGCCCGCGTCTGCCGGGACCATTCCGCCCTCGGTTCCGGCGCGGTGCCGCGGCTCGCGGGAAACCTGCGTCCCCGGCAGCGGGGCAGAGCGGGATGCCGGCAGTGCAGGGCACTCCGTCCGCGGCCCCCAGCACGGGTCGCCCTGCGGTCGCGAGGACGCAGCGGTTTAGGCGGGTATAGAAGGAACAGACGCCGAGCGCCTCGGCCGCTGGAGGAAGCAGTCTCCGCGTCTGGGCGGGTTGACCCCAAAGTCGGCAAGCGGACTTGAGGGAGAAGACGGCGAATTGTTTCGGGGGTGCGGAGAGGGTATTCTTCCTGCTTTCAACAGACTTGACTCTTCTCTGTCTCGGAAGATGGGCCCCTGCTTGCTCGCACTCGGCTCTGTCGATACTTACTGCAGACGTAGGATGTGAAGGGCTAGGACTTCACCTGGACAGGGATGCATTCGAAGCCTCCCATCCGCAAGTGGAGGTTTCCAGCCCTTGGGGGATTGGGGTGTGTGCTTGTGAACTTCTTGAACATTTAGTTCCCAGCAGTACTGATTTTAGCGGATGTCAAGATTTTGGAGACCTTCTGGCACTTTCATTAAATATTCTTTCTGTATAGCATTTTCCTTTGAGTCTGTGGAAGGTCTGCAGCGTGAGAAGAGCTTTTTTTTTTTTTTTTTTTTAAGAAAAAAAGCCTTTAAACTTCAGACAGCCTCTTTCTTTACATAAACTGGCATGTGTAGTATTTTCACTTGCTTAAAAATTTTTTTTTAAATATTAACTTTTATCAACCTGCTCACCTCCACAGACTTTAAGGGGGAAAAAAAAAAAGCCTGAAATTTAAAAACCTATGCGGGGGAAGAGGCTTTATGTCAATTTTTGAAAAAGTAAGAAGGTGGTATTTATAAATTTTAAAGATACCATATTAGTTTATCTTAGAAGAACAATTCGTTGCCGTTCTGATTGATTTTGTTTTCCATAGAGAAAGCAGATGTGCACTGTGGCAGGGAAAAGAAGGGGCAAAAGAGTAAGAAATCCCTTCAGTCTGGGAAAAAAATAATCAGGTAACAAAAATTATTTTGAAAGATATTCTGAAAATGAAGACTATATTGACTTCTGGATAAAATATTTTATGATCTTCACGGAATTGTGTCATAACTAGAAGGCTGTGGGTTGTATGCATGGGAGCAGTTTTATCAAGTGACTGTAGCGTTCAAAAATATCCCTGGATGACAGTGATTGTTGGATCTTTGCTAGGGAAAAGTCAACTTCGGGAATGGTTTTCTATTTAGACAAGCCAAATAGTGCTACAGTCCCTAATTAGAGTTTTGGAATAAACTCAGACCTTATTAAAACCTGTTCTATAGAGCAGAGACAGAAAATATGTCTAATTCTGAATGCATGTGGCTTTGAGTACACATACACACACACCCCCCAGAGACCACCAGCCACCACTATTCCCAAAGGGTAATTTGCATAAAAATACAATCGCTTGAATGCAGAGGATATTTAAGAGGTTAGTAAAAAGTGAACGTCTGGGAAAATAATGTATTAATTGGCAATTTTCTTTCTTTCTCTAATCCCTGCCTCTGAAAGTATTAAATGATTTCTTTAGAATCAACTTAGTTTAATGAACTAATTTTGATAGGCAAAATGATCAAGACTTCTTTAGTGTTTATTTTGTTTTAGAGAGCCCCCTAATGAAAGTCTTCAGTTGACAGTTTCTCTGCTTTTACTGATTTTCAAGTGGCCATTCTGCAGATGGGGATGGGCATCAGGGGGCTTGTGAAGCTGCTTCACCACCTCATATTTGGTCAATGACCAGGGAAAGGAAATACTTTAGACCACACCGTTACAATCTTGTAATTCCTACACTTTGAAGCACTGCCAGTATGAAGCATTTTACAGATACGCTTTGCCATATAAATAAAATTACTTTCCATCAGAGATTAAACTTTAGAAGGGCCTAATTTGGGCCCCTAAGTTTGATCAGTTTTTCAGTCTGTTACCAGAAAATTATGCTATCGTTAACAATGAGCATTCATTTTTGGCTTATGCATTGAAGGCACACAGGTGGTATTCACTCCATTACCTTTACATCATGTTATGAAGTGACCCAGGACAAGAATTTTTAGGAATAGCTTTTGTAAGATCTATGCTGCTACCACCTGTCTCACCATATGACGGGAGCAGAGTGAACTTTGTATACATTAGACAGGTACTGCTTAGTCATTGCCCATTAGTTTTACTTTCCCAGTCATCTTCTGAAGACCTTTTACTGTTATTTGACTGATAATTGAATCATATGACTGTGTGTAATTTCTCTACAGAGGACAGTAGCTTTTACAAGCGTGACACAGGACATGAGGGCAGATATATAATATGGGCAGATTTAGGAATGGGTCTGTTTATTGAGCTCTGGGTGATTGGACATAATTCAGCTTGTCAATTAATTCCATCACTCTTCTACCTTAGAATGCAGTTACAATTAAAATGTGATTTTCATGATCCAAACAGCTGAAGACCCAGGAACCATAATTATAGAAGGAAAGCAAACCTTTCTTTCTCTTGCCTTTTTTGAAGTTGTCTGCTATGAATGTGTGATTTCCTTGACACATCAAAATGGCTAATTTGGAGTTGCGATGCTTGTTATGTAAATAGGCCATATGTTGAATTTCTACAGAAGTTTACTCATTCTGTATTATACTAGATAAGATCCCCTAAGTACCATAGCCAAGAAAAGTAACCAGTGAAGTTGTGTTTCTCTCTACTACTTATATCATTTCCATTATTTTTGTTTAATAGCTAGTATTTTTATTTTCCAATAAAGTTTATGAAATTTGATGGTGCTGGCTCTCCTTACACCATGCAAATCTTTGTCTTTAGTACTGACCTAAATGCCATTCCTGTTTATCCACCTGCTTAAGAGACTTTTCATGGTGGATGTCCTGCTTTCAGGCTAAAGGTTACCTGACTGATAAAATAACTTTTTATGTTCTCTGCTAAACCTGTTCCTTTCATGATAAAAAGACGTTCCTCTTCTTGATACTCTTAGCATTGTCCTCATCACACACACTTGAAGCTGAAGAACCGCCTCTGGCTCTTCTCTCTGCTTCCTTCAGTAAAACCGTATCAAGTCATGTTAACTCTTCCTTTGCAACAGCTGTCTCTCAATGCCTGTTCTCACGTTCCCCTTTTAGCTAAGGTCCTCAACCGTCACTGTGTTCTGGGGTGACTGTAGTCGGCCATACCCTGATCTCTCTCTGAGTTTTTCCCATTCTGTGCATCTTTGCCACATCAGCCTTATAAAAACTCTTCTCTGAGAACTCCAACCCTTGCCTCACAGAGAGCCTGTGTTGAGCTCGGGGCAATCTGATTCTGAAGCTCTAGTGCTCTTCCATTTTCCATGGCTCCCCATTACCTTCAGCCTAAAGTCCATCTTCTCAACCTGCTTTTAACGTTCTTCAGTCTTGTTCCATTTTAACTTAACAACTTTATTTTCTATTTCTTTCCGACAAGAACCTTTTATTTCTACTAAGTTTCTCTCGCCGCCCTTTAAAGATGTGTTCATTTACACTTATACCCTTTTGTTCGTGCTGTGCCTTTTAGACTATTTTCTGTTTTTCTTTGACTTAACCACATTTTCAATTTCAAGTCTCCCTACCCTACTCATGTTACCTTTATTGATTTCTTCCTCCCACCTTTTGTCTACACGATTTTTTTTAGATAATAGATACTCTCTTATACTGTTCTGTGCTTAGTGTCTTTATGTCTTGCTTTGTCAGTTAGATTGCATGTTCCTTGAGGGCACTGTGTCTTATAATCTTTCTGAACCATCTATAATCCTTTAGACATAGCAAGCCCTTGATAAGTGTGCCTGTAGAATGAATAAACTATAAGGGTGAATTTCTTTTTTTAAATGAAGAGTTTTGATGTTGCCTGTGTACCATTGTGTCCCCAGAATCTAGCTCAATGCCTAATACCTAGTCAGTGCTCAATAAATACTCGTTAACATAGAAATGAATGTTGACATTGGAAAAAAAGGGACAGGAATTTGAAGGAGTTTTCCCCCATTTTTATTCATTGGTTCTATGATTAGAACCACTCCATTCATTAGCTGTTAGGAAACTGAAGACTCAGCATTTCCCAGATTTGAGATAATGGTGAAGTTCAGCAGTTGTAAATTGGAATTAAGAAGGCCATGGTTATTTTAAGGTGGAGTGATGGGTCCCAACATGGAACAAAAATAAGAACATTCAGACTTTATGTCAGTATTTTACATATAAAACAGTTAGGCTAGAGTCGTCAGTTATGTAAAAGTTCAGCTAATGGGCCCTTAAATTCCAAACTATATTTATTGCAGGGCTGCCCAACCTTTTCATTTAAGAGCATCCTTATAAATAAGTTTTTTAAAAGAAAAAAACCTTGCTGGAATCCATCTGGGGGTTACATCTGGGATTAAGGAGTAGGGAAGCATTTGCCACAGTCATCATGTTGTATTCAGGATCAAATTCAATTCTTTAAACTGTAATAAAGACTTGTTTTGTACAAGCCATGTTTTTTTTCTGGGAAAGAATTTAAAGTCTAGCAGAAGGAGTAACTTGTGTCCCAGAAACAAAGGTTTAAGAGAGTTCAGAAGAGAGAATTTCCTTTTGCTAGGGGATGGGGGACCTTCCTGAAGTGACAGTTACCTGAGTTGATTATTGGAAGGACTTGGGTATTATTTCAGTACTTATAATTGGAAATGTTCTGGTGGCATAGTGCTTAAGGCACTTGACTGCTAACCAGAAGGCTGGCGGTTCAAACCCACCAGCCACTCCTCGGAAGTAAGATTGGGCAATAATACTTCTGAAGTGATACTGCCTCGGAAACCCAAGGAGGGGTTGCTGTGCATCGGAGATGACTTGATGGCACATAACAACAACAACAATTGGGAATGTAGGTGCGTGGGAAGGGTAAAGGGTTGTGGGCAGGAATTCCAGGGTTTTTGATTTTCAAATCATTAATTTTATTATACTACAGCTTCTAAGCTGAAGCCCAGCCAGGGATCTCCTGGGCATTGGTGGTCTGCAGTGTTAAATAATGGAACCTAAAAGATACACGGATACCTGCAATAATTATGTGTGGTGCCAAGTGCTGAACTGACTATGATATAAAGTGCAAAATAAATCTTGTAAGCAATATAACCAGTGTGTTCTTGGCTAGCATCCAGCTTGCTTAGAATGCTCAAAAAGGCCTCCTGTGTTATGGAAACACTGAAAGTTAAAACAGTCACAGTCATGTAAATTGGGGAGAGGTCTGTCCCAGATTATGGTCCCAATCAGCCAGCCATCTGTGGAGCACTGCCCACTGCACCTAGCAGAGCTCAATAAATGAATAAACAGTCTGTTAATACAGAACCCTAGTTCTGGTCCTGTGAGAGCTCTTTCCTTGGAAAGTAAAACTAGGGCCAGTGGATGTAAGCTTCAGGGAGACAGATTTGGGGTCAATATAAGGAAGACAGGAGCTCTGGTAGCATAGTGCCTAAGGCACTTGACTACTCACCAGAAGGCTGGCGGTTCAAATCCACCAGCCACTCCTCGGAAGGAAGGTTGGGCAATCCTACTTCCGTACTGATACTGCCTCGGAAACTCAAGGAGGGGTCGCTATGAGTTGGGGCCAAATCGACGGCAAACAACAACAACAACAACATAAGGAAAACAGTCCTATTAAGGATTATTGCTACTTCAGGAGAGTAAAAGTATACAAGTTGTAGACCTACCATAATACTTTATTTAATTATATGCTTTATCTGCTTTTATCCTCAAAACAGTTCTATGAAGTCCACATTCTTATTCTGTTTTACTGAAGAGTAAAATGAAGCTTAGGAGGGTTGAGAAGCTAGTAAGTAGTACAAAATAACAAAAACCCCATTGCCTTGGAGTTAATTCTGACTTATAGTGATCCTATAGGACAGGGTAGATTTGCTGCACAGAATTTCCAAGGCTGTAATCTTTATGGAAATGTACTGCCACATTTTTCTCCCAGGGAGCAGCTGTTGGGTTCCAACAGCCAACATTTTGGTTAACAACCAAGCATTTAACCACTGTACCACCAGGGCAAGAGTCAAACTGGGGCAGAGACTGAATACCATACTGCACCATGATGAAGAAAACCAAAACAAAACTCACTGCTGTGGAGTCAAATCCGACTCATAGCGACCCCTTCATGGGTTTCTGAGGTAGTATCACTATGGAAATAGATTGCCCAACCTTCCTTCCGAGGAGTAGCTGGTGGATTTGAACTGCCAGCCTTCTGGTTAGTAGTCACATGCCTTAGGAACTGTGCTACCAGAGCTCCTTGATGAAGAAAGGATACAAATATTAGAGAGCCATTTGGATTTTTAGGGTCTCTTCCTAACACTTGAGTTGATTCTTTTATTCTTCTTAAGAATCAAGATGCTGTTAGTGGCTAAGCATTAATTCACTGACCAAAAAAAAAAAAACAATCCAAGCCCATTGCTGTTGAGTCGATTCCAATTCATAGTGGCCCTTATAGCACAGAGTAGAATTGTCCCATAGGGTTTCCAAGGCTGTAAATCTTTATGGAAGCAGCTGCCCCATCTTTCTCCCATGGAGTAGCAGGTGGTTTTGAACTGCTGACCTTTTAGTTAGCAGCTGAGCACTTAACCACTGTGCCACTAAGGCTCCTTTAATTCATTGAGGATAGTATCCAATTCCTAGAGATTCTGATCAATGTGAATACAGTCATCGTAATTATGATAGTTACTGGTTCAAGCCCACCAGCCACTCGGAAGGAAGACTGGGCGATCTACTTCCGTAGTGATACTGCCTTGGAAACCCAAGGAGGGGTCGCTATGAGCTGGATCCGACTCAGCAGCAGTGAGTTAAACACCACCAGTAGTGCCAAAGGACTGTTTATAGCTAGTGGTCTCTCTGATTGGCCAGTGTTTGTGCCGAATAGATAGGTAAATATTTTGAATCTCACTGAGGATTACCTCACACAGACACACAATAATAATAATAAGAAGAAAAAAACCCAGACTCAGAAGTCACACACTGAACTGATTGATCTGCTACTTATCAACTTTGTGGATTTGATCAAGTTATGTAACTTGCCCAAGTTTCAGTGTCCCCTTCAAAAAAGGGTACATAATCGTACCTCATAGGATCACTGCAAGGTATAAATGAGATGATCAAATGCCTTAGGCACTACACCACCAGAGCTCTTGGTGGTAGTTAGGGAAGTATAGTATAGAAGGCTTGGTAATATACCAGATCTGAAGCTGAGGCGAGTTCCAGAAAACTAGCCACTTCTTTCTGTGTTCAGCATTTATCACATTTTATTCATGGTACATAGTAGTATTAAAGAAAAAAGCCTTCTTGTATAATTATATTTCATTGGTATTTCTAATTGTGGAAAAATAATTTTACTATGGTAATGTCGTATTTTCCTTATAAACAGCACGATTGTCATTTTCACTTCTTTTCTTCCCTTTATGCTCTTCCTCTCTGAGGCTAATCTTTCTGGATGCCATCTCCTCTTGCTTCCTCCAGGTTTTGCTCCATCATATCTTGTGTTTAGGCTTTCAACAACCATTTCTGTCAGGGTATAAACATGCATAAGTCTTTCATCCTTGACAAAAACAGATCAATAAACTCTTTGGTGTCTTCCTCCTGGTTATGGTATGTTCCATCTCATTGCCTGTCTTAGAAGCAGCTCCTTGAAGGAAGGGGCTTCACCCATTACCTGTCTCCCCACCATCTTTTATCCCAGTCCTCTCCAATCCTGTCCTCTTGTAACAGCCACTTCTTCAAATGGCAAGATCCATTGTCCAGACTTCTGTTTCTTCACCTTCTTCAGCATTTGGTGTTGTTGCTCAATATCTGCTCCTTGAAACTTTGACCCACTTGCTTTTCTTTTTCTTTTTTTCCAAATGAGTTGGTTTAACTCCAGGTGGTAGAGAATTCAGGGCATAACAATGACTGAAGAGCAGACTCCGGTAGGATTCTGAACTGGGTTTACTCGGATTGCACAGCTAAGATAGGACTGGCTGAGTGACAAGAACCAAAGAGATGAATTATTGTGTGATTTCTTCTTTTTTTCACAAAATTTTATTCTTAAATGTACAACACACTCATAGACAGCATTTCATTTTAACTACAGGTGGGAAGAGATGTTATAGCAAGGAATCCAGATGTTTAAACAGGAATGGAATCAAAGGTTACTATTGCCTCAGTTACAAAGAACAGCTTGTTTTTTGCCAGATTTCTTAATTCCACCTGTGGCCTTTTGCTTTTAGCTCTTTGAGTTTCATCAGCTCTTTTTGTTTTTGCTTGAAAGCCTGATCTTCCATTTCCTTGGTCTGGTTCAGGTGTTTCTTCTTGCCGTCTTCACCTCCGGATGTGACACCTGCTGCCCCCTCCCCACATCTGCCACTGGGGGGAAAAAAATCCCTCACCTGCTTTTCCAGGCATCTTTCTCTCTCCAGACTTTTTCTTATTGCCCAGCTGCTCTGTATTTGTCTTCTCTGTAGGTTCCTTTTCCCTTGTGAAAGCATTCAGCCCTTGCCTTATTCTTCACATTTTCCCTGGGACAGCTAATCTTCTATTCTGTGGCCACTTGTTGTTGTTGTTGTTGTTATGTGCCGTCGAGTTGGCCCTGACTCATAGCAACCCCTCCTTGGGTTTCCGAGGCAGTATCAGTACGGAAGTAGGATTGCCCAACCTTCCTTCCGAGGAGTGGCTGGTGGGTTTGAACCGCCAGCCGTCTGGTTAGCAGGCAAGTGTCTTAGCCACTATGCTACCATTGATTTCCAGATCTGCATCCCCAACCTTGAACTCTTTTCTGGCATCTGTTCCAGGTACCTCAAACCCAATGAGCTCAAAATGCCACTTCTTAAATGCCAAACCAGCATGTTCTCTGTCTTAATCAACAAAACCTACTTCATCTAGTGCTAAATTTAAAATCTGGGAGTTGCTTTAGATTGCTCTCTTCTTTGGCCCCTCCATCTCATTAACTGTCTAGCCCTGTAGATACTGTGTCCGTGAGCTCCTGGATCGACCCTCTTCTCTCTGTACATTACCACCATTACTGCCTTGATTCAGGCCCTTTCTCTCGAGGATGATAGCACCTACTAACTGGTTTCTGCCTTCTGTTTGGCCTGTCTCCAGTCTGTTCCTCCACACTGCTGCCAGTGGGATCTTTCTGAAAGGCAAATTTGATCATGACTCTCTGCTGCTTGAAATCCTTCAGCAAAGTTATTGCTCCTTCAGGATAAAATCGAAGCTCTCTAATTTGGCACAAAAGCTCCATTGTGATCTTGGTCCTCTCCGAAGGTGCGTATAAAAATCTGCTCTAATGATGCTGGTCCCGCATTTCCACCCTTATGCATAGCATCCGTACTAAAGGAAATGAGTTGTTGCAGGAAATAAATGATAGGAGAGATGGGGAACAAATAAGAGATTATGGAACTGTGCACTGTCTAATACTGTAGCCACTGTCTGCATGTGGCAGTTGAGCACTTAAAATATGTCTAGTCCAAATTGAGATGTGCTGTAAGTAAGTCTAAAATATATTATGGAGTTCAAAGACTTTGTATGAAAAAAAAAAAGCATGTAAAATATCTCATTAACAAATTTTCAATATTTACTACATGTTGAAACAACAATATTTTAGATATAATGGCTTAAATAAAATATATTATTAAATTCACCTTTTTTTTCTTTCTTTTTTTTTAATGTGGCCACTAGAATATATAAAATTACATGTAGGCCTGTATTATAGTTCTCCTGGACAATTCTATTATAGAACATATCATTCCCAGGAGACATGTCTTGTAAGAGCCAAGCCCATGAGCTTTTTGAATGATTGAGTCATCCCTTCTGGTATAGAGAAGCAGCAATTATTTAGTTTCTTAAACCCATGGGTATAAAGTACTTTAGGTAAGATTCACAACTGGAGGGACTGATTCTGAAAGTGGCAGCTTGTCGCCATAGTGCAGAGTCATACATACGATATCGTACAGGGGGGGAGCGCATCTGTCTCCCCAGGCTCACCCCATTTCCTTCAGGAGTGGGAAAGGGATGGAATGGATACCTGTGGTTTGGAAAGATTCTGAAATAGACAAGAGGATCAAGAGGATCGAGGGAAAGGAGAAGGAAGTCGTTATTTCCTGAAACCCTCTTACTTCTTAGCCACTGGGTGAAACCCTGAGAGCCATGCCTGGTCCTCTGAGATCCTTTATCCTGCCTCTAATCCTTCTGCTTCTCAGTGGACTAAGTCTCTCCCCACCCTCCCCTTCTAGCTCTAGCTCTAGGATCCTCAGCAAGTTAATGCATCAATGAATCTTAATAATATGTACAGGATATGATCATTGTGCATCAAAGTGATGTGTCAACAAACTGATAAGTGTTCTACAGACTTGGTTATATATATATATATATATATATATATGATACTGAGGTCAGCAGTATGTGGATCAGTAGGCCCAAAGGCTTTGAGGGAAGGGTTTATAGGCACAGAAAGACTCAGAAGATAGTATGTTGATGCTAAGAGGAACTAGCAGAACTTTATATTTTATAGTGGAAAACTCCAACCAGTGATAGGAAACCAGTGCTTATCAGGGTGGAGCAAGAGGGAGGAACTTGGAGGTGGTAGGAAGGAGCCATGACTATCAAGAGAAAAGTTGAGCAGGATTAGCTTCCAATGAAGTCCAATAGTCAGTGTGACTCAGTGTCTTTGCCATGGTGCTTTGTATGCCGTGTTCTGTTTAGCTCTTGGATTCAACTGGTTCAATCTGAGCATCTGTTTTTATTAGCTTAGCATAATAGGCATTTGTATAAGATTTTGTTAGGGTTCAGATTTTCTCTTTGTGTCCCACATTCCTAAGTCCCTGCCTTGAGCTCTTGTGTAGGAAGCCCATCATACTTCTCCAAGCCTCCCTGGGACAACAGTCTTGCCCCTGAGCTGTAGGCCCTAGAGCTGCATTTTAGCTTCTCCCTTCCAGGCCTCTTCAGTACAACACCTGCCAGCAATAGGCAAGAAATTCAGTGAGCCAATTTAATACATATTTGTGGAATTAAATAGCATGTCTGGATACTGGCTATTCCCTGGTTCCATACCCCCTGATGCCACACACTGCTTGCTAATTGGCTCCCTCTGGTCTCTGGGTCCCATTGGTACCAAGACTACAACTTGGAAGGAGACAGGGAAGGCAAGTATAGGTCTGGTTCTTAAATTCTGTTTCATTCATTTCTTTGTCTCCAGTGAGAAGGATGGGCTTAGATGTACAGGAGAAAGATGGTTGCCTTTATGTATTTCAGAATCAGTACTACTCAAAAGGACACTGCTAATATCAACAGTTCCTCTTTCTTGTTTTCCAAAATGTGTAAGTCTGCATTTTCCAAATTCCCTTCCCTTTCTCTAATATCAATATCGCTTAGAAGAGAAAGAAGATGAACTTTGGAGTTGGAAAGACCTAGTTTTGACTAATGTAATTACTGACTATGAACTTAAGGAAGTTACTTAAACTTCCTGAAGCTCACTTTCCTCACAGATAAAGTCCGATTAATAACACTTATCATTTTGTTCTGATTTTATTGGGACTAAATATGATGAGGTATAAAGTGCCTAAAATGTAAACGATCCATAATTGATGACAGCTTAAACTGATAAGACGTATACTCCTTAGGCTGACTAATTTTATAGACCTGTCCCTGAGACTGATAAGGAAGAGAATATAAGAAATCTGAGCCAAGCTGAAAATGGACCAGAACGAAGGAAGTTGCCTTCACCTTTTACGTAAGTTCAACCTGCCTGATACATTTGTGAAAATACGCATCTGGGATTATGGGTACAGCACGAAGCATGAACAAAGACAGGTTCACATCCTCTGCCAGGATAATATAAGAATAAACAAAGCTGGTGTTTGAATAGTCAGATGCAGTGCCATCAAAATAAACTTTCAGTTCTATTCTTTGCTGATACATTACAAATAAAGAAAGCCACTAACATACTCTAAAAAGGAAGATTCAGATACAAATTAGATACCAGAGACAGATTTCATGCTTGTTTTGTTGGAGCCATTCTTTTCTTAACTGTGGGTATTTGGGAAGTTCTTCTGTTGTAGGTTTTGTTGCTTACAAGAAGGGGAAGAGGCTTTAGTAAGGAAAGAGTGATTTTGATTGGCGAGGCAATATCTCTCTCAGTGTGGGCTGACTTTCATATATTATAGTGATTGCTAATACACAACCAAGAAAACCCATTTACTGAAGTGCCATAAACAGCAGTGAGATAGGCTGATCTGACATATTGCCACTTCTGATCAAAAAGTGTTTCTTATGGGAATGTGGGCTGTTCTATGATTTTTAGATGAGAAAGCAGAAGAAACTATACTAGCTACTGTGACTTTGCTAATGTCCTGATCTAGCAGGTCTTTGTCCTTTCTCATTTATTTCCTCCATGAAATTTGAACGTTAGACTGGATTCAGTACCTACACTGGGCTTCCAGTGACTTCCTCTGCTCTTGATTCAGTTGGTCACCCCGTTGTAATACCATAGCCACATTTCAAGTGTAGTGTCACATCAAAATTGTGACCCCTTAAGGAGAAAATGTAAACCTTCTGCCTCAGAAATTAAAAAATAAAGGTGTTTATTTAAATATATATATTTTAATTTAAGATGTTGTCTGATACCAGTCTACAGGTCTGAATATATAAAGGCATTTATTGTTCTGGTAGTCTCTGAGCAGGAACTATTTCGGCTGGATGAGATCAACTAAGGTTGCCATGGCAGCCTTAATTTATAGTTTCCAAACTTTTATAGACTCTCACCTTCTGGACTCTTCTGGATGTATTTAAATTTAAGTTATTTCTCATTTATTAAGATGAGGCATATTTAGATATTGGTTATATAAACGTAGTGGGTGTATCTTCAAGAAAGTTACTGATATGAAATTAGAAGCATAGAATACTGGCATTGGAAAGGGATAATGAATACTGTACTCTAATGTTCCACCAAATGCCAGAATCCCTTCCACAGCATCCTAGCCGGCCAGCTCCCATTTGAACCCTGCCAGGAATGAGAAGTTTATTGTTTTATCATGCTGAGTAGTTCTAATGACAGTTGTCTGCAATACTCTTAGGTCTTAAGCCCTTTAATGTTGGACCTTGTCTTATTGTGGTTGGACACTCATCATTTAACACAGATGAACAAAAACATTTTTAAAACCTCTTCCTTGTAGTACACTGAAATCTACCTCTCCACCCTTTGGAACTCTGCAGAATAAATATGTGCCTTCTGTGTGCTAGCTCTTCAAATATTTGATCAGAGCGATCATGTCTCCTACTGGGAGTCTTCTCTTTCATGGTTACATGGTACAAGTTCTTTCAGCTGCATTGTTCATCCTCTCTGCCCATGCCATTTTTAAAATGAGGCATCTTGAACTGAACACTTAACCTCTTTGTTCAAGGCACCCTTCTTTTATTAGTTTAGCCAAATTTTGTGTCAGCCTCCTTTTCAAATCAGAAGCAGTACATTGTTAGTTTATGTCAAACTTAAGAGTCAAATAAAGCAGTTGCTGTCTAGTCTGTCTTGACTCCTGGTGACCCCATGCATGTCAGAATAGAACTGTGCTTTACAGGGTCTTCGGTGGCTGACTTTTTAGAAGTATATGGCCAGGCTTTTCTTCTGAGGCACCTCTGGGTGGACTCAGACCTCCAACCCTTCAGTTAGCAGCTGAGCACATGCTAAAGAGACAAGGAGGCCACATCTTCTGACATCCTCTAAGTCCACAGGAGGAAGACAGAAAAACCATCAGCAACCCAAGGCCTGTGCCTGGCAGGCCAGACATGCTGCCTCCCTCCAACCCTTTTACTAACCTTGTCACTATAACCGTTCCTCCTGTGGCACCCACCATCTTTCTGCTGGGTTCAATAATTCACTGCAGTGGCCACACAGAACCCACAGATTATGGGGTTTATAAGGGAAGCATCAGGCTACAATTCAAGTTCAGGAATGAACTCAGTCTCTCTCAGTAACATGTCTCTCTCTCAGCACTGTGTATCTCTCACATCTCTCTCTTAGCAGCACGTGTCTCTTGCGTCTCTCTCTCTTTCAGCAGGGCATGTCTCTTGTATCTCTCTCTTAGCAGCACGTGTCTCTTGCGTCTCTCTCTCTTTCAGCAGGGCATGTCTCTTGTATCTCTCTCTTAGCAGCACGTGTCTCTTGCGTCTCTCTCTCTTTCAGCAGGGCATGTCTCTTGTATCTCTCTCTCTTTCAGCAGCACATGTCTCAGCTGGCAGTGAGAGATTCCTTCTGCCTCTTGAAGGGCTCAATTTGAGCCTGGAATAGTGGCAAAACTAATCAATCCCAACATCAGAATTCTACATACCTGAGAAGAGAGCAAACTTCCCAGAAGATTGCTACCTGCTGCTCCAACAGAAATATACTAGGTGGATAACTTTCACAATCAGCTACTCATGGCAGAGGGAGAGTTACAAAGACTATGGCTAGAAAAGCCATACCATGTAATTTACTACACTGGAGCACATTAACAATTTGCATCAACCAGGGACTCCTGGAGTCAAAATTTGTCTATTTCTTGACAGTTATTGTCAAGCCAGATCTTCCTAGTTGTGTATTTGTACAGTTAATTTTGTGAACCTACTTAGAGGAATTTACATATATCCTTGTTGAATTTTGTCTCTTTTTGCTAAATCATTTTCCTCCTTTTTAGGAGCTCTGGTGGCGTAGTGCCTAAGGCATTTGACTGCTAACCAGAAGTCTGACAGTTCAAACTAACCAACTACTCCTCAGAAGGAAGGTTAGGCAATCTACTTCCATAGTGGTACCACTAATTCAATCTATTAGTGATATTTCTTTTACATATGTATCAACTGCGCATTTGAGAATTGTGCTTTCTCTCCCATTGATAAAATGTTAAGGTATAGCCTTGTGAGTTTCTTCAAGAGATTGCTTGACATCAGTACCTGGATTTTGTTAGTTTATTATTAATTTTAGCTAGTTTTATTATCTTTCACTTTGTTTCTTCCTAGTGCTCAGGAGAGAGCTCTGGTGATGTGGTGCCTAAGGCATTTGACTGCTAACCAGAAGGCTGGTGGTTCAAACCCACCAGCCACTCCGTGGGAGGAAGACTGGGAAATCTACTTCTGTAGAGATACTGACTCAGAAACTCAAGAAGGGGTCGCTATGAGTCGGATACAACTGGACATCAGTGAGAGTTAGTGAGTGGTAGCATAGTGGCTAAAGCACTTGACTGCTAACCAGAAGGCTGGCGGTTCAAACCCACCAGCCACTCCTCGGAAGGAAGGTTGGGCAATCCTACTTCCGTAGTGATACTGCCTCGGAAACCCAAGGAGGGGTCGCTATGAGTCGGGGCCAACTCGACGGCACATAACAACAACAACAACAACAACAGGATGTCTAAGAGGATATTGTCAGGAAAGACAGAGTTAAATGCCTTAGTTATAATACCATTTTTTGTCCACTTACTACCAATCTTAGAATCCTATATGGAAATGAAGCAGGGTCAATTTGGAGTGACTTTTAGATTGCATTAATTTTTCTTTTAAAAAGGTTACTAAAAATAATCATGTCTAAATAGCATTATTTTTCATTTATTTTAAAGGAAAATAACAATTTTACAAAATACATACATACCCCACCTATAATTTCAACTCCTGTGAACTTGTTTCTTTCTAAGAAATTGCTTTTTAGCACATCATTCAGCTCTATTTATGGAATTGTTGCTCTGAAAATGAATTGTTGGGGTGACAGGAAATCACTCCCTGGGTGTCGCTCCAACACATCATTAAAGTCACGCCTCCTGGGATAGACAATAATCAGACAGAGGCATGTCCAAACAATGTGCCTGCACTTCTGTAAAGCCTGACCATGACAGAGAGTGTATGTGCCCATGGTCTTGTGTCACAAAGGGATGTGTTTTCTCTAAGTGGAAAATTCCATATCATTTGACAAGGTTTTTTTCCCCTCTCTCACATAGACTCTTTGACTTTTTTATATTAATGTCTAATGTCTGTCAAATACACAAATGGTGCTTCCTGTACTGTATTTTGCTGTATTCATGCACAAAAGTTATTTTTATATTGCTTTTCACCTTAGACCTTGATAGGAAAATAATTTAAAACAATGCTAGCACTAAGAAACTCAAACCTAGAAGTCAAGGAATAAATTATCACTTTGTAGAAATACTAATATTTGTATAATATATTTTACAAAGTAAATTATAAATTATGTAAATGTAAGAGTATTTGAATTATACTCCTGCATTCACTTAAAAAAAAAAGTTTTCTGGTTATAAGAATAATGAATACTCATTGAATTTGGAAGGTACTGAAATAGGTAAAAAGAAATAAAACAAAAGTCAGCTATAATTTTACTACACAGAAATTATCACTATTAGTATTTGATGTGTTTTCCTTCTAGATATGCAAGCATGTGTACATGTGTTTGTGTGTGTGTGTGTGTTTTAAACAAAAGGAGCCTTGATGACATAATGGTTAAATGTTTTTGGCTGATAACCAAAAGGTTGATGGTTTGAATCGCCCTGTGGCTCCACAGGGGAAAGACGTGGTAATCTGCTTCTGTAAAGATTACAGCCAGGAAAACCCCATGGGAGCAGTTCTGCTCTGTCACATGGGGTTGCTGTGAGCTGGAATTGACTGGATGGTGCTCCACAACAACAATAGCCTCGTGGTGGACGTAGGAAACTTGTACTGAAGAAGCATATGGCATAGTAGTTAAAAGGGCTTTGGATTCTGGCACTTTATCATTCCAGTCCTGGCTACGCTACTTTTGTAAACCAAATAAAAAAACCCACTGTTGTTGAGTTGGTTCTGACTCATAGCGACCCCCATTGGGTTTCCAAGACAGTGAATCTTTACAAGAGTAGATTGCCCCACCTTTGCTTCCATGGAGCGGGTTTGAATCACCACCCTTAAGATGCCTTAGGCAATGTGCCATCAGAGTTCCTTTGCTACGTATGTTGCTTAAACTCTCTAAACTTCATTTTCTTCCATAAAATGAGGATATTAATAGTATGCCTTGTAGGTTTATTGTAAGAATTAAATAAGATAATGCATTAAAGTTCAAAGCATGATATTTGGCCCGTAGTAAATGCTCAGTAAATGTGAGCTACAATTATTTTACACTTTTTTTTTTTTTCAGACCTGCCTTCTTTACTTAAATTCTGGGATGAAAGTTTCCCTTGTCATGAAATATTATTTGAAAAATATTTGGAATGACTGCATAAATCTCCCTTATTATGATCATTTCCCTTTTGTTAGACAATTTCCAATTCTTTGCTGTCATATAAAGTACCATAGTTAAAATCCTTTACATTAATTTTGTTCATACATGACAGATTCAAAATAAAATGGCATTTAATGGAGAAGCAGGAAAAATCTAACAATTCCTTTAAAAAACCCCAAAAAACATTGCTGTTGAGTGTTTCCAACTCACATGACCCTATGGCACAGAGTATAACTGCCTTACAGGGTTTTCAAGTCTATAAATCTTTGCAGAAGCAGACTGCCACATCTTTCTCTTGCAGAGCAGTTGGTAGGTTTGAGCTGTGGACCTTTCGGTTGGCAGCCAAGTACTTAAACACTGCACCATCAGGGCTTCTACACACTACTAATGTCGCAGGTTATATGCTGTGTGTTTTACTGTACAATTCTCATTTAACTAATTTTTTTTTCTCTAGATGCATCACCATTAACAATTTCATGTGTACTCTTCTAGAAATGGTTATGCGTACGTGAACATGTAAAAACACAAATGGTAGCATTTAGGTACTGTTTCATAACTAGTATCTTTACATAATAATGTATTTTCAGTATATCTTGGAAAACTTTTCTTTTCTTTTTTTTTCATTTTTCTCACCCAAGTTAATATGTGTCTACCTTGTAGTTCTTAATATCCTGACACAACTCATCTAGTTTGGTCGTTGATGTTTGATGGCTAAATCTGTGCTTTAGATGGTCTCTAAATTCAAGTGGAATATAATCAAGGTTGTATTTTGGCTCTCCTGGACATTTTTTAATTTTCTTCAGCTTCACCTTGAACTTGCATATGAGCAATTGATGGTCTGTTCTGCAGTCAGCTTCTGGCCTTGTTTTGATTAATAATACTGAGCTTCTCCATCACCTCTTCCCACAGATGTAGTCAATTTGATTCCTGTGTATTCCATCTGGTGAGGTCCACCTGTGGAATTACGATTTATGTTGTTGCAATGAATAAGTCATTAATCTTACAAAATTATATCATGAGGTGTCTGGCATTATTTCTATCACCAAGGCCATATTTTTCTAACTACCAATGATTCTTCATTTCCAACTTTTACATTCCACTCACCAATAAATATCAATACATCTGGATTACATATTTGGTCAGTTTCAACTGCAGAAGTTGTATAAATCTTCAATTTCTTCATCTGTGGCTTTAGTAGTTGTTGGAAAATTTGAATGATGGTAATATTAACTAGTCTTCCTTGTAGGCATATGGATATTATCCTATCACTTATAGCATTATACTTCAGGACAGATCTTGAAATGTTCTTTTGATGATGAACGCAACACTGTTCCTATTCAATTTGTTGTTTCTGGCATAGAAGACTTATGATTATCTGATTAAAAATTGCTAATACCAGTCCATTTCGGCTCACTAACGTCTAGAATGTCAATCTCTATGTGTTCCATTTCATTTTTAACAACTTCCAATTTTCCTAGATTCATATTTTATACATTCCACATTCTGATTATTATTGAATGTTTGCAGCTTTTTCTTCTCATTTTGAGTCATGACACATCAGCAAATTAAGGTCCAGAAAGCTTTACTTTATCCACATCATTAAAGTCAATTCTACTTTGAGGAGGCAGCTCTTCCATAGTTGCATTTTTAGGGCCTTCCAACCTGAGGGACTCATCTTTTGGCAGTATGACAGTGTTTCACAGTTACTCGTAAAATTTTTCAGTAATATATCAGAGAGTGTTTCACTGATATTCATAAGGTTTTCAGTGGCCTATTTTTTCAGAAGTGGATGACCTCTTTCTTCTTCTCAGTCTGTCTTAGTCTGGAAGCTTTGCTGAAACCTTTCCACCATGGGTGGCCTTGCTGGTATTTGAAATACATCACAGCAACACACAAGCCACCATAGTAAGACAAACTGACAGATAAATTAAAGAGACATGATACAAAGAAAAGACCAAAATTGGTGTCAGAAGAGACTCTGAAATTTCCTCTTGAACAAAGTATGTTGTTGTTGTTATTTGCTGTCGAGTCGGCCCCGACTCATAGCGACCCCTCCTTGGGTTTCCGAGGCGGTATCACTATGGAAGTAGGATTGCCCAACCTTCCTTCCGAGGAGTGGCTGGTGTGTTTGAACCGCCAGCCTTCTGGTTAGCAGTCAAGTGCCTTAGGCACTATTCTACCAGAGCAAAGTATAGTTAAAGCAAATGGAAGAAATAGTTAAAAAAAAAAATAAAAACCAGAAGATTTCAAAGGGTGGCTCTAGAAGACAAACTAAAGTGTTATAATAAAATGTACAAAGACTTGGAATTAGAAAACCAAAAGGGAAGAACATGCTTGGCATTCTTAAGCTAAAATAACTGAGAAAAGAAAAAAAGCGAAGCCTTCAGTTATGATACTGAAGGATTCTATGGGCAAAATAAAGGAGCTCTGGTGGTATAGTGCCTAAGGCATTTGACTGCCAGCCAGAACAGTTCAAACCCATCAGCCACTCCGTAGAAGGAAGACAGGGCAATATACTTCCATAAAGATTTACCTCCTCATACCCCATGATTACTATGAGTTGCACTGATTCGATGGCAGTGAGTTTGTTTGTTTTTTGATGGGCAAAATATTGAATGATACAGGAAGCATTGATAGAAGATGGAAGGAATACACGGAGTCACTGTACCAAAAAGAACTGGTCGATCTTCATCCATTTCAGGAGGTAGCATATGATCAGGAACCAATGGTATTGAGAAAAGAAGTCCAAGCTGCACTGAAGGAATTGGCAAAAAACAAGGCTCCAGGAATTGTTATAATACCCATTGAGATGTTTTAACAAATGGATGCAGCAATGGAGGTGCTCACTTATTTATACTAAGAAATTTGGAAGAACTACCTGGCCAACTGACTGGAAGAGATCCATATTTGTGTCCATTCCAAAGAAGAGTGATCCAACAGCATATGAAAATTATAGAACTATATCATAGTATCACACACAAGTAAACTTTTGCTGGAGATAATTCAAACACAGTTGCAGCATTACTTCGACAGGGAGCTGCCAGAAATTCAAGCTGGGTTCAGAAGGGGGTGTGGAATGAGGGATGCCTTTGCTGAAGTCAAGTGGATCTTGACTGATAGCAAAAGGAATACCAGAAAGATGTTTTATTGACTATGCAAAGGCATTCAACTGTGTGGATCATAACAAAGTATGGATGACATTGCAAAGTATGGGAATTCCAGAACACTTAATTGCACTAATGAGGAACCTGTACATAGACCAAGAGGCTGCCATTCAAAAGAGAACAAGGGGATACTTCATGGTTTAAAACCAGGAAGGCTGTGCATCAGGGTTTTATACTTTCACCATACTTATTCAGTCTGTATGCTTAGCAAATAATCTGAGAAGCTGGACTATATGAAGAAGAACAACATGGCATCAGGATTGGAGGAAGACTCATTAACAACCTAAGATACACAGATGACATTACCTTGCTTGCTGCAACTGAACATGACTTGAAGCACTTACTGATGAAAATCAAAGACTCCTCCAGCCTTCATTATGGATTACACTTCAACATAAAGAAAACTAAAATCCTCTTAACTAGACCAATAAGCAACATCATAATAAATGGAGAAAGGATTAACATTCTCAAGGATTTCATTTATCTTGGATCCACATTCAATACCCATGGAAGCAGCAGTCAAGAAATCAAATGACTTAACTGAATTAGGCAAACCTGCTGCAAAATATCTCTTTAAAGTATTAAAGTGCAACGATGTTACTTTGAAGACTAATATGCACCCAACCCAAGCCAGGTATTTTCAGTCACCTCATATGTGTATGAAAGCTGAACAAGAATAAAGAAGACTGGAGAAAAATTGATGCCTTTGAATTGTGGTGTTGGTGAAGAATACTGAAAATACCATGGACTGCCAGAGAACTAACAAATCTGCCCTGGAAGCCAGAATGCTCCTTGGAAGTGAGAATGGCCAGATTTCATCTCATATACTATGGTCATGTTGTTAGCAGGGACCTGTCTGTGGAGAAGGATATCATGCTTGGTAAAGTGGAGGGTCAGAGAAAAAGGGGAAGACGCTCGATGAAATAGATTGACACAGTGACTGCAGCGATGCTCTCAAGCATAGGAGGGGTTGTGAGGATAGTGCAGGACCAGGTGTGTTTTGCGCTGTTGTACGTGGGATCACCATGAGCAGCTATGACTCAACAGCACCTAACAACAGCAACAACCCTCTAGTTAGTGCTTTATCCTCCTTTCCCTCCCACGACTGGTAACTGTTGAAGAATATTTCTTTTTGTGTGCAACCCTTTTCTTGACTTTTTACAAGGGTGGCTTCATAGAATATTTATCCTTTTGTTACTGATGATTTCACTCAGCATAATGTCCTCTATGTTCATCCATGTCATGAGATGTTTCACAGATTCATTGTTGTTCTTTAACGTTACATACTATTCCATTGTATGTATGTACCATAGTTTGTTGATCCATTCTTCTATTGATGTGTATTTAAGTTGATTTTACCTTTTTGCTATTGTGAGTAGTGCTGCAATGAATGTGTGTGTGCACATATCTGTTCGTGTCATAGCTCTTAATTCTCTGGGATATATACATAGTAGTGGGACTACTGGATCATATGATATTTCTATTTTCAGATTTTTAAGGAAGTGCCATACCATTTTCCACGGTGGTTTTGCCATTTTCCAGTCCTACCGGCACTGTAGGAGGGTTCTACTCCACACTCTTGCCAGTATTTGTTGTTTTCTATTTTTTGAACTTTGCTATTATTAGTGCTAAGGTGAGATGATATCTCATTATTGTTTTGATTTGCATCTCTCTCATGGCTAATGATCATGAGTGTTTCTTCATGTGTTTATTAGCTGCCTGAGTGTTGTCTTTGGTGGAGTATCTGTTCATATCCTCTGCCCATTTTTTAATTGGATTTTTTGTCTTTTTTTTGTTAAGGTATGTTGAAGTTTTCTATAAATTTTAGAGATTAGCCCATTGTCTGATATGTTGTTGCCAAAAATCTTTTCCCCCAGTCTGTGGGTTCTCTTTTTACTCTTTTGGTGAAATCTTTTGATGTGCATAAATGTCTAATTTTTAGTAGGTCTTAAGCATCTGCTTTGTCTTCTGGTGTTTGTGCAGTTTTAGTTATGTTTGGTAGTATATTCATGCCCTGAATTATAGCTCCTAAGTTTGTACGTATTTTTCTTTGATTGTCTTTATGGGTTTAGGTTTTACGTTCAGGTCTTTGATCCAGGTTGAGTTCATTTTTGTATGTGGTGTGAGATAATGGGTCCTGTTTCATTTCTGTGCAAATGGATATCCACTTTTGCCAGCATCATTTATTAAAAAGACTATCTCATTTAACTCTTGCAAAACTGTTTTGACATAAACCTGTTACCCCCATTTTTCAGATGAGAAAGCTTTGAGGGGAGATAAGTAGTTTGCCTAAGGTCACAGTGATAGTGGTGGTGGAGATGGTATTTGAAGCCAGCTGTCTGATTTCAAAGCTTAAGCTTTTCCATTCTGGCATGCAGTTCATGCCTATCTTTTTGAGGCTGGTAGAATGAATAGTTACATTGTGCTTTCTATAAAATGTCACTTGGTACCACGTAAAAGATAGGATTCTTGGCTGGAACTCTTGGCTTACTCATTATATTACCTCTTGCATGCATGTGTTCTTATATGTTTTGGAACCAAGCCTCATTAAAATGGTGTGTGAACTAAAGGAAATATAACACTAATGGGATTATATGAAAGAAAACCTCAAGAAATAAAAATATTTAGTCAATAATATAAAACTCTTCTTTGTTTCAGTTGTATGGACTAGGCCAGAATTACACATCTCCTGAAGAGTCAGAGTATTTCCCATCAGTCGTTTAAGGAATGAAATAATTATAACAGCCAAGATAAATTGGTGCTGTCAAAAGGAGTTGTAAGTTTCATTGCTTGTGTATCAGAAGAATCCTTTTTCCATCCAAAATTAAGGTTTAGAAGGGGAAAAAAAATCTTTAGGTAGGGTAATCTATAAGAAGATGCTTCTGAAAAGAGCTGTGGTATTAATGTGGTTACTATAGATAGAAGTATAGGGATAGGGGAGATATGAAGTATATAGGATGAACTACCAAAGAATTACTTGGTGAACTGACAGACTGTCTTTTAAAAATCAGCCATTTGGAACATTTATCTTGGCACCTCTCAAATGTGAGTTACATACAGCATGAAGTGTGGCAGTCAATTTTGTGTGAAAAATGCATAATTAATATGAAGATCACGGTACAGGTATTGCCAGTCAGTACTTAACACACAATTTCTTTGAACAAAGAAACAATTGAAGTTGTCTTTAGTAGGATGATCCTGGTTTGTCATTTTGTAGGTTTTTGTTCTTAGAAAAGAAAGGAAGAAACCCTAGTAAGTAATATTTCATACCCAACAATATATTGTTGCAGCATTTATAACCAACTATTGTCTAGTCAAGACAGCTATGTTTGGTTTTTGCATTCATGAATTTTTATAGCCCTTGAACCTGCACACTCTTGTTTTAGAATTATTCCACTTCTCCTTCAGCCATTTTATTGCTTGTAAGGGAATACAATCACCAATTTGGCCTGTTGGTAGTATTTCCCCCATCGTGGTGTTATAGATGGCGAGAATCCAACACATTAAGTGTGGGCACCTAATTGGCACAGTGGATAAGAGCTTGCCTGCTAACTGGAAGGTTGGCTGTTCAAATCTGCCAACTGCTCAGTGGGAGAAAGATGTGACAACCTGCTCCTTAACAAACCCTCCAGCCACTCCTCGGAAGGAAGATAAGGCAATCTAGTTCCGTAGAGATACCACCTTGGAAACCCAAGGAGGGGTTGCAATGAGTCGGAATCGACTCCATGGCAGTGAATTTTTTTTTTTTTTAAACCCTACGGGACAGTTCTACTTTGTCTTAAGCTCTGGGGTCATTGTGAGCTGGAATCAACTTGACGGCAATGTTTTGTTTTGTTTTACTTTTTAATAATACCACCACCACCTGTAGTGAATAGCTAGGATTGTGAACAAAGAATTAGACATGGAATCTGCAGGTTGGACTCAAGAGGTGGCTCCATTGCTTAGTAGCTGTGTCTCCTTGGGCAAAGTGCTATGCTCTGCTGTTTCTAAGTCTCAGCTTCCTCAGCTGTCACATGGAGATAAAGGTCATTTGAAGAATCAGATATATTGAACAAACTCCCTGGTTAACTCAAAAGTGCTTTTACGACTAGTTTCTAAGCTATTAATTAGTGGCCTCAGAGCAGTCTCTTAGAGGAGGAGTTATCAATTTACCATCTAAACTATCTTCAAATGAAGAACGGAATTATTTGTAAAAATACACCGTTCCTTGAGCTAACCTCACCAGACCTTTCTACCTCTTTGCTTCTAATTCACACAGTAATAAATGAGTAGGCCTTTGTCTCTCTCTTGGAAGCCCCTGGTGTCTAACTTGGAGCTTCTTAAGGCTCAGACGCCTACCCCCACCCAGGGGCATACTCCTTTCCTGGGGAAGGTGGTCCTTTGCTTTAAATAAGTAGTTCCTTTGTACACAATAAAGATCTTTATAGAAAGAAGTATTTAGATCTGTTTTGTTGTCTGTGTTGTTCCAAGAATTATATATTTGGCTTTCAATAATAATAATAATAAAATCGCAAAGAAAAAGACTGTAAAATAAAAAAATATATATTCTAGTAATATTGCATTAGAAAAAATTATAGGAAACTTTGATTATTAATCATGTGGGCAGAGGAGAGAAGGAAAGAGAATGAGAAGTTGGGAACTTTGACACTGGCTGGTATCCATGTAGTCTCTGAGTTCTTTCCCCAGCCCTGATCATGTATATATAAAAGCCAAAAAGTTGCTTTTGGGTCAGGCTGCAAGAGAGTAAATCCCAAGCTTGGTGCTACACTTACTCTCTTTCCCTGGCCTGCTGTGGGCTAACCTCCTTGACTTTTATTGCCTCCCAGAAAGTCATGGTGGCCATTTCCCTTGGTCATTTAGAAGGACAGGATTTGTTCATTGGCTGCCCTAGCTTGGTCTGTACTATAGAACCCTCATGAAGGCACTTTCAGGAATTATGATTGAAGTGGCTTTGTGGAGTTTCCCAGCTATGGGAGTGTATAAGCTACAAGTGTTGGACATTTTAGGCAAGCCCCTGTGACCACTGGGCAGGCAGGGCCCAGTGGAAAGCCCACTGGTTGCAGAATTGCTCAAGCATGCCAGATGGTGATGGCCAAGTCTGCTTGCTAGACTCATTTGGCATGAATCTCCAAGTTTTATTTCTCCTTCTACCCAGGAGACTATTCTGAATATCTCTTCATTTGCTGTGCTACCACATTTTATTCAGCTCATTTTTTCATCAGCTATTCCCTCAGTGTCTGCTGTGTATTAGGCACTATGAGGAATGAGCCAGATATTGAAAAGGAGGGTACTGTATACCATAAGGAGCTCTGGTAGCATTTGACTGCTAACCAGAAGGCTGGCGGTTCAAACCCATCAGCCACTCCTCAGAAAGAAGGTTGGGCAATCTACTTCCGTAGTGATACCGCCTCAGAAACCCAAGAAGGGATCACTATGAGTTGGATACAACTCAATGGCAGTGCGTTTGTGTGTGTGTGTGTGTGTGTGTGTGTGGTTGCATACCGTAGGTAGAAAGCAAGATATTATGCCTCCAGAAACGAGAGAAGGAAGAGGTTAAGTACGTAATGATTTCTTTTGCTTTTTCTTTTTTGCTGTATTTCCTGCAATAAATTGTACTATATAAAAATCTATACCAATATTCATTTAGGTACCAAATCCCATAATACCATAATAATTAAGATCCTTGTTATCTGGGACTCAGGCAAGCATCAGTAAACCACAATTCCAATACAGTAGAAGACTTTGGACAGTCCTTTGGAGTGAGCTGAAATGGGTTTTGACCTATATATCGGGCATTTTATGGTTTTTGATATTTTTCATTTTCACGTGTCAACAAATACCTCACTTGATATTAAAGCCAGTTAAATCAATATTTCTTGCCGTTGTCAAAGGACAACAACATATATCCAAGGACAACATATCCCCAACAGCCATATTTTGTTGAGTACTTATATTTTACCATATACTTTCACATGAATAAGGTGAAAATATCAACCTAGCTACCATAAAAAAAAAAAAAAAAGAGAGAGAGAGAATCTATACTCTTGTCCCTCATTTCTTATTTAAGCAAGTCCATAATTTTTTTTTTTGCTCACTGTAATCATAAGGAATGACAACATGGAAAATATCTTAATTGTGGTAGCATTTTTCTTTATCCTCAAAAATGGGTCTGCTTTAACACTTTTCCCAACTCCCATCCCAACTGGAGGATTTCTGAACACAGCAGTAAAACATTGGGTACAGGTAACCCCGAGAATTTCAGACTATAGGAATCTTATAACACTTACAATGGGAAGGAGAGCACGGTAGATGCCCATTCCTATTTTCTTACTGAAATTTTAACTGGTAGAGGAGCTTGGAAAGTTACCTGTTACAAACAAACTCACAATATTCACATTAGCAAATGTCCTGAAGCCTCAGTTTATAAACACCAACAAATCTGTTTACTGTTTGTTATCAGAAAAGCTAACTTGCATTCCCTGTGTACTATACTTTGGTGTTCATGTAGAGGGACACAGGTGCTTTGGCTGTTACATGTTGCAAAAACGTCGAGGAGGCCACATGTTCTGACATCCTCTAATCCCACAAGAGGAAGACAGGATTACCAGCAGTAACCCAAGGCCTATTCCTACACAGCCAGACATGCTGCCTTCCTCCAGCCCTTTCTCCAACCGTTCCTCCCAAAGCACCCACCACCTTTCTCTTGGGTTCGATAATTCACTGCATTGGCCACACAGAACTCACAGATTATGAGGTTTATTAGGGCAGCACCAAAGGCTACAATTCTAGTTAAGGAAAAATGCTCAGTCTCTCTCCCAGCCCACTGTCCCTCAGCCAACAGTCTCTCACAGTCTCTTTCCCAGCAGTGCCGGTCCCTCCATGTCTCACTCAGCAATGCGTGTCTCTTGCGTCTCTTTCCCAGCAACGCGTGTCTCAGGAGCGCGTGTCTTTTTCAGCAGCATGTCTTCCTCAACCAGCAGTCAGAGAGTTCTGCCTCTAGGAGGCCTCCTTTTGAGCCCGGCAGGGTGGTCAAACTAGCCAATCCCAGCACCAGAACTCTAAGCACCTGAGAGAGAGTGGGCACCTCCCAGAACATTGTTCTGTGCCACGCCCAACAGATGTACTCCACGTGGATAACATTTACAATCAGGAGCTCCTCAGTTGCTCATTCCGCCACCGAGTTTACAATGACTTGTGGGTAGAAAAGCTATACTAAGTAATTTACTACACTGCACATGTGAAATCTGACCTCCCGAATTTCTGTTTTTCCTAGAGCACTCAAGACCCCAGACTGCTTTCAGAAACATCTCCGTGGATTCCCAGGTTAGTAGAGGTGGTCGTTCCCCTTCTCCATGTTCTCCATGTTGTCCTCCTGCAGCAGCCTCTTGCAGCCTTGGCTGCCTGTCTGATTCTCAGCACCAGGATTCCCATTTGCAGTGCCTAAGGCATTTGACTGCTAACCAGAAGGCTGGCAGTTCAAACCCACCAGCCACTTCCCGGAAGGAAAGTTGGGCAATCTACTTCCATAGTGATACTGCCTCAGAAACCCAAGGAGGGGTCTCTATGAGTCAGATCCGACTCCACGGCAGTGGTTGCATTGTGTTTGCATTTAGTCTGAAGCTGCCGTTAAGTGGAGTGTCCAGTTTGCTAAACAACCTAAAGGTTGATGGTTCAAACCCATCCAGATTTGCCCAGCAGAAAGACCTAGTAATCTGTTTGCAAAAGGTCACAGCCATGAAAACCCCCTGGAGTGCTGTTCTGTTCTGCAACTCATTGGATGGCTGTGAGTTGCAATCGGCCTAATAGCAACTGGTTTCTTCTATTTTTGGTTGAGTTCGAAGTCATTCTTGATAGGGTAGCAGGGGACCAGTGGGCATAAGGCACTCTTCCTACCTACATCTCCCCTCACCTACACCCCCGTACATCCACCTACATTGTCCTATCCTCACCCACATCCCTCTTCCCCCACCTCCATGCCCTTATTCTCACCTTCATCCTCCTCCCCTCATCTACATTCCTCTACTCTCATTCACATCTCTCTACCCTCACCTGAATCCCCTACCCCCACCCCCATCCTCCTGCCACCACCTATATCTACCTGTTGTTGTTGTTATGTGCCGTTGAGTTGGCCCCGATTCATAGCGACCCCTCCTTGGGTTTCTGAGGCAGTATCATTACGGCAGTAGGATTGCTCAACCTTCCTTCCGAGGAGTGGCTGGTGGGTTTGAACCGCCAGCCATCTGGTTAGCAGGCAAGTGTCTTAGCCACTATGCTGTATCTACCTACCCCAGCTATATTAACATTTCTAGGAATTTCTTCAGAGTAGTTTCATGTATTTAAAATACTTCGAAGTACAAAAAAAGAAGAAAGTCTTTTGTAGCTATCCTTGTGATGCAGAGAAGAATTATGGCTCAGAGTGGAGCCAGACTGCCTGGCTTTCCGTCCTGGGAGTGATAGCCATTCTTGCTGTCGTTGTCGGAGAATGTGCTCCAGCAAAATCTAAAAACCTGGCTTGCAATTGGCAGTGCTCAGGCAGCATTGACTGGGAGAGTAAGGACACAGGCTTTTTAGCCAGATTGCCTGGCTTTGCATCCTGCTTCTGCTGCCCATAATTGTGCAGTTTTGGCCTATCTCTTACTTCTCTGAGCCTCAGGTTCCTTCTGCCTTAGATGTGGATAATTGTACCACTTTTTGCTGAGTTGTTGGGACAATTCAAACTCATTATGTAAAATGAACTTAAACAAGCTTGACATTCAATTAATGCTAATTCTTACTGTTATCAGTTACTGATATTTGAGTGGGTACATAAAAATCATTTGTTGGACAGAAATTATATTGTTGTTTTTGGTTCATACGTTTCCTGAATTGTTTAAATTACCGTGCTTCACAAGCTACATATTTACTGTGAGAAGATCGTGTCTGGTCCAGACTCTATCAAATGATTGTATATTCCAAATTGAGGTAGTCTAAGTTAATGAGGTTTTACGGCACACAGTATTTCCATGAATGTTTAATCTAAACTTGAGTTTTTTCCATAAACCTGAAACTTCAGGAGTAAGATGACTGTAACTTTTTGAAAAGGGCCATTAACATGAATGAGTGTTGGTCGTTTTCCATGAATGGAATATAATATTTCACTTCCTCATCTGAATCACCATAAAAACACTTTGTTTGTAGTATTCAAAGAGAATCATTATGGAAACAACTGGCTGGTTCTCTCTCTTTCTCTCTTTTCACATGCACACATACACACATGTGCATACATGTGCACACACACAAAACATATGCACATATGCAAAGCATACTTACAGAGAAACTGCTTAGATTTTCCATTAGGCAAGTAAAGAGTTACTATGGAAATTCTGGCAGCCTTCTTCCTATCAGACAAGCAAGGGCACAATCAATTCCTGTTTTCTTGGAGCATATACCAAATAATCAGAAACTCTGATTATTCTGCTGGAAGGCAACTAACAGCCTGATGGAAAGATGTTCCAATTGAAAACAATTTTGATCACATTTTTGTCAGGAGATTGAGATGCCTCCAGCTGTCTGTCACTAATCATATTAGAGGTGGGACACAAGAATGTTTGGGCCTGTGGAAGATTACTCTAATCGCATGTTGGAACGCTGCTTTAACTGGCTGTTTATGCTGGAGCAGTGATATTGGACATCCCTTCTGTAACTGGTCTTGCCAGTTGGTACTAGTCTCAAATATATGCCACATGAGCACACTTAAGGAATTTTCTAATTACAGCTCAGAGGCTTTACTTTTATTTTTATGCTCTTTCTGCACACATCACTGATTGAAATGATTTCTCCCTCAGCATAACCCTATTGCCAGCAGTTACAAAAGACTAGCAAGACGGCAGATGAAACCTACAATAACTGAAGAGATGTCCGAATTCAATTAAGAAGAGGCCTGTCCCGTGTGGACGCATAAGCCATATAAATGCATTTTAATTGTGAACTGTGGTACTTAACTGGTCATGTTTATTTTGGATCCAAGTGCCAAAGCTCAATTTAGACCAGGACTCCATTTCTTCCAGCCCTAATGACTAATTTGGATATTCGTTGACTCCCTTAATTCATTTCTTAATTAGTTCTCCCAAAATTAGAGAGTTGCTTTGTTACAATCATTTTCACAAATTTCTCATAAATCAAAACAAATGTACATAGATATGTTCCCTATGGTCTGTACATTTCCCATGGTCTTAAAGAACTATTTTTGTTGTTAACAAAATAATAATAATAATAATGTCAACAAGAAAAGTACAACTAATATTTTCTAAGGTAATGAGTGTAGTGGAATATAGTCTGTGAAATTGCCTGTCACAGATCTTGTATTTTCAAATTTAAAACTCAACTACTTACAGCTGTGAGGCCTGGGTCGATTTATCTTTCCTTTCTTTGCCTCCATTTCCTCTTAAAAATGAAAAAAATCCCACCATCTACCTCTAATACATGTAATACACTGTGTGTATGAGTTAGTATGCAAAAAGTACCTGGCACAGTAATAAAAGTTATTGTTTATTATCAGTAAGACAGTGGTAGGCTGATGAGCAGATTTTGCTGGTGCCACAAGTATGTCCTAGTTATGCACTCCATTTGGAGAACACTCATGATGATAATGGAAACTTTGGAGACTCTGAAGTTAGACTTAATCTCTGTTATTTGTATTTCTGCTTCTGTGTTTTGCTACAGGATTAACATTTTTGGCTTTCCATCCTTGTTCTGCATGAGTGTGCAAAATTGCTTAAAAACTTGAATGAACATTTTGTTGTCTCAGTATATATAGTATCTCCCTTCATTAAAAGGAAAGATGTCACTATATATTCTAGAGACAGTGATTAAGGGGAGATAACATCAGTAAATGCATTGGAAATTTTCTAACTATTTTTAACAGATTTAAATACATGTATTTAATGTCTTTGTTTACATTTAATGAATGTGTATAACAGAAGGTCTGGGGAGAGAGAAATCTAGTAATTTAATGGCTTTCCTCACGGCTACATGAGCGTTAGTTAATATTAAAATGAGTTGGCAAGAGATGCCCTGGAATGACCTTCCTTGGTATGTTTTTTGTTTGTTTTCTTTTTAAAACTAAGTTAGATTGGACCCAGAAACGCCATTCCTTTTGTGTATGTGTGTTTGTGTGTGTGTATACTGTAAAGAAAGGTGTGCTCATGTGTACCAAGAGATATGTGTACAGTGTTCTTAGCAGCATTGTCTGCATTCATCTCTAACTAGAAACAAAGTGTATTGGTGTAGAGTGGATGAATAAATTAAGGTGTATTCTTAAAATGGAATATTATACAGTGATGAGAAAGAATGAAATAGAGCCACACAATACCATGGATGAATTTTAGAAACATAATGTTGAAAAAAAGCAGACATGAAAGAAAACATAGCAATATTATTGCATTTATATAAAGTATGAAAACAAGCAAAACTAAGCTCTTTTGCGAAGAGTTGCATACATAAGTGGCTAAAGCTATAAAGAAAAACAAGGAACACATTACTGCAAGAATCAGGATAGTCATTACTTCTAAGTGAGGAGGTTAGGAAAGAGAAAGGACTTGCAGGGCATCTGGGGATACTACTGCAATGGTCAGTTTTTGAAGTTGGCTGGTAGTGTCATGGGTAGTATGTAGTATATTATGTTGTTGTCATTGTTGTTCTATGCTGTTGAGTTGATTCTGACTTATAGCTGTAGGACAGAGTAGAATTGTCCCATAGGGTTTCCTAGGCTGTTATCGTTATGGGAGCAGATTTCCAGGTCTTACCTTCTGCAGAGCAGCTGGTGGGTTCGAATTGCTGACCTTTTGGTTAACAGCTGAGCATTAACCCATTGCACCACCAGGGCTCCTTGTATATTATGTTACACTGAGCATTAATTTTTTATGAACTTTTCTGTTAGTGGGTTATAGATAATAGTTTTTAAAGTTTTTTTTTTTTTTTAAACAAAGTAACCCTCTTTTGTGCCTGGGTTGGTTTAGACGTTGTCCTTATGTTGCTCAGTTTTAGGTCTAGAGATTCATCGCTGCAAGGCACTGGTCTCCAAAGTGGGATATGTACCCTAGGGAGCACTTGAGAAGACACACTGGAGGAGGAAAAGACATTTATTAGAGCTTGTATTTACATTCATTTTATTATTGTAAAACATTATGCTGGTTTGGTCAATGTATCGACACTGGCACCATCCCTCTGTCCACATGTCAGATGGTCAGGTATCCAGATGAGAGTGGTGCACGGAGTCTGGATACCACGGGCAAGATGGCGGTCTGCTCTTGTATTTTATTCCAAATAAACTTTTCTTGATCTTTGGAGCATTTGCATCAAAGTCCTTCCCTATCCATCATGGACTGTCAGACGTTGCCTGTTACACATCTTGTACCTTTTAAGTTTAAAGGAAAGTGCCAGATTTTATAAGGAGAAAAGCATTCCTGCCAAGTTTCTTTGTGGGTTCATTCATTCATTCATCATTCATGTATTCATCAAGTTTGTTTCAAACCTCTCCTGTGAGTGGGGCCCTGAAATGCTGAGGACTCAGTGGTAAGTGAGGCATGGGCTATGATCTCTCATGACCCTATTAAAGTGTTTTTGAGTATGTACTATCCATTCATAAACAGACATACAGCTGTTCCTCACACCAAATGTGTATCTGGTACATAGCAATTTGTTCTACCAGAGCTCAAACAATTCCTTGTACTATTTCAAGAATGGAAATGATGAAAATCTTTATATGTCTAAAAAAAAAAGTGAAAATCTTTCAAAACAAGTTAAGCATTGTTTTTGGATATTGCTGTGACAAGTCCTAAATACTTAGAATAGTGTCCTTATTGGAGCAGGCTAAAATTTTCAAACACATATACATATGAAACAACCAAATTTTATGTTGTCCATACCCAGTGAAGTTTTCCTTCTGTATTTTTTTTTTTTTTTTTTAAAAAGTCTTTCTCAGAGAAAGTTTACGTACCCTGGAAGAAATAGAAATGATAATACAATTATTTTACTTGGCCTCCATTTTTCAAAGTGCTGAATTATAACATAACCTATGGCTTACTCTTTTTAACCAACTCTCAGTACATTATCAACCCAGTGCCTTATACTGGTTACAGGGATGATTTATTATTTGTGAGATATTAAGTGCTGACCCATGAAATGTTAAACTTCTATTGGCAGCTGTTGTCTGAAAGTTTGCAGGTGTCCTGACTAATGCCTTGAAAGACCAGCATTAGCAATAAATCATAGCATACATAATTTTCCAATAAAGTAGTGGAAAGGATTTTGTATTCTAGGTCCTCTAAGCTTTGCCATTTGGAAGTTACTTACATGGGAAATCAAAGTAAAGGGGTAGAAAGTTCTCAGACTTTAACCCTTGAACTCTGGGCCAGCCATAGTCAATAGCAAAAGCATCTTGGTAGCTTTGTTCTCCTAACCCTGAGATTTCTTGGCTGTGGGATCTGACGTAGTGCCAAGTATAGTCCTAATTGCATTCCTCGTTACTGAGGGGAAAAAAACTCAAAGGAATTTCCCTTTTCTTTCAAAGGGGTACCTGGAGCATTAACATTTTCTGCGATAGCAAAATTGTTTATAAGACCTTGGGAAAGCTCTCTGAGAAGAGAGCTCTGCCAGCCAATTAAGAAGCATGTACTGCTTACTTAACAACAGCAAAGAGTTAGGGAGATAACATCAAAAGAAGCAGAAGAGACATGGCTTTGTCCTTTAAGAGCTTGCTTTCTGGTTAACGAGCTGATGGCCTCTTTTCTTCCTCTTTCTTTATGATCTGTTCAAAGATTTAGCAAGATAGTATAGCTAGCCTCATAATAGATGGCTGACTGAGTGTAAGTTCTGTGAAGTCTGTTTTCTTCATCAGTATTCCCCGTGCTGTGCTCAGTGCCTGGTTGGTTACTGGTGTTCAATTAGTATTTGCTGAATGAACAAATATATTCAGGCAGCTTTCAGTGATTTATACGTTGAGCCAGATTCTCTGATCAAGGAATCAGTATCTAACTTTAATAGATTGGGGAGCCAGACAATGATGAAACAAGTAACCAAGTGAATGTTGCTGTTGTTGTTGGTTGCCATTGAGTTGATTCTGACTCTGGTGAGCCCTGTGTGCAGAGTACAGCTGCTCCATAGGGTTTTCAAGGCTGTACCTTTCAGAAGCAGATCACCGGGCCTGTGTTCTGAGGCACTTCTGTGAGGGCTTGAACCGTTAACCTTTTGGTTAGTAATAATTTGTGCCACCCAGGAACTCTAAGCAAATGAATAAACACAATAATTATGGCTAGTGATAAAAGACCTAAGCAAAGTAAGTTCTTGGAGAAACCAAAAACTGCAACTAACTAAAAATCAAGTGTTTTTAGTTTACTCCACCCAGTTTTTTTTTTTTTTTTTACTCCAACCCCAAAATCCATTGCCACAGAGTCAATTCCATAACGACCCTATAGGACAGGGTACACCAATAGGGTTACAAAGGCTGTAAATCTTTATGGAAGCAGACTGCCATGTGCTTCTGCAGAGCAACTGGTGAGTTCCAACCACCTGCATAGTGCCTAAGGCACTTGACTGCTAACCAGAAGGCTGGCAGTTCAAACCCACCAGCCACTCCTCAGAAGGAAGGTTGGGCAATCCTACTTCCGTAGCGATACTGCCTCGGAAACCCAAGGAGGGGTCTCTATGAGTCGGGGCCGACTCGACGGCAAATAACAACAACAACAACACCCTTCAGTTAGCAGCTGAACACTTTAACCATGGTGCCCCCAGGGTGCCTTAATTTACTCCTGGGATTGATATATCCAACGAACAGGTCAGTTTATCACAGCTTCTCTAACTGCAAATAGGTTTGCAGAGTTTTTAACGTACAGACAATATCAGTTTCTATTTCACAACATTTTGATCTTAACACATGAGTGGGTTAGTGCCTGGTGCCAAGGCCAAGAATTAGCTCTCCAGTTCACTTCCCATTTTCTCAAAGCTGCAGCTTCTCTCCCAGAGCCAGGCAGCTGTCTCCCAAATGTGTACTGTCCATCACAAAAGAAACCAGATGACCAAAAGCTAGTGGATCAGCACAAATTTATCATCAAAGCTGAAAGAAAGAACCTCAAAGGAATGTCCTACTGACTGTAGGTCAGAAGTGTTATCTTTGTATCTCAAGGACAGAACGTTTAATAAAGATTTGGGTACAAAGAACACATCACCCTCCAGGCAAGCTGAACTATGTCAACTGGAAGACTGTTCTTTAGGGTTTACAATATCCCTTTTTTTCTAAATTAAAAAAATGCTAATGTGAATTGTTGGCTGTCAACAACACGTGTTATTATTGTATACAGGGCATAGAGTAAATAAGACACTTCCCTAATGAAATAACGGTTCATTTTAACTCAGCAAGCTGGAAGTAATTTTAGCTTTTCTTTTTTCTATTTTTCCATACTTCTTTATAGAAATAGGCACAATCATTTTTATTCCACCAATTCTTCATAACCTATAGCATGTTTCCTGAGTTTATGATTTTAAGAGTTGTTTTTGAAGATCCTTCAGAGATAGGCTTTGATACATTCCTTTTAAAAATAATTATTCATCTGTAGTACCCCCTTAGCATATCTCAGGGTTCAGAAATGGAGGAACTTCTTAATGAGATAAGTTTAATGGTTTATGCAGAGTGTCATCAATGTTTACACCTAGTTCAGTTAACATAAATTAGATTTAATTAGTCATTCTGGAAAGGTAGATGCTTTAGAGTGGATTCACTACCTAAAATCCACTGTTTGCATTTTATGTATAGTATTTATAGATAAACTTGGTAAGTAGTATTTATGTAGGAGCTCTGGTGACGAAGTGGTATCATATTATGGCACTGTGGTGGCAAAGGATTAAGGTATTCAGCTGCTAACCAAAAGGCCAGCATTTTGAACCCCCCAGTTGCTCTGTGGGAGATAGATGATGTGGTCTGCTTCCATAAAGACATACAGCCTTGGAAACCCTATGGGGCAGCACTACTCTGTCCTAAAGGGTTGCTATGAGTCAGAATTGACTCGATGGCAGTGGGTTTGGTTTTGTTTGGTTGTAGTATTACAGTATAGTGTAAAACAAAAGCAAAAGCCCAAACTCACTGCCCTCGAGTCAGTTCTGACTCGTAGCGACTTGCTTTGGATTTCTGAGGTGGTAAATCTTTATGGAAGTAGATTGCCCAGTCTTCCTTCAGCAGAGTGGCTGGTGGGTTTAAACTGCCAAACTTCTGGTGGGCAGTCACATGCCCTAGGCACTGCGCTACCAGAACTCCTTATAGTATAGCATAGTATATGAAAAATGTATTTGCAGCAACATAAAATAAATTGTTAGGGACTTTTTATAAATAACATGAAGAATGTGTCTTTTGATGCATGGAAAACATCTATATGGGACAAAAAAATCATGTTTATAAAAATTCTTTGTAAACCTTAATGTGCTATACAAATATAAAGTAGTTGTGTCACTGGTGTCTTTATGTCTGTGGCATGCAGAACTGCTGGGCTGAACGACAGCATATAACTTTTTTTCATGCTGAATATATTCCTGTTTAGAATGAGATTGCTTTTTTCATGTGCAGCCCTTATGTTAGAGTCCTTGGATGGTGTAAATAGTTAACATGCTCAGCTGCTAACTGAAAAGGGTAGAGGTTTGAATCTATCCAGAGGTGTCTCAGGAGAAAGGCCTGAGGATCTGCTTCTGAATCAGCCACTGAGAACACCATACAGCACAGTTCTGTTCTGACACATGCAGGGTCGCATGAGCCAAATTGACAGCAACTAGTTTTGACTCTTATGTTGGAGCCCTGAGTTCTTTAATTGGCTTCTGTCACTCTACACTTAATTCTGATCCCTCCAGGCTACATTTGCACCACTAGAACATGCTTCACATGTTTCAGAAGACTACTTACTGCCGTTGAGTTGGATCCGAGTCATAGCAACCCCTCCTTGGGCTTCCGAGGCGGTATCACTACAGAAGTAGATTGCCCGACCTTCCTTCCAAGGAGTGGCTGGTGGGTTTGAACCACCAGCCTTCTGGTTAGCAGTCAAATGCCTTAGACACTACACTACCAGAGCTCCCTGTTTCAGAAGGAGGCCTAATTTCTAGAAAAGAACCTTGACCCTCCTCACATCTGCAGTCTGTATATGATGACTAAGAATCCCCACTGTGGCCATTTCCCCAGTTCCTCACAGGCCCTAGAGAAGGATGGAGGAATCACTTCTTCCTCACTTTATGTGCCCTGTGATAGGGTGCTCGGACATGTGTTTTGTTTCCAGAATTTCTTGGCTTGACTGTCTCTTAAACCTTGCTGCTTTGGTATGTTCTTAGGGCTGGTACGTTTTGGTCATAATTCTAGTCCCCTGAAATTCTTCCTGCCAATCCCAGCTCTGTTGGTTCCTCCCTGACCCTCAACACCACATTCTCAGTACTTCAGCCTGTTTTTGGCCCACTGCCACAAGAAACTAGAAACAAGGTAATGTGTCCTGGTAACATTCCTCTGCCAATTTTCCACTGCCCTCTTTCTTGGGTGAAATTGCTCTTCTCCACAACTCTTAGATTTGCCAGCTGCATCTTTGGCTCTGCTCTTCTCAGAAAGCTCACATAGAGTGGATGCAGCAGGAGGTGAGAGGCTGGGGGGGGAGGGACAGCCCTTCCTCCTCAGAGTGTTCTTCTAGAGAAGTGGCTCTTTGTCCACATCAAGGACCAGGCTATGGGAAACAGACTCCCTGACAGTCACCGTGGGTTACACAAATATTGCTTCCATTTAGCCTGACCTTTGATTGTGCTCTTAAATGACTGAAATACTTAAATCTTGTACAGTATTTTTCTGGAAACAAAAATAAATGGGGTTCTTTTAAGCACCCACACTTGAACTTTTGCCCTAGCTCTTCCTTTTTGAGATACTATATCCAGTTCAAGGTTTCCTTTAATCATGTATTTTCCTTTTGTGAGAAATAGTCAGCTAATTTCTCTACTGACGAAATTATGACTCATAGAAGCAATGTAATTGTTAAAGGAAGGATAGCTCATGTGGCCTTAAAATCTGAAGCTCTCAGGGTTGAATCTTGCTAACATTTATTAAGTGCTTACTATGTGCCAGGCACCATTCTCAGTGTTTTAATATATTCATTCAACTAATTCTTACAACAGCCTTATGAAAGTGACTATATTGTTATTATTATTATTGACTGTATTTTACTGATGTAGACACTGAGGCATAGTGAAGTTCAGTAACTTGTGCAAGGTCATATAATTACCAGTGAGTAGGGTCTGGACTTAAACTAGATAGTGTGGCTTCAGTGCCAGACTTTTTTAACCACTGAACTACACTTCCTAAATGACTCTGTTGAATCATATAACCTCCAGGAGACTAAATTTCTTCACCTCTGAAGTGGGAATAGTAGCACCTACTATTACTAAATTGTGGTGGGAATCAAATAAAATAATTATTTGAAAGGGCTCAGGACATTGTGAAGTGCTAAAACACAAGATTTAAGTTTGCACTGAATGTTGATATGATATTTTCTATTATTCAAATGGGTCTTATTTTTGCGTCTGGCTCTTGTGACTTTGATATACTCTGGTTCAGATGAAAAACGGTATGTTTCTCTTGATGTTGTCTTGAAGTTGTAGAAAACCTCAGATTTCCTGATGAAATTGATCTTTGTCTTCCAAAATGGCACCATGTAGAAGCATTTAGAGCATAGGCAAAACTCAGCATAGCATATGCTTCTAGTATGTCAAATGAGTTCAATATCATTAGTTCCCTTTAACTCCATTAATGTAGCACTTAACACCCTCCCCTTTCTTTTTTCTAAATCATGCAGTATTAAAGTTATTCTAAGACTGTTTACCACATACCATGGACTTACCATTAACTGTCCTTCAGTATAATACTAGCTCTAGGGCCATGTTGCTTGACGGCCAGCATGGAGTCCTGGAAAAAAAAAAAAAAAGGATGAGATTTAGGCCTATGGAAGAGAAGTAGAAAGTCAAATAGAACAATCAGGGTTTAGAAAGTCTCTAGATTGAACAAAAAAGAAAAAGTCTCCAAAATGTGGGACAGGAGATTACAGTCAGAACCCCAGAGAGGTCTGATGGTGGTCTCAGAAGAGTAGAAGGACCAGGAAAGAGAAAGGAAGAGGAGATTTGAGAAGGACAAGCCAAGCAGGAGACAAGGTGTTTACTAGCAGCTGGTCCAGAGAGATACCAACACTGTCCTCCTTCCTCTGATCTGGGCATCCCCTGCTGTGGGACATCTAGATGTTTTGGGGATAACTCTCAGAACTCTTGTAATTCTGGTAATGATCTGACATTGGAATGTTGTGGGTCTGAGTTCTTACCATTCCTTGGGGGAAGTAGCTAGCCTGAAGGCCTTTTTGTGATTCTTTGGAGCTTTTATGTATCGTAGAAATTGAGTTCTGCCTGTTTTTTTTTTTAGGAGACTAGTATTGCATCCCCAGGATCATTCTGTTTTGGGGTCTTCCAGGCAAGGTTTGCAATCATAACAAGTTATTTTTTCCTTTTCTGGATAAGAACAATATCCTTGCCATTCAATCCCTAAATTTAGAAAGCAGTTATAATAGAAGAATATCCTTATTTTAGTGAAGAAGCTGGCAGTCTTCATGATGTGAAAATGTCCAATTTAGAAAACACATTTGAAAGAAAAGTCTGCTTTAAGTCCTTTTTGGAATCAGGTGGAATATAAATGAGAAAAAAAAAATTAAAAGAAAATGTGCAGTCTGACAGCACATTCCACTTTTTCTTTTTCCTCTTGCAGGGACTTGTTGAATTTGCCTAAACTTCAGATGTGATTTCTATCACTTCATTAAAATGTTCAACTGCGGTTCAAGCCTCTATTGGGAACATAATTTGAATGATAAATTTTCTAGGCAATGTTTACAATCAGGCACTACAATAATGCTCTACCTGAGCCCATTGTTATAGACACTGTGTCAGTCCATCTCGTTAAGGGCCTTCCCCTTTCTCGCTATCCCTCTACTTTGCTAAGCATATCTTTCTCCAGGGAATGGTCCCTTCTGATAACATGCCAAAGTAGGTGAGACGAAGTCTGGCCATTCTTGCTTCCAAGGAGCATTCTGGCTACACCTTCTTCCAGGACAGATTTGTTACTTCTGGCAGTCCATGGTACTTTCAGTATTCTTCACCAGCACCACAGCTCAAAAGCATCGACTCTTCTTGGTCTTCCTTATTCATTGTCCAGCTTTCACCTCCATATGAGGCAATTGAAAACACCATGGCTTGGGCTAGGCACACCTTAGTCTTCAAAGAGACATCTTTGCTCTTCAGCATTTTAAAGAGGTCTTTTGTAGCAGATTTGCCCAGTACAATATGTCGTCTGATTTCTTGACTGCTGCTTCCATTGGTGTTGATTGTGGAACCAAGTCATATGAATCTTTGACAACTTCAGTCTTTTCTGCATTTCTCATTATGCTGCTTATTGGTCCAGTTGTGAGGAGTTTCATTTTCTTTATGTTGAGGTGTAATCCATACTACAGACTATGGTCTTAGTCTTTAATCTTCATCAGTAAGTGCTTCAAGTCATCTTCACTTTCAGCAAGTAAGGTTATGTCATCTGCGTATCACAGGTTGTTAATGAGGCTTCCTCCATCCTCATGCCATCTTCTTCTTCATGTAGCCCAGCTTCTTGGATTATTTGCTCACCATATGGGCTGAATAAGTGTGATGAAAGAATACAAAACTTACATACTCCCCTCCTGAATTTGAACCATGCAGTATCCCCTTGTTCTGGTCAAACTAGGAGCAGCTAACATAAAATCATCTAATTGATTAAGGGGTCTATGGTTGACATTTATCAGAATTGTAGAGACAAGTCCATCTGTCACACAGCTGATCAACCTGACTATGCACATACAATTTCTCTGTATATAGTCACTTGATTTGCATTTAACCAGTATAAATTAACTAAATGACTCCTTTCCTAGAGGTCACTTTGGCAATATGTGTTTTTTAAAAATGAGTTGTTTTGTCACAGAAATTTTATTCCTAGGATTTTATGCTAATGAAATAATTAAGAACATGTGTAAGCTTTAACCATAAAGATGTTCACCACAGCATTGTTTAGAATAGGGCAAACAAGAAGTCGTTTAAATGATTAACAATAACAGATTGGGTCTATTGTTACAGTGGTACAGTGGAGTGCTGTCCAGCCACTAGAGGTGATGTTGTAGATAAACATTGGTAATGAAAGGATGTTCATGATGTACTGTTAAGTGATAAGATCATGCTGCAAAGTTCAAATATGTACAACACCACACTTTTGTTAATGTATGTATACCTTTTAAGAAAATGACCTGACAATATATTTAAGGGTTTTTAAAGTAGCCCTCTGGGAGGCAGGATTGTGGATATTTAAAATGTTCTTCTATTTTGTTTATCTGTGTTCTCTAACTTCTCTGCTCTGTGCATATACTGCTGTCATAATGAGAAAAAATGAACCAACAAAGGCTATTACCAATTTAAGAAAGGGAAACTATGTGAGGCAAATGTCTGACTCTAGAAAACTGAGAAATCTCATGTGATACTTTTTAGCTGAACATATTTGTAAACACATTTCAGCTGAACATGAACCCTCAGTCTGTGTCATGATTTTGAGAACCAAATTGCTCTTTCACACACTTGGTGTAGCAGATATTCGCTTCCTTCCTAATCTTCCTGCAAAATGAAGTTACAGGCAGTCCTTGGGTTATGAATGAGGTCCATTCCTAAGTATGTCTTTAAATCAAATTTGAAGGTAAGGTGGAACAGGTGCATATGGTTCTTATTTAGCCTTACTTCGGAAGGAAGACTGGGCAATCTACTTCTGTAGAGATACCGCCCTGGAAACCCAAGGAGGGGTCGCTATGAGTCTTTTTTTTTTTTTTTTTCCTTTTTTCAGTGCAAAAAAAAGGCTTGAAGCCTTTTCTGTGATTTAAAAGCTGCAAATGTACAGCAGGTGAAGGTGATTGTGATGAAGAATTTGTTGAAGTAGGGGTTGGTTCATTGTTTCCAAGTAAGGGCAAATTTACATAACATTAAAGGCAGGAAGGAGTTGTGTCTAAATCCAGGAGTTTATAATCCAGGGATTGCCTGTGCTCAAATTACTAGACCACCTCTGGGGTTCTTCCCTTCTGTCAAATCCCAGGTCTATTCTTTTTGGTCTACCTAGAGAAGCTGCTGAATGGGGGACTCCCAGCACTTCTCATAATTACAGCTGCCAAGTGATGAAAGTATGTTTATAAGAAGGACACATCTTATTATTTGTAGTAAAGCCAAGAAAACCCACTCTACAAGATTATCCTTGATGTCTATCTTCTGCTGGTTTGAAGAGAAACCTAGTGTTTTCATCATTTGTTGGTTACCCTAGTTTTTAACTTTGAGAGCTTATGGTGAGGCTCAAGGCACCCTGCTGCATGAATGGTAAGCTTGAGGCTGCTACCCTAAAGGTAGGAGGTTAGACTATATCCAGCAGCTCCACTGGAGAAGGACTGAAGATCTGCTCCCATGAAGATTACAGCCTGGAAAACCCTGTGGGGCAGTTCGCTCTGTCGCATGGACTACTATGAGTTGAAATCGACTTGATAAGCACCTAACCAGCAACAGCAAATGATGAGGGTCAGGTGGCTGAGAAATGCTTTGTGTTTCAGAGAAGCTTCCTCAGTAGATGGGAAGCAGTTGAAGGAGATTATAGAAAAGAATTCACTCCCATTAGACAATAAAATTCTCATCAGCTGTTAAACCCTGACAGCCTCTCGGTCTCTTCCTTTTGTACCAAGGCAGGCCTCTGTCTGTCCATACCCTTTGGACCTGGCTTAGTTCAGGGAGGTTAGATATCATATATTTTCCTTCATTAATCATTCTTGTAATGTAGTGCCTAAGGCATTTGACTGCTAACCAGATGGCTGGTGGTTGAAAACCACTAGCCACTCCTCAGAAGGAAGGTTGGGCAAACTATTTCTGTAGTGAGACTGCCATGGAAACCCAAGGAGGGGTCGCTATGAGTCGAGGCTGACTCGATGGCATATAACAACATTCTTGGTAGATGTAATGATATTATAGACAATTTCTTCTATTTTTAAGAAAATAATTTCAGAATGACTTCACAATAAAAAATATGGAGTCCCTGGGTGGTGCAACCATTGAACACACTCAGCTGCTAAACAAAAGGGTTGGGTGATTGTCCACCCAGAGGTGTCACTTCCAAAGGATTAACCATTGAAAACCCTGTGGGGCACAGTTCTACTCTGACACATATGGGGTTGCCATGAGTCAGAGTCCACTTAACAGCAGCTGGGGGAAAAAATTACAGTACACCTCTGGCAGATTGATATCCTAACATAGAACTTCTGAATGGATTAATGAAGAGTATTGCATCAGAGTTAGGAAACATTCATTGTGACCCTGGCTTTGCCATGAACTTGTCAAACATTAGGAAGATGAACTGGTCTCTTTAGATCCACATTTGTCTCCTTTTTAAAGTGGGAGAGTTGAATGAGGTGGTTTTCCAGCTTCCTCCCAGCTCTGAAATTGTATGGATATGAACTACAAAGGTCATTTATTGTTGTCTGTGTAACTCAAGACTGAAGGCAGAGCATCTGGTAGCAATCCATCCCTGTACCATCTCTGCCATTTATTTTGCTTGGTCCAATAAGCCATTGTTTTGTTTCTCTTTTCCTTTCTCATGCCACACTAACTAATTTCAGAGAGAATCTCATTTTGTCATTCTCTATACTTAAATGTACGATGTGTCTTTGTGACTGGTTTACCTAGTGCCACTCTGACAAGAATATACCACAGATGGGATGGCCTTAACAAACAGGAGTTTATTTTTACAATTTGGAGGCTTTAAGTCCAAGTTCAAAGTGCCAGGCTCTAGGGATTGGGTGAAAGCCCCTCGACCTTGGGCTTCAGCTCTGCTTCTTGCTCCCTGCCCACTGAAGCTAGAGACATTTCTTCACTCAGGCAGCTACTGGCTGCTGCAACTAACAAGCCCAAGGCCAGCAAATAAAATGGCACAGTCCCGATGTTACCAAACCACACAATAGACCATTAATTCAAGTCTATTGTAAGTCCCAAGGTCAGCAGAGCACAGCAGGCTGCTGAACAACAACACGACTATATGCAGGGCCCAAGCGTACCATAAGCTAGAGGCCATTCCCAAAGCTGCTGCTTATATACAGGAGGCAGATCACGTGCCGAAGGGCAGCTACTCAGCTGCTTGTGGTAGATCCCACCATGGAGCTGATTGCCAGTCTCTCATCATGGGGGTTAACTACCACCAGCTGCCCAGCCACTCAACCAGGCCCAGCCAAGTTGACATATAAATTTAACTACCACAGTGACTATTAAAAAAAAAAAAAAACTTAAAAGCAGCTACTTCCATTAATCTCCAGGTCTTAAAGCTACCCCTGAGAACTAAATGTCAATTCAAAGGGTTCTATATTTGTTATCATTTCTAACCTAATGTATAGAAGTCTAAGGCACAATTTGAAACACAAAGATTGCTGCCTGGAGAGAGTCCACTTGTAAATCTGTAGTTTGGTTTATCCCTATAATTTAAGAAGAAATTCGAATTTTTAACATCTTTGGCTGCAAGCATCTGTGTTTTTAATTGTGGAGACAATATTTTTAAATTGAGTAAAAATTTAAAATGAATCTACTGCAAAATAGAAGTTAAGTTTCCCTAATGAAAGAGTTTACGAATCAAATACTTGTATGTTTTAACTCAATTTCTAATTATAGGCTCTGACATATGTAATGCCTCCTTTACATATCATCATCTTTTGTTTTACAAAGTTACTCTGAACAGTGATTTGGCCATTGGATGTATTTCTGGTAAGTGAAATTCGGGTTCGTGGTGACACCATTAATCCAGATTAGATATCAAAACATATCTTTTCATTTTCCAGACGAATACTTTGCTCAGTAAGCCATATAACTTCCATTTCTCATCACCACCCTAAATATGACCCTCTAAAAAGTTAAAATTGAAAGCTGGCAAGAAATTTTTATTAAAAACCTGCAACTCTGTTTTCCAATATAGCTTCTTGATGCAGCAGAGAGCATTCTTTCTGAACATAAAGTTGTATAACAAGTAAGAGCTAAATGAAATTTAAAATGACTTGTGGTAAACCCTAAAAAAGTTGTACTGCAAGATACTAATGTCAGTAGATCATCCATTATATAGCTGTAATACTAGTACTTTGAGTTTAGATGGAGGCGTTGCAGGACAATGACAAGAAATATTGTGGTCATCTTTTTTTGTATGAGTGAACGTGTAAAAGTGATTTTCAAGTGATTTACTGCAGTTATATGTTGGAACATGGTAGGCAACAAGACAAGTGATTATAGCCACAGTTCTGAAAATGTTCAAATGGCCTTCAGTTAGCTTTGGGCAAGGCTGCTTCTTATAGAAGCTCTATTGATTTTCCAGAATGCCTCCTAGCTTTTCAGCAGATGGAGCGAGCCCGTCAATCCTTTCAAGCCACAGGAAATGTCATTGGAGAGTGGATGCAGAAAGCATTCGTGCAGTAGCTGGGGGACTGGCTTTCTGGGAGGAGGACAGTGGGAACAGGGTGAAGTTGAGAGAGCCGTGTAATGGTGAATGTGGGCTCTGTGGTTAGAGCAACCTCAGCCTGACACTGACTCCTCCACGTGTGCCAGGAGATCACATCGGCTGTTGGAGCTTCACTTTCCTCCTTTGTAAAATGGAGAATGTGAGAATCAAATGAGAAAAGGCATCCCAATGCCTCTGACCCATCCTGGGTGCTCAGTAAAATCAACTATCACTCTATTTCCAGTTTGACCCTTGAAGAAAAAAAGGAGGGTTATTGAATTTTTTCATCCTTTTTTTTCCTCCTGAGTTTCATTATGTAAAACAAAAACCAGATGTGGGATTGGGAAGTTGAGCAGCATCTTTTTAGGTTAGCTCCATTCCTGACAATGCTTTTATTTTGTAATGTGAAAAAGTGAAAGTTGATATTGGCTATCTTAGTGTCCTGCTCTGTACTTTGGGTACAGATTTGTTGAAATCTGCTGGAAGGATGATGTTATTGCATTGCTTCTAAGAGGGGCATTCGTCTGTTGTGGAAGCAGCAGAGACCCTGAGAAGTCGGCGAAACTTCAGCCTTGCAGATAGAACCATGTAAAAGACTAATGGCATTCTACCATGTTTTAGACCTGTCAGGAAGAGTGTCTCAGCATCTCAGAATAAGACACAAGGATGTTAACCCTTTGTTTCACAAATGAGGAAACTGAGACTCAGAAAGGAAAAGTGACTGAAAGGCCAGTAAAGAATCAATGACAGAGGCAGTAAAAACAGCCAAGGTTTCTGATACCTAAGTCAGGGTGATAATGACTACAGCCATTAGACTATACTGCTTATTCTCAGTGCCTCTCCCTATGGTCTCCTGTTAATTGCCAGTCTCATCCAATTGCTAAAGGACAGGAATTCATTCCTTTCAGCAAATTCAGTTTGTTGGAAGCCTCCCTCCTATACCACCGCCAAACTGTTTCTTGGAAATGGATTTCACCATCTTAGGCTGTTGAATGGGCTAAGGGTTAGAGGCCTCATTGGTGTGTGCCCAAACTTCCTCCTAAGCCCCTTGTTTTCACCTTGTTACCCTGGCCTGTCCTCCATTGGGTTCAACTTTCCTTTTGAGTTCAGTTTTTCTGGAAAATTTCTCATGTCCTGTAATGGTAGAGAGGGATGGTTGCCTGTCTGCTCTGAGTAGGGGGTGGATCTGGGCAAGTCTTGCTGATCTCAGCTCCCTGCTTCACTGTCACCCTTCTGAGCCTTCTTGGCACTCTCTAGGAGCCAACAGGCTGGCTTTTGCTTTGTATCCTCATCTGTAGGCCCTTAAGTTCCCATTGCCTCTACTGAGACATTCACTATTCCAGTCTCTGCTGTCCATCTTTCAGAATGGTTGTATTATGTCTCACCATTTTGTCTCCTCTCCCATTTGTTGCCCTTCTGAGTTCATACCTTTTTATTTCTTTCTCACCATCCTTGTGGGTTTTGGAAGGATGTGGAAATCAGCACGTGTTAACCATCCCTTCCTCATGAAATGATAATGGCTATTTTTAATGGTGAGGCCTTTGTTTTGTTTTTGTCTATTGTCAAAATTTTCATCTCTCTTAATATAAGGTTCTAATGTGAACCTGGTGTAGTGGGTAAGGGCTTTGGTTGCTGCTCTATGGGAGGAAGATGAGGTAATCTACTTCCATAAATATTTGGTTTCCAAAGCCTTGGAAGCCCACTAGGGGTCACTGTAAGTCTGAGTTGACTTGATGGCGATGGGTTTGGTTTTGGTTTTCAATGTGGATCTAAAACCCAGTGGATAGTGAGCAACCAGGGCTGAGTACAGTTGATTATTTTTTATTTTATTTTTTTTGAGTGTTGACTTGGTCTTCAGCAATACAGAGAATGGGTAAAGGAAACCTCAATTCTTGAGGTGAGGAGTTACCCTCTGGGAAGATCACAGCATATGTTCAGTCACTGCAAAGAGCCTTTGGAAAGACAGATCTTCCCAGGTTTTGTCTTATCACCAAAAATTAACCTCACAGCGTGATTCACAATCATGTTTATGAAAGTGTTTTGAAAATGAAATGCACCACTATGAAATCAATGGATAAAAATCAATGGGAACTCTGAGGGAGAGGCATATTTGTATGTTTCTTGTGTAGCTGAGCATTTGCTGGGAAGAAATGCCAAACGTCTCTTACAGTGTTTGCATTTTCAGATGCACTAACCAGCAATAGAAAGCTTTCCTCCAAGTGTGTATAGATGGCGAGGAATAAATGTTTGTTAAGTGAATAAACTTAGTGCATGGAAGAGGATTTTGTGCCTACGGTAACATGTTTGCAGTAACAGCATTTGAAGTCAAGATGCTTCTCAAAATCTTGAGAAATTAAAATGAAATGAATGACACGTAGTTTGTTTTGCCAAGAATTAAAGTTTTCTATTAAAAAAATAAACACATTACCCTGTCAGTGACTTTTCCCCAACACCTGATGTATTTTAGTTAATACTGCATTATTCCTGGTGTTCCGGTGTACATAATTGTTACCAAAGGGATTCATCTAATACAGTATTCAGAATCGAAGGCTGATTTATATAGCCTTAAACTGAAGAACGTGGCATTAAAATTTTCATATTCACCTCCCCTACCACCATAGTGAGGGATTATAAATTCAGTTTTTATTTAGTTAGATCGTTCAGCCTTATAAAAACATGGCTAGGAATAATGTAGACTCCACTGTACGTTGGTCCTATGTGGACTTCATTTAGGAATCCTTGGGTTCTAGGAGGTTTGGTTATAAGTGCTCTGCTCCTTGTCATAGTTCCCTAAGAGGGTAGGATCCCCTTGGCCATTTCAGTTCTGTCACGTCAATCTAGTTCAGTGTTTCAATTAATGGTTGCTGCTTTTCTCTTTTAATGGGTTGTAAGCAGGCTGTTATATCTCTTCTGCAGTCTCTTTGGCTGCCTTTTCTAGTCTGAGTACTTTCCCACTTCAGTGTACATCTTTGTTTCCTGTTCATGTGATTGAAGAAAGAACCACAGGCTGATGTATCTCTCTCTGTCCCACCTCTTGCTTTTCGTTAATGCCTGATGATGTGACAATGCCTTGTGGCTTACAACCAACCATAAGAGGTAGGCCCTGCATTGGTATTCTGAGCTTGTGTCCTAGTGTGAGCAAAACTGATGATTTAAGGACCATGGAAAAGGACATGCACTTAAAGATAAAAATGATATTTTGCAAGCTGAATAAAACATAAAAACATTTTGGTTTTGAAGCCACTACGTAACTATTGTTGTTAGGTGCCAACAAGTTGATTTTAACTCATAGCAACTATACACACAGAATTGCAACAGAGGGTTTTCTTTGCGAGAGCAGATCACCAAGTCTTTTCTCTTACGGAGCTGCTAGGTGGGTTTGAACCACAAACCTGACAGTTGGCAGCAGAGCATTTAACTGTTACCATCAGGGCTCTTTACTAATTAACAAAAGCAAGTAAGGCTGCTTCTCTCTTCATCATCCTAAATAACTGGTTTAACAAGATTTCCCCTCACTGTATCGATCAGTTGTTCTGCCCTGGTGCAGCCACAGCTAACGAAAGCACTCGTGAACCTGCTGCCTTTAAAAAAAAAAAAAAAAACCTTGGCTTTAGAGTAGCTGGATTTAATGGCAGGGGGACTCAGCCTTTGTTCCTGAAGGCTCTTTTCCTCCCACTCCCTCAGAGAGGCAAGCATGATTAATTTCTCCCTTTCCTTTTGATTGTAGGAAAAACCAGGTACACAGTAACTCAGTGCCAGCACACCTGAATTCAGGAGGCAGCTTCCCAGACAATTGCTCTCTTGTTCCTTAGCCTCATGGGCCTGGAGAGCAGAGAAGGCCAAAGGGTAATGAATTCCTCTAGGTGGTGATAAGAGCTGCATTCCAAAAGGATTAACCGTCAAAAACCCTGTGCCTCTGAGGACAAAAATGAAGAAGGAGGGAAAAAACCCACATTGACGCACAGACAGCCACACAGTGAGGTTTTCAGTGTGTTCTCAAGCCACATTCCAATGTTGATTGTCAAAGCAAAGCTACTTTGACAAGAGCATCTACATGTTATACATGACAAGTACATTCTCTGGAAGGTTTGGGAGCATGCTGGCTGCTGTTCAGAGGAAGGATACTGTTTGGTGATATCCTCTGCTTCTCCATAAGAATTACCATCTGGCTTCTATCAAGTACCTCCCTGATCAGGGCACAGAAGAATTTCCAAAACACCTTGATTTCAGACTTTTCAGCTTAAAGGAGCAAAGAAGGGGAGAGGATGAAAAAGTCCGTGTAATTTGTTAATCACATATGAGAACAGTTTGGGAAATGGGAAATTGTCCCATATAACTTTTCAGAAACAGTGTAATTGCCGCCTTGAAATTTAGGGTTTTGATGTGCAGCTCAAGCGGAGGACCCTGGTATGTGCTCTGACGGATATATTTGGTGAAACGTAAAGGCAGTGCCATTTCTTTCTGCTGATCAAGGGCCAGAACCAACCCACACACATCTGCCTAGCTATTCTTCACTGCCTGTTATGAAAATAAACCTCTCATTTTTCAAAAGAAGTCAGTACCCATAAAGCAGAAAATGGGAACACAGGGATGTGGTCTTTGGAATTTTCACCCTCTTCTAACACTCCACTATCCCACGCCCCAATAGCTGTGAGGGTCAACATTTTCAAACTTTAAATCTAAACACCATTTTGTCTTGCCACATCCTCTCTTTCACAAAGAAATCTGGTTTAGTCTGGCTTATTTTGCTAAGAATTAGAAAAATTCTGAAGGTGTTTGCCACTCACACATGTTGTCCTTGAGAAATAAACACATAATCAACTCTTACTAAAGCAGTGACTTTTGCAAGTACTGCGACACAGTCTAAAACAGAAATAAGCTACCCTATTGTGGGAAACTATAGCTTTTACATTTTCTTGAAGGAACTCCACTAGTCCTCTAGTGAGAAGAGAACATTCCACAAATATCAAAGTTATGACACTTAATCTACATTTTGTATGGCAGTGTCCATTGGAAATGCATCTTCCTGATATCAGTGAAGATTTAATGAAATTAAACATTTCTGAAGTGAATTAGGTTTTGAGAAGAGCCGCTTCAGAAGCCATGTTGAAGTAAACATACGCTTAGCTAACCATGAGCAATTATTTGCCTGTGTCTACTATGTCACTTTGAGGACTAAGGTGTGCCTGACCTAAGCCAGTGTATTTTTCTGCATAATGAATAAGGAAGACTGAAGAAGAATTGATGGATTTGAGTTATAATGTTGGTGGAGAAAATTGAATATACCGTGGAGTGCCAGAAGAATGAACAAATCTGTCTTGGCAGAAGTCTTAGAAGCGAGGATGGCGAGACTACATCTCGTGCACTTTGGACATGTTGTCAGGAGGGGTCAGTCCTGCAGAAACAGCCATGCTTGGTAAAGTAGAGCGTCAGCAGAAGAGAGGAGGACGCTTACTGAGACAGATTGACACAGTGACTGTGATAATGGCCTTGAACATAGCAACAATTGAGAGGATGGCATAGGACCGGGCAATGTTTTGTTCAGTGTACACAGGGTCGCTAGGAGTCAGAACCAACTCAGTGGCATCTAACAACAACACAATTTTAACAGTATGAATCATTAGCTCAAACCTTCGTTATTGTCCCCAAAAGGAAAAAACTCTAGCCAAATACCATCAATTTTAGTGAAGGCTCCTTGTTTGTTAGTAGAAGAGGATGTGGATGTTCTTCATGTCTCTACAGTGAGATGGCTTTAGCCTCTTGGTGCTATGGGTGCAGTGGCGATCTTGTGCAGTGTAACTGGCCCTGGCAAAGCAGCAGGTTGAACCGTAGCACTTAGCTTCAGTCTTGTGTCTCTCAAGTCCTCACCAACATGTGATGCTGGTTATTGTCAAGGATTCCTGTTACAATTCTTCCTTCCCATTTTGGATGGTAGTTGGAAGAAAATACAAAGAACTTTTCAATGGCTGTAGATCTAGTTTAAAGTGCTTCCTGGGATACATGAGAAAATGCTTTCCAATTTAAGAGAAAATAACCATTAAGTTAGTTAGTTCGTTGCTGCAATTGAACAAAACAAATTTTAGCAACAAAAGCAGTACCTTTGGCATCTTGACAGGGTTGTGTTTCATAGCTAAACATGACATTTAAGAAATGTCAACTCTGAATGACTTTTTAAAAAATTGTGGTATAGTTGGGTATTCATACAATCCCTGACATACAAGAACTTGACAAACAAGTTAGTAATAGAAATGAAAGGCCTCCCTCCCTCCCTCTCTTCCTTTTCAGACATCCCTTTTGTATCTCCTTTTCCCTCTTCCACTTCCTCCAGTCCCCTCAGTGCCAGAGCCACTTCAGCACTGCTATGGAAACTGCCTGGGGAAGAAACTTGGCTCTTCTGGAAAAACTGTGTTTTCAACAGTAAAAGAAGCAGCTATGCAAAGTAGGCACACTTAGGAGGCCTAACCCCAGAGATGGCACTTGGTTAGGACCAGGGTGGACTCCTCATTATTCAGTATTTTTTTTAACGTGATATGATTCTTTTAAAACTCATTTACTTTTATTCATTTGGACTTACAAGTATCTTTTTAAAAATCTGAATGTTTATGAAAGAGATAAGGAAAACAACTCTCAGTCATATATACATTCCTGGGGTACAGGAGAAAATGCTTTTCAATTTAAGCATTTAAATATATAGATACATCTCCACAATAGTGATAGATCACACACACAAACCTCACATGTGTTTAGTGTTTTATAGTTCACTGTTTATGAAAGTTTTCTACACACATAATTGATCTTCACAGCTAGCTGCCTTACAAATGGTGTAACTGGTACTCAAAGAACTTGTAATTTTTGAGCTCCTGGAAGCATGACTAGAAACTACAGGTTTAAAATTTGACATTACTACTTCTTCCATCCCATATTCCATCATGTATATATGTTTTTATGCCTGTATGTGTATGTACACACATACACATACATCCCTGCCATTTTGAATAGTGGATGATTAGCAAACAATGTAATTCAGAAAAACCGAAACCATCTCTGACCTTATTATTGTGCTATTTTACAAAATTCCTGTACCCGAAAGGTGAAAATGAGATGACCGAGTCTTATTTCATAAGCTTCAGCAAATTAAGACTATTTTGTGTGCCTACAAAAGACACTTTAAAAACCTGAACGTTTAGATTTTGCAAGTATCTATGCTACTGTTGATTAAATAATTAACAAAATTCATGAATTCTATTTCTATTTATAGGCCTAATCCCAACCCTAATAGTTTCTTTACACCTGTGGTTTTTGACTTAGTTATAGTGAGTAAGTCCATTGTTGGTAAGTGGACATTATCTGTATTTATAAAGTATATTTGAATTTTATACCCAAAAGCCACATTCATTAGATATTTTCAAGCATCAACTGTTTGGTCAAAGCCTAAATTACACAATTCTGATACTGAAAATTATAAACATTCATAAAAGCACATTAAGGTCTATTTATAGGAGCAAAAATGATTGTTCCAAACAGATTGTCTCCTTGGCACTTAACACATGATGGGAACAACATAGGAGATGAACTAGTGCCATTTGCTGAGATAGAATATTCTCACATTTTACATGAAGCCACAAGTAAAAAGGGTTCCAAGAAAAAACATGTGTTAAGAATTGTAAGTGTTTAGTTGAGAAGGAGGGAAAAATGGGTTATCACAAACAGCTTTTTTCCTCAAAGCGTGGAAACAGTTTCCCATTCTCTGACTCCATGATGTCATATTCTGAATAAGAAATCATGAAGGAAATGGAATAATGCAAACAAACAATAAACTTGTTTCCAATTGGAGTTACCATATTTTTACGCAGATAACCTGCATGTTTTTTAGTTTTTCAAATGTCCAACCCCTCACGCAGGCTGAAAATGGCTTGGTAAATACTCAATACAACTTCCGTTATCACAGAATTATTATGTGGCAGTGCCAGTTGCTGTCACACTCAACTCCTGGCCCCCCATATGTGTCAGAATAGAACTGTGCTCTGTCAGGTTCTCACTGGCTGGTTTTGTAGAAGTAGCTCTCCAGGCCTTTCTTCTGATGTATCTCGAGGTGGACTCACACTGCCAGCCTTTCGGTTAGTGCTGAGCACATTAACTGTGGAATGGGTACGAATATAGATCTTTTCCAGTCAGCTGCCCAGGTAGCTATCTTCCAGTCTCTTGGCATAACTGAATGAGTGCTTCCAGCGGGGCATCCGTTTGTTGAAACATCCCAATGATGTTTATTATTACTATTCCTGATGGCCATTTCTATATATAGATATACAGTATCTATATAATTATGCTTTGGGCTCTGCTACAGTCCTTAGGTAAGTGAGGCCACTGCAAGTGAAGCTGTGCCTACCATGTCATTAAAGGTTCCTCTCTGTGCACAGCGCCAGGAGTCTGGAGGCTCTGACTCGGAGCTCGGCCTGGCGCTTTCTTTGGAGACAGACATGCATTTACAGAGACCAACGATTTCTTCCCTTTGAGAAACCTAGAAAGGGGGAAAGGCAGCTTTGTAACCCAAGTGATTTATTTAGTAAATGCCTCTTTTCTTAGTTTAACAGGATTTGAAAAGCCAACCCAGGCCAAATGAGTTCTTCCATACTTTAATACACCTTGGCTAAATTTGAAAGCACAAGTAGTATTTTATATAATGAGAATAGGGAAACTTTATTACCTTTTCACATAGAATTTCAAGTATAGTGACTTGGTTAAGATCAATTTATATCCAAGTAGGCCATCATAGTGTTAACCATGAAATAGCACTGGGTTTTAAAGTCTTTGTAATTAATTTTAGAGCATCAGTCTATGTACAGGAGCAGTACCTGTGTCCAAGTGCCCTGCAGACATTATCGTTGAGAGGTGAAAAGGATGATCAGTCTGACTTCATAGCTGAAGGCACCCAGGCAAACAGAGCCTAGAAGACACTTGCTTACCCACTGCCACTGAGTTGATTCCAACTCAGTGGTGCTATAGGACAAAGTAAAAATGCCCCATAGGGTTTTCAAAGCTGTACATCTTTGCACAAGCAGACTGGTACATCTTTCTCTTGCAGAGCAACTGGTGGGTACGAGTCCCCTACCTTTCAGTTAGCAGCTGAGCACTTAACCACTGCACCACCAGGGCTTAACCACTAAGACGTGGAAACTGCCCTGATGTCAAGCAGCTAATCTTCTGTCACTTGCCAAACATTCCTGCTCTGAAATTTTCATGAACCAACTAGACCAACAAACTGTGTGGTCTGGATTAAAGAATATCTGCCTAAAAGGAAAGAAGTGATGTTAGCCAGAAGGCCAGATGGCAGCTGTATTTTCTGTAGCGCGCTACTGGGAAAGCAAGCTTTATGTGATTTTTGGTCATTTCTTACCATCTTAAAAGACTCTTTTCAGATTGAGTCATTGAGGGATTTAGCACTCAGATTTCAAAAAATGAATGCCACAGACAGACAGGCACGTTGTATAACGTAGGCACAGAATTAGAGTTAGTTGATGAGAATGTGTGTATCTCTTTTTCTTCCAGCATTATTATGACCTGTTCCTCTATCCCCTATCTTTTGTTGATTGGTTGGCTAAATTATCCCATAGCTAAAATCCATAGCTTACAAAACTGTGGAGTTCACTATAGAAAATATCTGACTAAAAAGGAGTATGAATTTATTATTGGTCTTTATCTTGTGGTTGACTGTTCACTCACATGTGACAAACCAGCAGTTAACATCACTCAACGTTATTATTTCCTTTTTTCAAGGAAGAGTGCCATTTCTCAATTACATTCTCCAGCCCCTTGGAGATTCAGCTCATCTTCCATGTTTAGGAGTTTTACTTTGAGTTTATAGGGTGAGTCCAAGATTTTAAAGAGAGCAAACAGATATCAACCTACACTGAGGTTACTTACCATAGCACATCAGAGTCAAGGAAAATTTCAAGAAATCGGCTAAGGTTGATTCATTTTCCAAATGGTGGGATCATCTCTAGGCATCCTATTCTTTCTTCCTCTATATTTCATTGGTTACCAAGGGTTGGTCACATTTCTTTTAATTGACTTCTGGTTTTATACTTCCTTCTGTAATATCACCTTCATCACTCTAAGTCTGACTCTCGTGGTCCCATTGCAGATTTTTCTGAGCTGCTCTAACCAAACCCATTTATCTTTTCTCATCCAATCAAATGTGTATCCTAATTTCAGTCTGATCATCATAACACACTGATATCATGATGATGTTTATATTTTTAGAAACTTTAAGGGATTGCATATTTTGTTCTACATCAAATCAAATCCAGATTTCTCTGCCTGGATTTTGTGGCCCAGGGTAACCATCTATTTCCTTTCTCCTCCAATAACCAACTTTATGTCCTCCTACTCCTACTCCAATATGTTGGCGCACTAGTCAGTGTCTGATGAAAGCCAACATCTATTCCATTTCTGTGATAAGTCTGTTCTCTCACTTGCAGTACCCCTCCCTTTTCCTTCTAGCTCTATAAATCCTTCCCATTCATCAACCCTTGGCTCAGATCCCACCTTTTCCTTCCAATTCAATTCAACACAGACTCATTGGGCAGCTGCCATTAAGTTGAAAGTCACCTTACAGTGCAAGGCTGTATGAACTGGGGTCCCTGCTATACTGTCTGAGTCTGTGTGGGCTACTCTAGGCCCCAAAATCCTTCTCCACTAAACTACTATGATACTTAAAGTCTAGATTAGCAGGCTCCAGAGTGCAGTGCTCAGAATAATCCACTTGGATACAGGAAGAATGTATTGGAACATATATTTGCATTTTTTCTTTTTAAATATTTATTTTGGAGTATTTTCATAAGTTACATGATATATTAATACAGAACTTTAACATTTACAAATAAGTAAATATACATCTTTTGGGGATTCACACACAAGCATTTTTATTAATAGAGTGAATGATCAAAACATACATAGACTCTCATATTCAGAACATTTTATTAGGATTTTAGGTCAGTAAACTGTCCTGCTCAAGTTCATTCATTCTTTCATTCAGCAGTTATTTACTAATTCCCTACAGTGTGCCAGACATGGCTGAGAGAGAGAGAAGTCAGACAGAAGAAGATCAAAATGTCAGCTTTGTTTCTGATGGAAGCCCAGTGGGAAATGTGGCTCTATATCAGGGCCAAGATGATTTGCTAATACTTTGCCCCTGAATTGAGTCAGCTCAGTCACAGGCAAAGATGGGCGATCACAGCCCCTTTTCTACTTCTCTCCACCCCAACCAAGGGCAGGGCCTGTCTCTCCAAGCATAGTGCATGGTCATGATCAGGTGAGAAGGCACCCTCTCTGCAGATCAGCAGGCAGATCCTGAAAGGAGAGAGGGCATTGCATGGAACATGCTCAGTTCATTCTTCCAAATGCCCCTATGAGATAAGTTGCTCCTCTCAGAGGTAGGGGGGAGCAGGTGGTAGATGGAGAGAGGTCAGCTGTGTTCCGGTAATGAGGTTGCCTCCTTAAAAAGAGATGCTCTGTTTTTTTTTTTAATTTTTTTTAAAATGTGCCTCCCTAAGAAGAGTGGACTTTTTTCTGCTTTACCAAAAGAATAAGCAAAACATATAAAACCTGTTGACAGGAATGAGGAGAATTATGTTCTTGAAGATGTAAAATATATCTGTAGTTAGGTCTGGAGATCCATGCCATTGTACACCACCACCCCAGAGTTCATCAGTTCATCCTCTGATTTCCTAACACTGGTTGAACAGAACAGTAGGTCGTGTGTGTGTGTGTGTGTGTGTGTGTGTCTGTGTAGTAAAAATGGCATGGCTCTTAATCTCATCGGGATAAATTGTGAAACTCTTCTCCCTCCTACTTCCCCCACACACTCTGTTTCTACCATTAAATTGTGATGTCCTTGGCACATTATAGAATAGAAGACATAGGCCAAGGCATGTGGTTTTGAAAACAAAGTTTGTTGTTTCTCATGGCTTAAACACAAAGCACAATATAGTGTCATTCTGATTTTTAAAAAATGGAGAGAAAGATATTTGGAAGCACATCTTATCCCAGAAGGCTCTCATCCCTGGGTAAGGGACCTTGTGAAGGTCATCTAGTCCCTCTTTGCTTGCTCCTGCCCATTTTCGTAGGGCAGAGCTCTAGCGTGAACCATTCTGGAAGATTAAAATCTATCTGATTTTTAAATATCTAGAGAAAAAAATTAACAATCTTCTTCAATAACTAAAATAAAATTCTTCAATACTAAATAAGATGATTAACCAAAGACTCAGAGGACACTTTTTCCCCAAAACTACAGTAAGGTTTCTTGCTGCAGTTAATAGTAATTTCCTTTCTATAGTGAGAGTGGACAGTTCATCGCCATCCTTTGTCTGGCACGTGATCTTAAGTTGGTTACCAGATTTACGACTATATAAGCCAGGCCTGGGTCCCTGGGCCCATAGAGTAAAGCACTTGACTAATAGCCAGAAGGTTGGCAATTTGAACTCATCCAGAAGTGTCATGGTAGACAGGCCTGGCAATCTGTTTTCCAAAAGGTCACAGCCTTGAAAACCCCATGGAACAGTTCTACTCTGCACACTTGGGGTTGCCATCAGTTGAAATACACTGAATAGCAACTAACAATAACAACAACAAAGCCAATCCTATGCCTTTATGTACCTTTTTCTTGTCCTTCAGTCCTTTCTGCAGTGTCATTTCACATCCTCTCCAATTCTCCACATCCCCCTTGTTGTTGTTGTTGTTAGGTGCCATTGAGTCAGCTCTGACCCATAGAGACCCTATGTACAACAGAACAAAACACTGCCCGGTCCCGTACCAGCCTCATAATCCTTGCTATGCCTGAGCCCATCATTGCAGCCACTGTGTCAATCCATCTCGTTGAAGTCCTTCCCTTTTCATTGACCCTCTACTTTACCAAGCACGATATCACAAGTAGGTGAGATGAAGTCTGGCCATTCTGGCTTCCAAGGAGCATTCCAGCTGTACTTTTTCCAGGACATAATGTGTTAGTTCTTCTGGCAGTCCCATGGTACTTTCAGTATTCTTTGCCAACAGCACAACTCAAAAGCATCAACTATTCTTTGGTCTTTCTTATTCATTGTCAGCTTTCACATGCATATGAGGTGATTGAAAATACCATGGCTTGGGTTAGGCACACCTTAGTCTTAAAGGAGACATCTTTGTTCTTCAGCACTTAAAAGAGGTCTTTTGCCCCAGATTTGCCCAGTGCAGTACGTTGTCTGATGTCCTGATTGCTGCTTCCATTGGTGTTGATTGTGGATCCAAGTAACATGAAATCTTTGACAATTTCAATGTTTTCTCCATTTATCATGATGCTGGTTATTGGTCCATTTGTAAGGATTTTCATTTTCTTTATGTTGAGGTGTAATCCATACTGCAGTCTGTAGTCTTTAATCTTCATCAGTAGGTGCTTCAGGAGCTCTGGTGGCATAGTGCCTAAGGCATTTGACTGCTAACCAGACGTCAAACCCACCAACCACTTCTTGGAAGGAAGACTGGGCAATCTACTTCCATAGACATACCACTTCAGAAACCCAAGAAGGGGTTGCTGTGAGTTGGAATTGACTCAGTGGCAGTGAGTTTGGTTTGGTTTTGGTTTAGTATGTGCTTCATGTCATCTTCACTTTCAGCAAGCAAGGTTGTGTCATCTGCATATCACAGGCTGTTAATGAGTTTTTTTTCCAGTCCTGATGCCGTGTTCTTAGTCATATAGTCCAGTTTCTCGAATTATTTGCTCAGCATACAGATTGAACAAGTGAGGTGAAAGGATACAGCCCTGACTCATTTCCTTCCTGATTTTAAACTATGCGGTACCCACTTGTTTTCTTCTCATGACAGCCTCCTGGTCTAAGTACAGATTCCTCATGATCACAGTTAAGTGTTCTGGAATTTCCGTTTATCTCAATGTTATCCATAATTTGTTATGATCCGCACAATCATATGCTTTTGCATAGTCAACGAAACACAAGTAAAGATCTTTCTGGTATTCTTTGCTTTCAGCCAAGGTCTATCTGCCTTCAGCAATAATATCTCTCATCCCATGTCCTCTTCTGAATCCAGCTTACACTTCTGGAAGTTACCTGTCAATATACTGCTGCAACTGTTTTTGAATTATCTTCAGTAAGATTTTATTTGCATGTGATATTAATGATATTATTTGATAATTTCCACATTCTTTTGGATCACCTTTCTTTGGGATGATTACAAATATGGATTTCTTCTAATCATTTGGCCAGGTAGCTGTCTTCCAAACTTCTTGGCATAGACAAGTAAGTGCCTCCAGTGCAGCATCCATTTGTTGAAACATCTAAATGGGTATTCTGTCACTTCCTGGAGCCTTGGTTTTATCAATTCCTTTATTGCAGCTTCAGCTTCTTTCTTCAGTACTATTGGTTCTTGAAGTACGTGAACATTGACCGATATTGTTTTGTACAGTAGCTCTGTATTTCTTCTGTCTTCTTTGGCTGCTTCCTGCATCATTCAATATTTTGCCCAGAAGATCTTTCAGAATTGCACCTTGAGGCTTAAATTTTTTTCTTCAGTTCTTTCAGCTTGAGAAATGCCAAGTGTGTTCTTCCCTTTTGTTTTTCTAACTCCAGGTCTTTGCACATTCCATTATAATCTTTGAATTTGAGTTTGTCTTCTCAAGCTGCTTTTTGAAATCTTCCACTCAGCTCTTTTATCATGTCATTTCTTCCATTTGCTTTAGCTACTCTCTGTTCAAGAGCAAGTTTCAGAGTCTCTTCTGACATCCATTTTTGTTTTTTCTTCCTTTCCTGTCTTTTTAATGACCTTCTGTTTTCTTCATGTCTGATGTTCTTGATGTCATCCCACAATTCCTCTGGTTTTCGGTCATTGGTGTTGATTGCATCAAATCTATTCTTTAGATGGTCTCTAAATTCAGGTGGGATATAATCAAAGTCATATTTTGGTGCTTGTGGACCAAAATAGTTTCTTCAGCTTCAGCTTGAACTTGCATAGGATCAGTTGATGGTCTGTTCCACAGTTAGCTCCTGACCTTGTTTTGGCTGAAGATACTGAGCTTCTCCATGGCCTCTTTCCACAGGTGTAGTCGATGTGATTCCTGTGTATTCCATCTGGTGAAGTCCATGTGTGTAGCTACCATTTATGTTGTTGGAGAAAGGTATTTGCAATGAATAAGTCATTGGTCTTGCAAAATTCTATCATGCAATCTCTGGGGTCATTTCTATCACCAAGGCCATATTTTCCAACTACTGGTGATTCTTCTTTGTTTCCAATGTTTGCATTCCAATCACCAGTAATAATCAATACATCTTGATTGCATGTTTGGTCAATTTCAGACTGCAGAAATTTAAAAATCTTCAATTTCCTCATCTTTAGCTTTGGTGGTTGGTATATAAATTTGAATAATAGTAATATTAACTGATCTTCCTTGTAGGTGTATAGATATGATCCTATCACTGACAGCATTGTACTTCAGGATAGATCTTGAAACATTTTTTGTGATGATGAATGTGACACTGTTTCTCTTCAATTTGTCATTCCAAGCATAGTACACTATATGACAGTCTGATTCAGTATTACCAAGAACAGTCCTTTTCAGCTTACTGATACCTAGGATATCAGTCTTTATGTGTTTCATTTCATTTTTGACAACTTCCAATTTTCCTAGATTCATACTTTGTATATTCCAGGTTCCAATGGTTGTTTGCAGCTGTTTCTTCCTATTTTAAGTTGTGCCACATCAGCAAATGAAGGTCCTGAAAGCTCTACTCCATCCACCTCATTAAGGTTGACTCTATTTTGATGAGGCAGCTCTTCCATAGATGTATTTTGAGGCCTTCCAACCATAGGGGCTCATCTTCCAGCACTATATCAGATAGTGTTTCAGGGCTATTCATTAAGTTTTTCAGTAATATATCAGACAGTGTCTCACTGCTATTTATAAGGTTTTCACTGGCCAGTGCTTTGAGAGTTGATGGCCCCTCCCTTCTTCCCAGTCTGTCTTACTCTGGAAGCTCTACTGAAACCTGTCCACCATGGGTGACCCTGCTGGTATTTGAATACTGGTGGCATAGCCTCCAGCCTCACAGCAACATGCAAGCCATATCTTTCATCTAAGATAGCTACTCTAGGTCCTGCAGTCTTGTCACACTTTAGCTGGCAAGAATGTCAAAAGAGGAAGGGGAAAGAACACCCCCTTCCTTTTAAGATTACAACCAGAAGTTGTGCATATCACTTCCATACCTACCCCATTGACTAGAACTTAACTACATGAACATACCTGTAAGGGAGGCTGGAAAATAAGGCTTTTAGCTGGGTGATCATGTGCACAGGAAGAACTTCAAGGATCTACTATTAAAAGGAGGAGAAAATGGATATTGAGGGTCAAAAATGTGTCTCTGCCTCTGGTCTTATAGAGCCAGCCTGAAAAAAAAACATGTTTTGACCATTAATTCAGCTAACGTACTTGTAAGCAGAATATAAGACATGTAATGATTTAGAGGAGAAAAATATTACTGTGCAGTAGAAGCCCAGACTACTAGATAAGCTTATTGTTGCAGCCTTGTAGGTCTAAGATCTGGAATTCAAAAATAAGGTCCACCTCTTAGGCTACTTAAAAAGAAGTTGAAGCTTACCTACCAAGAGTATCTTTTAGTATTACTAAAGGCAGAGTTATCAGTTTAAATAGATTGAATACAAAACCAAGATCATAACTTTCATGTTTACTGTGGTATCAGTCCACAGAAGCCATGCTCCTCTGTTGCCCCTTGATCCATATTGTCCTTAATTATTCTAAGTTATTGTCCAGCTTCTCTGAAAGAGGTAGTGATACATAATCAAGGCCTGTAATGATAAAAATATTATGTTTTAACAGGTAGTGAATGAAAATGTTAAGGTTGTTTTGTTTTGTTTTAATTTTACCAAATCTACTGTCCCATTGTGAAAACCGCATTCCTTTAAGGATGTCTGTTCTAGGAAAGTAATAATAAAAAAGACACTTCTGACTATAATGCTTTCCTGTTGCATCAGGGACTCGCATGTTGTATTTGTTTGATTAGCCATGTGCTTTTTCCTGTTAGTGTCCACATTCATCTGTTTCTATTCTAACCCTGGTTTTCATCTCAACTTGACAGACCAACCTGGATTTTGACAGTCATACTGATTTTTATCTATTTAAACTGCTAGAAGCAGTATGTGATTTTATCCCTAGCTTTTGTTATTGAGAAAAGTAATAAAAACCAAAGCAGAATTAGATCAGGAACATCCATTATTTTAACCAAGAACGAAAATAAATATATAGCACTACCTAGGTAAGGGATTAATTTTTCTTAATGTCCAGGGGATGTTAGAAATTACATTTAAAATGTGTTTCTTAGCTGACCATTTATTTGATATACAAATGTTAACATTTCTACTGTCTCTTGTGGAAATGATAAAAATAGTAAGAAGAACTCATTTGTTGAGTGCTTATATGCACCAATTTCTGTGGCCAAAGCTTAAGCCTAGGATCAGTCCCACCCAAACTGCATGTCTGCTACACAGCAGAGGAAGGAAAACCAGGGAGCTTTTGGTAGAAGATAAACAATAGGTGCCCATTTCAGTATTACTAATCCCATTTAAATAGATCATACATTCTCAACAGGGGTGATACTGCCCCCAAAACCAAAAAAACCAAACCTGCTACCATTGAGTTGATTTGGACTCATAGTGACCCCCATTGGGTTTCCAAGGCGGTAAATCTTTATGGAAGTAGATTGCCCCATCTTCCTTCTGCGGAGAGGCTTGTGGGTTTGAACCACCAGCCTTCTGGTTAGCAGAATGCCTTAGGGACTGTACCACCAGAGCTCCTTGATATTGCCCCAAAGAAGGTAATAACTCGTTCTTGTGAGTGAAAAAATCAGGTATTGTGACTGTGGTCCTCCAAAGGCCACACACAGGACATGATAAAGTATATCTGTGGTGGTAAAATTTCAAAGGGGTAAGTAAGGGTCATTAAGAATAAAAAAGTCTAAAAAGTCTCAGATGGAACAATAATTTTTAAAAAGTTGAGAAATTCTGGTGTAGATGAAAAAGCGGGTGTGGAGAGACTTAGGTGACTTGCCTAAGGTCACATAACTAGTGAGTAGTTGAGCTGGGGTTTGAATTCTTACCTGTCTCTAAACACCAAAAAACCAGACTCACTGCCATTGAACTGGTTCTGACTCATAAGCTACCCCTATTGGGTTTCCAAGGCTATAAATCTCTACAGAAGTAGATCACCCCATCTTCTTTCGCAGAGTAGCTGAAGGGTTTGAACCACTGACCTTCTGGTTAGTAGCCAGATGTCTTGTCCACTACGCCACCAGAGCTGCTTATCTATCTCTAAAGTCTGTACTATTCCCCTTGTTATATGTGGAGATTAGATTTCTGTATCAGTATACAACCACTTATTTCAGTCATGTCAAAGGCTCTTTAGCCTCAGAACCAAACCAAACCAAAAACTCACTGCTGTCTAGGCGATTTGACTCATAGCAACCCCTTATTGGGTTTCCAAGGCGGTATCTCTATGGAAGTAGATTGCCCAGTCTTCCTTCTGAGGAATGGCTGGTGGGTTTGAACTGCCAGCCTTCTGGTTAGCAATCAAATGCCTTAGGCACTATGCCACCAGAGCTCACTTTTGTCAAAGGAGCTGCCTATGAAAGTAATAAAGGCAGAATATTGTGATAGGGGTTGGTGGTTAGTTTCTTGAAGCCCAGTCTACTAGGTCCCTGCTTCCACTGCCCTTTTTTATGAAGAAAGATTTCTTCAGAATACAGTGAGAAAATGTCTTTCTTCCTCCTTGTCTTCCTTCCTCCTTCCCTCCCTTCCTTCTTTTTCTTTCACTCAACCTTGAATAACTTGAAAAAACTTGAATAATTATCCTTCCATGTCTCTAAGCTACAGAAGTCATAGAACACATCACTACTGACAGGGCTCACAGGAGACTACTTTATCATTCCTGCTTATGAATGCTCAGTGAGAGGTATGAAGATACATCCTTTGCCATTGTATCCCTACAAACAAGCTTCATAAGAAGCCAAATTCCAGTCAGAAGGCTGCTAGGTGAGCTGCAAACTGAGAAGGAATAAGAAAAATTAGAAATTTAATGACATAAAGTCCTTGAACCTCTCCAGAGCTCAGTGTGGTGGGCAGAATAATGGTCTCTGGAAGATGTCTGTGCCGTAATAACCTGGGACCTGTGAACAAGATACCATACGTGATTAAATTGAAGACCTTGGGATGAGAGGTTATCCTGGATTATCTAGGCAGACCCAGCCTACTCACAGGAGTCCTTTAAAGTGGAGAACCTTTCCTAGTTGAGGTCAGAGTCAGAGGGAGATATGACTATAGAAGAATGGCTAGACAGAAGATGTTAGGTTGCTGACCTTGAAGATGGAAGAAGGAGCCACAAACCAAGGAATGTGCATGTCCTCTAGAAGCCAGAAAAGACAAGGAAGTAGCTTCTCCCCAGAACCTCCAATAACGAATACAGCTCTGCCAACATCTTGGTTTTAGCCGATAGAGACCCATGCAGTACTTTTGAACCATAGAACTATAAAATAATAAATTTGTGTTGTTTTAAGCTACTAAGTTTGTGCTGATTTGTTACAACAGTTGTAGGAGACACTCAGTTTCCTCTCCTATTCCATGAGGAGAATAGGATGATCTATGTCATAGATTTGTTGTAAGCATTAGCTAAAATAATTGGTGAAAAGTACTTAACGTAGGGAATATAATGATATATTATGAACTTGTCAGTGTTTAGGTAGACAAAGTTTGCACTCTGGATCTACTTTTCCCGTTTTATATTGTTGATAGACTTCTTTCTTTATGTCAGTGACAATAGTCAAGTCTTGGACTGACCCTGTCAGTTTATGGCAACTTTGCATATCTCTCCTCTGATTCATCATATGTTGATTTTATATTTCAACTTTCAGAAGATGTTTTTATTTCATTTGTTCCCAAGTTACTGGAAGTTCCTTGAAGTGCCTCTTAAGTACCACCAACTCTTAGGTCTTCCCCCAAAGCAGTACTTCCCTCTTTTTCCCTGACTGAAGAAATGCCTGAAGGTTTGGTGTGAGGTCTGTTGAGAAGTGGAGGAGGGAAGTTACCAAAAGTAGCAGAGAGACGGAAAGGGCCAGTTGCCAAGTCCCCAAGTTACAGAGGGGAAGCCCCAGGTGGGACTGCCATTATAGAGGGAGGCATTCCAAGTCAGGGCATGACTTTGCTAGGAAGAATTAACTCAGAGTATTGTTTTCTTTTTTTAATTTAACATAAGTTTTGTTGTTGTTATTGTTTAATGACTAAAAAAATCTGAAAATGAGAATCATCACAGTGTAACATTGGCTGAGTTGCTGCAGGTCAGTTGAGTCGCTGGATAGACCCTGGTATAAATGAATTGAAGGCCACAGGTTTTTCTCCATCTTCATTGAGTTGATTAGATTCAGAGAACAGCTTTTGCATTTTCACAGAAAAAAAAAAACAAAACAGACTTGTATTCCTACTACCCAAGTGCTAACAATATGTGTGTTTACATATGTTATCTTTTAATCCTCACACCATGACTATGAAATAGATATTAGTCCTGTTTCCTGCTGAGGAAGGGAAGGTATTCTCACAATATGACTATGAATTAGATGTTGTTGTTAGGTGCTGTCAAGTCCATTCTGACTCATAGCAGCCCTGCGTACAACAGAATGAAACACTGCCTGGTCCTGCACCATCGTGGCTATGTTTGAGCCCATTTTTGCAGCCACTGTGTCAATCCACCTCCTTGAGAGTTTTCCTCTTTTTTGCTGACATTCTCCTTTACCAAGTATGATGTCCTCCAGGAACTGGCCCCTCTTGATAACGTGTCCAAAGTACAGGAGACAAAGTCATGCCATCCTTGCTTAGAGGGGTATTCTGCCTATACTTCTTCCAAGACAGATTTGTTTGTTCTCCTGAAACAGATAACAGATATTATTACCCCATTTATAGCTAAGAAAATGAGGGCTTAGAGAGGTGGCTGCTATACTGGTTTGGCTGGAACACCAGTATAATTGCTGTCTGGGGCTGCTGGCTAGTTGCCTAACTATACCTCTCAGTTGTAATTCACTCCTCAAGGTCCATTCGTTGAACTTTTTCTCTGAACCCAGAGATAATCAGACTCTACAATAATATATTCAGGCTGACAACATAAGCAGAAAGCCCTTGGGATATTTTTTCTTGAGGACCAGGAACTTGTTTCCAGTATCCAGGGCTCACAGACTTCTCCTGCCCTTTAAGCCAATCAGATCTCACACACCCCAGTGTTCTTGCTGAAATGCACATCTGAACATTTTACTACTTTGCATATGATAGTCAGGGGCTTCTTCTCACTGCCCTCAGGATAAGTTGAGGCTGTTACCTGACTTACAGGCCTTTCTCTGATAGAAGAGTGGTTAAAGCAGTTGGCTGCTAACCAGAAGGTTGGCAGTTCAAACCCACCAGCTGCTCTGTGGGAGAAAGATGAGGCAGTCTGCTTCCATAAAGATTTACAGCCTTGGAAACCCTGTGGGGCAGTTCTGCTCTTTCCTATAGGGCCACTGTTTGAGTTGGAATTGATTTGATGGGAGTGGCTTTGGTTTTTTGACTCCATTTGAGGAATACCGAACACCCCCTCAGGGCTGAATCTCTTTTGCCTCTGGACTTTAGTATATGCAGTTCCTTCTGCTGGAATAATTTTATCCCTCCTTTCTTCCCTCTTCACTATGCCACATTCATCTGGCTAACTCAGAGACCATCTTAGATGCAATTTCCACTTAGAAGCTTTCATTAACCCTCCTATTGCTGGTTATTTGGCAGAGATTCTACTTCCCAACTCTAAGTGCTCTAATACAAACTTGAGCTTTCCCTATAATGGTACATGTTGAATTGTATCCATTTATTTGGTAACTCTCATCACAGTGAAAGTTCCTTGAAAGTTAACATTCATTCACTATTGTTTTACCTAGTACCTGGCACAAGTCTCTGTTTATAGGAGGCAAACAATAAAATTTCCTTGAATGAATAAACAAAGAATGGAAGGCCTCTGTCCAAATCTTGGCTGTGCCACTTTCCAGTTATGACTTTTCACACATTGCTTATACTCTTAGGGCCTCAGTTTCCTTACTTATGAAAAGATTTAGTTGAGATGATATTGTTCCTTTTAAACATGAGCATACTGAGATTTGTTTGCAACTCATTAGCCTTCCAGGAACCATAAATCAGTGATCATCTCTTGCAGATGATAAGTTGGGAGCATTGCCACAGATTTTGAGCATGAAATAATGATTTTACTTACATACATTAACGGTCAACAGACTTACCTGTTTTTGTGTTGAAATGCATATCCTTGACCCAAGGGTATATTTAAACTGTAGGATACCTTCTTCATTTAGGCTGATTGTCACATGCGAAAGGAGCCTTTGGGACCTAAGAAAATAATAAATTCTGCTTCCGTACCCTTTTTTATTGTTATATCTGTCTGTTTTCACTTAGAGAGAGTTAATGAAATCTTTGGCTGTGCTGAGAATGTCAGGTTAAGATACTTAACTGTTAGATGAGAACAGTATCAAATAAGGAAAAAGAATTTGCAAATTTTTCTGATTATCCACAGACTTTAGTTGGTAATAGATATAATGTATTAATGATGTTATCAGTTTGAAGATACTGTTTTGAAGACTAAGGTGCACCTACACCAAGCCGTGGTATTTTTGATCACCTCGTATACATGTGAAAGCTGGACAATAAATAAGGAAGACCAAAGAAGAGTTAATGTCTTTGAATTGTGCTATTGGCAAAGAATACTGAAAATACCATGGACTGCCAGAAGACTGAATAAATCTGGCCTAGAAGAAGTGCAGCTAGAATGTTCTATGGAAGTGAGAATGGCCAGACTTCATCTCACCTACTTTGGTCATGTTGTCAGAAGGGACCAGTCTCTGGAGAAGGATATCATGCTTGATAAAGTAGAGGGCAGAGGAAAAGGGGAAGGCCCTCAACGAGATGGATTGACACAGTGGCTGCAACTATGGGCTCAGGTATAACAAGCATTGTGAGGAGGCACAGGACCAGGCAGTGTTTCCTTCTGTTGTACATAGGTTTGCTGTGAGTCAGAGCCAACTCTACAGCACCTAACAACGGCATTAACTGTGTGAGATATTTGCCATGAAAATAAAGGGGAAAAAAGCAAATTACTAACATACTAGCAGTAAAATAAAATAACTACAGTAGCTCACACTTGGTGTTCACATAGGTGAACTCTATGGTGGAGACACCTGTGTCAAACTATAAGATTGTATTTGACAGTTATACATTTTGGGAGTTGCTATCATCTGAATTCCATAGGAATAAGAATCTCACCGTATCTGAAAATATCTTTAGATATTTCGTTAATATGTAGGTATAAAAGTGGTGGTTTAGTGGAGGAGCCCTAGTGGTGCAATGGTTACGCGCTTGGCTGTTAACCAAAATGTCGGAGGTTTGAACCTACCAGCTGTTCTGCAGAAGAAAGATGTGGCAGTCTGCTTCTATGAAGACTATAGCCTTGGACCTTGAGAGCTTGTTTGGAGGTTCTAGCAGGGAAGCGCAGCTACTCATACAACCTTGTCTGAAGGTCGGTCCTCCTCTGTCGGGGAAGGTAGTCCTCTTCAACCAAGCGCACAGCTTCAGGAAGGATGCACATGGATCGGTGAGGGAGGAAGAGGTTACCTGCCTAGCCAGCCAGATCAGCCGAATCAACCCTGGCAATCAATGGGGTGACAGATGTCACAGCCAGATTGCCCTCACACTGTTGGCTTCCAGCCAAACAAAAGACAGGCATATGAGTTGAACATTTACCTGAGGTAGATACACTCCTTGGAGAGATCAATCATGGGAGAAAGAAGGGTTGTTTATGCACAGGGAGACAGCTCAGGAGGCAGGAGTGCATGGAGGGATGGACACAGGGAAGAGGTAACTATTGGGAGGAAGTGGGAGGGGAGCTGTTGCATTGTGGGAAATTGTAGTCAATGTTGTGAGGCAAAGTGTATGTGAGCTGCTGTATGGAAAGTGAATTTGCTCTGTAAACTTTCACCCAAATCACAATTAAAAAAAAAAAAAAAACTAGCCTTGGAAACCCTTCTGCCTTGTCCTATAGGGTCTCTGTGAGTTGGAATCAACTCCATGGCAGTGGGTCTGGGGTGTGTGTGTGTGTGGTTTGTGATAGAATTCTTACTTTTTATGCGGAAGACCAGGTTAAATTCCCAGCCAGTGCACCTTACGTACAGCCACCACCTGTCTGCCAGTGGAGACTTTAGTGTTGCCATAGTGCTGTTATAGATTGAATTGTGTCCCCCAAAATCTCTGGTAGCATAGTGCCTAAGGCACTTGACTGCTCACCAGAAGGCTGGCGGTTCAAACCCACCAGCCACTCCTCGGAAGGAAGGTTGGGCAATCCTACTTCCGTAGTGATACTGCCTCGGAAACCCAAGGAGGGGTCGCTATGAGTCGGGGCCGACTCGACGGCAAATAACAGCAAAATATATGTTGTAAATCCTAATCCCTGTACTTGTGGGTGAAATCCCATTTGGGAATAGGGTTTTCTTTGCTGTGATAATGAGGCCACATAGATATAGGATGTTTGTTAAGCCAATCAATTTGGAGGTACAAAAGAGCACATGAGGCACAGAAGAAGGCAGACCTGAGGAAGACTGACATTTTCTGAGAAAGGAGGCAGACCAGTCTACAAGCCCAGGAATTCTAAGGATGGTCAACTAGAGAAGCTGAGAAAAGGATTTCCCTCAGAAGCTACAGAGAGAGCTCCTTGCCCTAGAGCCTTTCCTAGAACTCGGACTTCTAGCCTAAGCTGTGAGAAAATGTATTTCTGTTTGTTAAAGTCACCCCATTGTGGTATTTCTGCCACAGCAGCACCAAGAAACAGAGACAGATGCTGAGCAGGTTTGGGTGGAGCTTCCTAACTAAACCAGACTAAGAAAGGCCTGGCAATCTGCTTCTAAAAATCGGGCATTGAAAACCCTGTGAATCACAATGATCTGATCCAAAGCCAGTCACAGGGAAGGCGCAGGACTGGGCAGCATCAGTGACGCGTGGGGTCATCATGGGGGCTGGGGCTGACTCATGGCAGCTAGCACCAATAATAAACTAAAGTAGTAACTTACTGGGAGTCTCTCTAGGTGCAATTAATTTTGCCTAAAATTTGCTCTACAATTTCTGGTAATTGTATCTAATTCAAGACCTGAAAATAGACTAAATTTTTAAAAAAAATTATTTGTTAAGCTTATTACAAAAACTTAGTATTATTGAAAGGATAAACCCAATCGGGTAAAACATTAGTTGTTGTTGTTGTTGTTGTTATGTGCCGTCGAGTCAACCCCCGACTCATAGCGACCCCTCCTTGGGTTTCCGAGGCAGTATCACTACGGAAGTAGGATTGCCCAACCTTCCTTCCGAGGAGTGGCTGGTGGGTTTGAACCGCCAGCCTTCTGGTTAGCAGTCAAGTGCTTTAGCCACTAAAACATTAGTAGTCACAGTAAATTCACTACAAAATGAATTTCATTTAGACAGATTGTTTTTTACCTAGCTTTATTAGGCCAGGTGGGGTAGTGGTTAAAGCACTCAGCCATCCTTTATTGCGTGGCTAGGATTTGGAATCAACTCCACAGAGTGGATTTTTTTTTTCCTTTAGACTGGCTAATTACCATTACAGTGTTTATGAGTGTATGCTTCTTATTCTTGCCATTCTAAAACCCCAAAATCCAATCGATTTTAACTCATAGTGACTCCATAGGACAGAGTAGAGCTGCCCGACAGCGTTTCTAAGGTATAAATCTTTATAGATGCAGACAGCCACATCTTTCTTCCACAGAGGGGCAAGTGTGTTTGAACTGTTGACCTTTCAGTTAGTAGATGAATGCCTAACTGCTTGTGCCACCATGGCTCCTCCTTTTGCCATACTTTCATGCAGTGTTGCTTATTAACAAACTGTGATGGTCCCTGACCTCCTGACTCATCAGAGCCCATTTCTAGGTCCAGTGGCCTTGACCCCATGTGGACCAAGCACAGTCTCTTAGCAACACATCAGGAAAACAACAAAGACAAATGAATTTGTTATTTCTCAGCTGACAAGCTAGTCTGAGCTCAAATCAGAGCCAATGAAAATTATTTGATAAAAATCTATACTTTTTAAGAAACTAAGAAGACATCTTTATTTTATATGGGAAATAAATTTGGTGGTTTGTTTTGTCATAGCTTTTGTATCTGATTATAGATACTCAAATTACTTTGTAAGAATGTTTAAGTAGATTAAAGAAATTAAGAAAATCATGTCCAAATTTACATATGCTAGTACTGAAAGTAAAGGCAATTTTTGTTCTACAAACGGAGGTATACTACCTACTACCTATTATTGTCAAGCTACTTCCAACTTACGGTGACCCCATATATTATAGAGTAGAACTGCTCCATAAGGTTTTTCTGGTTATGATCTTTACAGAAGCAGATCACCAAGCCTTTCTTCAGCTGGGTAGGTTCAAACCACCAACCTTTAGGTTAGAAGCCAATTGCAAACTGCTTGTACCACACAGGGATTACTACACATAAGGTATAAACTTGTTGCGATCAAGTGAATTCTGACTCATAGCAACCCTATTGGACAGAGTAGAATTGCTCCATTAGGTTTTTAAGGCTATAAATCTTTACAGAAGCAGACTGCCACATCCTTCTCCTTCAGTGTGGCTGATGGGTCAAACTACTGACCTTTTGGTTAGCAGTCTGCACCTCCAGAGCTCCCGCATGGGGTATAGGCACGGCTGGGTTAGGGCATGTGAGGGCACTGAGCACTGATAGTCTGTGGTGCCCTTCTTCTGCTTCCTCATACATTCTAATGGGATAAGTAAGTTAAATATGTATGTGTGTGTGGGTATGGCTGTGGCTGTGGGTGTGGGTGTGGGTGTGTGTCTTAGCTATCCATGATGTAATTTCTTTTTAAATGTGACTATCATAATCTGTCCTTGCCCAGTAACTTCTCATTTTGAATGAATCCAGTTGCATATTGGGTGAATGTAGCAAGAGTCAGGCTCCACAGCCCACCTCCACCTCTTATTTATTAGAAAGAAATAGTATACTCCTAAGAGACTCACCTTGGGAGCTCTGGTAGCATAGTGACTAAGGCACTTGACTGCTAACCGGAAGGCTGGCAGTTCAAACCCACCAGCCACTCCTCAGAAGGAAGATGGAGCAATCTACTTCTGTAGTGATACTGCCTCGGAAACCCAAGGAGGGGTCACTATGAGTCGGGTCTGACTCGATGGCACATAACAACAAGACACTCACCGAGATAAGGAGTTTCACATACACAGGAGGGGACCATAGGAGACAGATGCCAACAAAGGTGTTGAAGTGGTAGGGCCCTCATAGCTTAAACAACCTTGTGTGTGGGCACCCTTGTAGCCTTGCGTGAACTTTACTTCTGGCCACATTCTCACACATGGGAGCTGGTGTCAACTTCATTTAGTCCCTTGCCAGTTCCCTCCCACTGCAGCACTCACTTTCCCTTATGTCCTGTGTACTTGGCATCTGAGTCTTTGCTTTGGACAACTGGTGCCTCTGTTTTGTTGATGCACTAAGCACGTGCTTACCTTGTTTATTGCTTAATCTGTCCCTGGGTATAAGTGCACATGAAAGTTCGTTAAACGTTAAAGTTCAAACACTAAAAGTTACTAGTCATGTTGATTAACTGAATGACAGTATAAATTCCTCTATATTCTTTTAAAATATTATTTGTCATCACTCAGATCAGTGATTCTTAATTGGTGGATCTTGAGGGATATACTTTAAAAACAATGTATTCTCATAGCTTCAATTTTAAATTACTGTACTTGTTATTCCAGATAGCATTGTAGGAAAATAAGAATGGTTTCAATACCAAAAGATTAAAAAGCCCTCGTTTAACTAATCTTCAGTAAAAAGATTGGACATTGGCAGAGTATGTGACAGAGAAGAAACAGAAGGAAGATGAGCTCTTTACTGGAATAGTGCAGTGTGTGTTCCCAAAGAGTGGGGATCCAGGCAGACTTTCTAAACTGAGGAAACCAAACCAGTTACCATCAAGTTGACTCCAACTCATGCTGAGCCCATGTGTCAGAGTAGAACTATGCTCCACAGAGCTTTCAGTGGCTCGTTTTTTTAGAACTCAATGACCAAGCCTTTTTTCCAAAGTGCCTCTGGGTGGAGTAGAACCTCCAGCTTTCTGGTAGCAGCTGTGAGTGTATTAACCATTTGCACCACTAGGGATTTTTCAGTTTTTATAAAACCAGAAACCAAACCTCTTGCCATCAAGTCGATTCTCATAGTGACCCCATAGGACAGAGTAGAACTGTAAACCTTTATGGAAGCAGACTGCCACATCTTTTCCTACGAAGCACCTGATGGGTTCAAACTGCTGACCTTTCAGTTAGCAGCCGAGCACTTAATAACCACTGTGCCAGCAGGGCTCCTTCCATACTTTATAGGGGAGGCAAAAAGCCCAAGAGAGGACACACGAGGAAAGCATTTGGTAATGTTATAAGGAGGAAGAAAAAAGTCTCCTGAGCAATGCTCAGAGCAATTCCTCGCACATAGTTGTTTTGTTGTTAGGTGCCATCGGTTGGTTTCTACTCATAGAGGCCCTATGTTGTTGTTGTTATGTGCTGTTGAGTCTGACCCGACTTATAGCAACCCCTCCTTGGGTTTCTGGGGCGGTATCACTACGGAAGTAGATTGCCCCGTGTACAACAGGGAAATACTGCCTGGTTCTGCACCGTCCTCACAGTCATTACTATGCTTGAGACCATCATTGCAGCCACTGTGTCAGTCCATCTCATTGAGGGCCTTCCCCTTTTTTGCTGACCCTCTACTTTACCAAACATGATATCTTTCTACAGGGACTGGTCCCTCCTGATAACAGGACCAAAGTACAAGAAATGAAGTCTGGCCATTCTCTCTTCTAAGGAGCATTCTGGATGTACTTCTTCCAAGACAGATTTGTTTTGTTCTTCTGGCATTCCAAGGTATATTCAACATTCTTCGCCAACACCATAATTCAAATGCATCAGTTCGTCTTCAGTCTTCCTCATTCATTGTGCAGCTTTCACATGCAGATGAGGCAATTGAACTCACAGTGGCTTGGGTCAGGTGCACCTTAGTCTTCAAAGTGACACATAGTAGACACTCAATAAATAGTTTTAAGTGAATAAATGACTTTTGACTGCCCAGCCAAGGATTGGTAGAATTTACTCCTGAAATAGAGTGCAAAAGTGACAAAGAGGAAGTAGATAGAAGTGATGAGAGATGTTGTTGGGGCATCTGCCAGAAGTCTTATTCATATTTAAATGAAAGCAGGGTCTCAGTTACCAGTGTGTCTCACTGACATTTTCATCTCTGAGAAGGTAAAGAAAATGAAGGGAACTGCTGTTTTGGGTCTAATTTTAACCAAGAAGAGATTGGTTGGAGAAACAGAAGTGGAAAGAATCTTTATCCATTTTTTCAGTAAATATTTACTGATGGGCTGCTTTGTGTCAGGCCCTTGGCTTGGGAGATTGTGATCATGCCATTTTAGCTTTTGTGATCAACAAGGAACAGATGATGGACACAAGGAGACATGGACTGTGGACCCTAGGAGGAAAATTTTGAATGTAGATGTGATTCTATAGCCTGAAACTCTAAAAGAGAAGGTGACTAAAGAGATATAAATTAATTATGTTAATTCGAGTCCTTAATGTGTGCTCCCAAAGTGCCTCAAACCTCCCCACTAATCACATGTCATGTTGGATTTTCATGACCTTTGATCCATCTCTATTTATTGTGAAACACTGAACTTCAAGAGGGTAGGGCTGCATCTGTCATGTTTGTCTTTGTATTCCCAACCCCTAAGATACTGGCACTCTACTTCCATAAAGATTTACAGCCTTGGGAACCCAATGGAGGTCACTATGAGTCAGAATAAACTCAGTGGCAGTGGATTTGGTTTAGGACAATGGCACATAACTGGTGCCCAATAAATACATCTGCTGAAAGAAAGAATGAATAAGTAAGTGAATGAATGGATGAACAAAAATGACACAATCATGAATAGTTTCTCAAATTATCAAATGATACTGTACACACTCACAAACATACACACCACTCACACTCCAAATCTAATATTCCCTAATTCTTTGAATGATTAGAATTAAAGATTTGAAAGGTCTGAAAAATGAGAAAGAGGAGATACCTGTGGCTGCAAAAGGCATGCTTGAATTAACTCAAATATGAAAGACCATTTAAAGAAGAATGCAAGGAGAGGCAGATAACCAAGAACAAATACCAAACGGGGATTCAATCCCATTAGAACAGTGTCAGGAAGCCTAAAGTCCTGAGTGAGCTGAAGTATGCAAAAAATTCTGAAAACAACAAAAGAGACTTAAAAAGTTGGCAAAGAACAGTCTTACAGAATGTGAAGGTGGTTAAATGAGCCAGACACAGAAAACTGGAATGCTCGTGATGTTAAGTGAGTTGTGCCCACTTTTTATAACAGGATAATTGTAATTTCTATCGAGACTGAAAGTCTACTTTTATCATAACTTCCATTTCAGAATTTTGTCTTGCAGAACAAGGAAGGAATCGGCCCCCTGATGAGAAGAATTGGGGACTAATCATGTCCTTTTATTCTCGCCTTTTAATCAAGGACAGTGATTTGTCACCTGGTCTGTATCAAGTCCACAGAAGTGGATTTATTTTGTTTGTTTTGGTTTAAGAGTAGAACAAAATGTGAATGCCAGGGAATTGAGGCCCACAGCAGCTTAATATAGGACCTTAGCTCGTCATCATGTATCGGTGTCGCCTGGCCACGTTGCATCCACAGGCCTGAGAACACTTGTGGCTATGACTGTTCAACTCCAATTAGTCATCTTGGGAGAATTTCAGAGAATTAAGAAAGCCTACAAAGCCTGGGAGTTGACAACAGCAAATTTTTAGAATTTATTCTGAAACTTTGCACTCAGAAAAGGAAGTGATAATCACAGGCACCAGTAGGAAGAAGCCAGGCAGGACTAAGCTATTTTCCTGTTCAGTAGAGTAACTGGAATGTCAAATGAAGAAAGTGTGGTAGATATGGCAAGTATGAATTTTATCAAGGCGATTTTTATAAGCTCTTAGGATTTCATTGTGGAGTGAATGAGAAAGTATGAGCTGCATACCAATGGTTAAATGGATTCAAACCAGAGTTTGCAAACCAACCCAAAGAGTGATAAAGAATGGGCCTGTGTGAGCTCAGATGATCTGTGCACATCTGCTTCTGTTTTTGTCTGTTTCTTTTTAATACTTTTGATGAGTTTGACGAAAATAGTAGAAATAACTAACATTTATTGAACTCTTATGTGTCAAGCACTATTCTCTTTATGCATACTAGTTTATTTAATCCTCTCAAAAATCCTATATGGTTGGTACTCTTTCTTCCTCATTTTATAGACAGATAAACTGTGGCACAGAGAGTTTAAGTAACTTTCTCAAGGTCACACAGGTCTTAAGAAGCAGAGTTGAGATGCAAGCCCAGACTGTCTACTTCATGGCATAATGAACACAAATGAAATCCTTTACTTTGTGAATGACCAAAGCTCAAATGAACAGCTAAAGTAGAAAGTTACAGATTTGTTATCCAAGAGAACTCTAATAGACTAGAAAAATTGACCAGATGATCAAGACAAATTTATTTGAGGCAAATATAAACTCATGCACTTAGGTTCCAAAAAAATCAACTGCAAAAGTGAAGATGGGAGAAATGAGACTTACTGAGAGTTTATGTTAAGAGGTGTTGGTGGTTTTATCATTAACCTTTTTTAACTGGTTTTAATTGACTATAGGCTTATTATGACCAATATATAGTATGATGTGATAACACTCTTAGACTACATTTTATAAAACTATCAAAAATATATATAGGAGAGAATTTTTTGAGTGCACTCAAAAATAAAGTTCTGAAGATCTAACAGTACAAAATGTCTTATCCACAAAATAATTTCTAAACAGAAAACCCACTGCCATCAAGTCAATTCCAACTCCTAGAACTGGGGGTGTAGTGGTTAACAGCATTTGGCAGCTAAGTTCGAAACCACCTGCCACTCTGCAGGAGAAAGGTAAGGCAGTCTGTTTCCAGATTTACAGCCTTGGAGATCCTATGGGGCAGTTCTGCTCTGTCCTAAAGGGTCTCTATGAGTGAGAACTGACTTGATGGCAGTGGGGTTTTTTGGTTTGGAGATAGAACGAGGAGCGATGCAGAGGAAGTAGAAAAGCAGAGTTGACTCAATGTTAGCTAAGAACTGACAGTTAATCTTGCGTAGGAAAAGCTGTTCTTAGGAGGTAGTGAATCTCCCTCCCATCACAGAATTTGTTTGAGCAGAGCCTAGATAACCCATTAATGGAGATGTTGGAAAGGGGATTCACTCATAATTCAGGAAGAAGGGGAACCTTCATGTCCCTTGTAACTCAGGGTTCCAACAGGACAGAATTGTTAGGCTTCTCTCTGTGGAACCTGCAGTGAGGGATATATGAGATGACTGAGTGTTGGAATTGAACCAACTTGCAGGCCTGTTGAATACACTGAAATGTGGAGATACTTTTCATGGGATTTAGATTGAGTTAGGAACCAAATTAAACACAAAAATCTAAATAAATTAGGGAGAAAGCATTTGCTTGTGCCTCCCTGGTGACAGTTCCTTTCAATTTTGCTTCAAGTAGTAAGCCCCCCAAATTGTTTTCTAAGTACTTTGAGGTACTTTGGGCCTGAAGGCGGACTCCTTCCGTGCTGGGTATGCTTCAGCCTTATCAGACTCCTGGATGCCATAAGCCCGAAGGCGATAATTGACTGGTGGGACTATACCTTCTAAGTATCAGCTAGACTTAGTTTTACTTTTCATTTCAAACTTTCAAATATTATACATATGATTAAGACTAAGACAGAATGAGACCACTCTGGATGCCTCATTAAAAACATGGATTAAAGACTGAGGAAAGACTACAAAGATCCCATTGTCTACCCTTTTGAAATCCTGGAGTTTCAAGGGACTCAGGTTCCCTGTCTTCCTGAACAATGAGTGAATCCCCTCTTCATTAGCTCCATGAAGGGACCATTCAGCCTCTGCCTGAACTAAATCTGTGATAGGAGACTCACTACCACCTAAGGTAACTTCTCCCATTTAAAGACACAAAATGTAACAGGAAGAATGATAGGGGAAGTAGAGGAGATAGCAGGTGGAGGAAATGGTCATAAAAAACCATGGGAAATGGCTTGAGAAAGAGTATTCTACAGTGGTTTGTATCCATTCAGAAATGGAGAGCAGATTTAAAACAGAAGAAAAAAAATTGTCCTCCCTCCCAGGATAGCTTTTCGTTTCCCTTTTTGTTGTTGTTACCAAACCAGCTTTACATGCATGATTCCAGGTCTTGTGAACATTCAGATTTATCAAATGAAAGCACTGAATATTTTTTTTTTAAAAAAAGATCTCCTTTATTTGTTTGAGCCAAAAAGTGACATGAGACTAGTGTAATGAACACAAGCTTGAGAGTCAGATTCAGAGGTTTGAGCCCCAGCCTTATTATTGACTGGCTCTGGGACCTTGGCCTTAATATTTATAAGTCTTAGTTCTCTCATCTGTAAAATGCATAATATCTACACCATAGGAGCATTGGGAGGACTCAGTAAAAAAAAAATAGAAAATTATCAGCGTGTTGGCTGAAGGGGGCTTTTGTTTTGTTCATTTCCTTACCCCAGCACCTAGGACAGTGCCTGGCACAGAGCAGTGCTCATTAAGTGTCTGTTAAATGCATACTGAAAGAATGAATGAGCCCAATAAATGCAGCTGCTGTTAAAGTGTGACACTGATCAGACATGAGAAGTCTTTGTAAAAGTAAGAGGATGCTTATTCAGAGGTTTGAAGGGAGAGTGCTTCATCGTAGGTACGTTCCCGCACCACCACCAATCTTGAAGTGTGACCTCAGGGTGTTTTGATGACTGGACTAACCTTGACAGTTCTGTGGTCTTTGTAGTCTTCCCTCAGTACCATGTTCACCATGAGATATCTAAAATGGTCTCATTCTGTCTAGCTGTGTATTTGAAAGCTTGACATGAAAAATGAAACCAAGTTAAGTCCACCTGGTAGCCGTTCAGACATAGATACAAAAGTAGATTAATTTTCGAAGATATTTCCACTTTTAATAGTTCCTCATATTTTTAAAGCAAGTATTTAATGAAACAGGAGTGTCTTTTCAGCATCTGGTTGTCTTTTTTTACAACTGAGCTTGGTAAACTATGTGATATTAGCTGTTGGTTGTTTTCCAGTATGTAAAAAACAGGTAGAAATAAAACAAAATGAAATCTTAAATATAATTTGTGAATTGCTTTCTTAGAGCTAAGCAAAACACAGCGAGGTAACCTTTATTTATTTTGCAGCTCTTTAATAGTATGAGCATGTGCATGTACACACACACACATGCAGACCATGCCGAGTTCTCAACATTTCAAGAAAAACAGAAAATTGATAGGTTCTAAATTCAGAATCATGTAATTAAAAATGACAGTGGAGTGGGAGGGAGCATTAGGAGGTGGTGAGAATGAAAAGGAACTGTCCCATTTGCTAAAAGAAAAAACAAAACAAGGATGTTACCTCTCTGCTGCATTACAAACGGTCAGTCGGGACTAGAGTATAATTGAAACCACACTATGAAACAACTTCTCATACACTTCCTTCCAATGTCATCTAATTGCTTAGTGCCTGATAATCTTATCTTCCTACAGGAGCCAATTCATAAAATGATACTGCAGTACAATTAGCTAAACGTATTACATCTAGCTGAGATGAGTAGACCCCCAATAAATGTTTGTTGGTTGACTTTCGTGGTCTAAGCAGATAGGTTTTCTTTCTGGCTTTACACACGACTCACTTATTTCTGGCAGAGAGTTCTGCCCTTCCTTTTACCTGGAATGCTATTCCTATCCAGTGGTGCTACAAAGTAGTACAAAAGACCACCCTCCAAAGTTCTCACTGGTGAAACCACCCAAACTAAAGTCATCTCCTGCCCCAGAAGCCTCTTTTATGCACATAAACCAAACCCACTGTCATGGAGTCAGATCCAACTCATAGCGACCCCTCCTTGGATTTCTGAGGTGGTATCACTACGGAAGTAGATTGCCCAGCCTTCCTTCCGAGGAGTGGTTAGCAGTCAAATGCCTTATTTCAGAATTTTTAGAAAAGATTCTGTTACTGGTATTCTTCTTTGTCTTACCTTGGCTCTGACATGTGCCTTCCCGCAGCCCACAGTATACACTCCTCAATAATAGGCATTCAGTCTCATTTCCCATAGGAACACACACAAACCCCTCCACATGCAGTGTCCAGCACTGGAAATATTATGGTGACATTAGTGGGGAGCACACTCACAAGATGTGTTTTATAGATGGATAATGAAATTTTTAGCATTAGTAAAAAAGATCAGATAACCCTGATTGCTTGCTTCTGTAAGTCTGCAAAGAATGAGTATAAATGAAATCAGGGCTGTGAGATAGATCTGTTTCATTCAAACAGGTGATCAAAGCCTAATACTTTTATACCTCAAAATTGCTTTAGGGTAGATTGGATGACTTAACAGAAAGTCTTCCAAAGGAAGAAAATATATGGCATTATATTTAGGTGAGAAGCCTGTATAATATTTGAGCTACCGTACAAAAATAGTTTTGATTCATGCAATCTTTAGAAAAATGATTTGGAGAGATCAAACTACATATTGCTAGAGCTTATCGACCATCATAAGTATTTGGTACTTTCGAACTTTCCCAGTGTAAGTTCAGCTATGGGGCAGGCTGGAGCTCTGTGCAAAGTAGATAAGATATAGTGTCTACTCTTAGGATCTTTGGGCTATAAACTGAAGGGGTAGACAAGGCAGCTCATAAGAGCATTTACAAAGAACCCATATGTGCTTCCACGTGGGTTGTTGTGTTAGGTGCCAGTGAGTTGATTTTAATTCATAGCAACCCCATGTGACAGAGTAGAACTGCTCCCTAGGCTTTTCCTTACTGTAATCTTTAAGGTAGCAGATTGCTACATCTTTTTCCCCTGGAACCACTGGGTGGGTTCGAACCACCAACCTTTCAGTTAACAGTCAAGCCAACAGCAATAAAAAGTCTGTATGTGTGGATGCAGTTGTTGTTATGTGCCGTCGAGTCAAACCCGACTCATAACGACCCCTCCTTGGGTTTCCGAGGCAGTATCACTATGGAAGTAGGATTGCCCAACCTTCCTTCCGAGGAGTGGCTGGTGGGTTTGAACCGCCAGCCGTCTGGTTAGCAGGCAAGTGTCTTGGCCACTATGCTACCAGAGCTCCCTGGATGCAGTTACCTGGATATATTATGGTGACATTAGTGGTTAAATATGCTTAGCATTAGATGGAAACAAACTTCTGTTTTCTCATGCTCCATAGAAAAAAAATAAAAAAAATTAGACAAATGTAGGCTTTATGGAGAGGAACCAGAAGGCTAAATCAATGACTCAATGATCCTGAGTATAAGGCTTTGCATTGAGAAGAAAGAAATAGAGGATGTTGGGGAAGTTACCTACTTAAAGAGGTGGGATACATGGAGTTCAGTATAGGAAGATGTGTAGGGCTTTGTTGCTCATGATTAGGCCTTGACTCTGTTGATGACAGAAAGAAATTGCGGGCTGGCAATATAATGGGAGGAGGATAGGGAAGATTGGAGGGTATTTAAAGTAATGTGGCCAGAACAGGATTTGACGGTGCTGGTTTTAAAGGTGATGTTTAAAGTGATCACTTTGTAAAGTGTTAAAAACTGGGGAGTGAATTATTAAAACTCTTTGCAGTCAAGAAAGGAAGAATAAAATGAGAAAATATTTACTCTTTCCCACGTGTCTTTATTGAGCACATACCTTGTCAAAGGCATCATCATTCTAAGTACACTGGAGAAAAGAAAGATGAAACGGAATTTATCAGATGCAGAGTTTTTTAAAGGGAAGGATTCCTTTTTATAATTCATTAACGGCCAGACTTCATCTCTCACACTTTGGTCATATTGTCAGAAGGGTGCCAGTCCCTGGAGAAGGAGATCATGCTGGGTAACGTAGATCAGTGATAAAGGGAAGATCCTCAGTGAAATGAATTGACACAGTGGCTGTGACAGTGGGCTCAAGCATGTCAGCCACCATGAGGCCTACATTGTGAGGGTGGCCCAGGTCTGGGGAGTGTTTCATTCTATTGTACATGGGGTTGCTATGATGTGGAACCAACTCAAAGGCATCTAGTAACAGCAGAAATTACTATCTTGTGTATTGAAGCACTTTAAAAGTCTTTATTAATTTTCCCATATTTCAGGTGACAAATTTGTATTTTTTATTACAGTTAGAATTAAAAAGAAAATTTACTCAGTAAATATGACATCTAGAATGTTGAGCATATCATAAAATGGTCAAAATGAGTCTTTATTATCTGTGATTGCATTGGAATAAACTCAAGAGATTAATTTCACCTTAGTTGTCTCTTTTATTCATCTTGATACAATTACATAAATCAGAATGGGTGAAAGGAGGTTTAGTAATTGTTAAATCGTCCTTAATTAGTTGTAAGACTTTGTATGAACTTGCTCTTTCTATAAGTGCTTATTGTTCTCTAAAGACAATTCCCTTCACTATGAATTTGGCCACTAGAACATTGATAACATCTGGTAGGCATAACGTAGGAAGCTGTGACTAGTATGAGTTTCTGAGCCTTTCTGTGGGGAAGAAGAGAACTTGTGGTATAGAAGTGGGTTTAGTTTTGCTCATGTGGAAGTTTTAAGAACATGGAACATGAATGACCCTGTGACACAGAGCCCTCAGAGTTTATAACTCCTTTAGCAGCTACAGTCAGACCCTAACCTAGAGCCACCACCCACATCTCTCTGGAGTTGCCTTTGCCCTCCCAGAAGACACTGTAAGGTAGGAGTATCGATAGGGTGAGGGCGTGTGTGTGGCAGGGGTAGCCACGTGAGGACGGCTTATGGTCAGAAGATCAGGTTTTTTAGAGTCAGCTCTGTCACTCACCAGATTCATGGCCATGACTTTTTAAGCCCTAGTTTCTCACCTGTAAAATGAGGACAGTGGGAAACTACCACATAGGATTATGGACAAAGAACATTTATCTATTTATATCCATTTTATAGCACTTTTATAGACTTACTGTGTGCCAGGCACTGTACTTTATACAAAATGTGAACTCATTTTATCCTCGTTACCACCCTATGAGGTAGTTACTATTATTATCCTCATTATACTGATGAGGAAATAAAAGCATAGACAAGTTGAATAACTTGCCCAAATCCCCAAACTGGTAAGAAACAGAGCTGCAATTCAAACTTGGTAAATTATAATTACTTCTTATCTATCACAGGAAGATAAGAAAAAATCTGAATAGCAGAGAATAGGCAGTGTTTCCTCCTTGTGATTATTCAAGGGCTTGAGATAGCATGGTTGGTGGCAGAAGCACCTTTTTACAGATACTTCTGCCATGGTAGATGTAGGGAATTTTGTAGGCCGACTTGCCTGGGAGTGGTTAGGAAGATGGGCTTTGATGGTTGGGACCAAGAGAGATGTGATTGTAAGGAAAAATAAACCCTTTCTAAGAACATGCCAACCATGCCTGTTATTTTTTAAAAATCAAACCAGGAAACAGAAGTAATATATATAGGACTAACTTGCCAGCAAGTAGAGCAGACAATTGCTTGACAGGTAAAGTTTCTCCACTTCGCCTCTAAATGGTTATTCCCACCTCCACGCTCCTCCACAGGAACTTTTCGCTGGTAAAGACTGAAAGCTCACTGCGACAACTTCATTCCTGACAACTTCATTCCTTTGCAGGTGAGCATGACTCTTAATAAAATGTACTTCCCCTTTGGCGGGGTAGTACATTATTCATTTAATGCAAAATTACCTAACAGATACTTACAGTTAGATACAGAACCAGGAACAGGTTTTAGAAGGGGGAAAGGGGAAGAGAGAGCCTGAGGGTTCATGCTCAGAATGTTTGCTAATTGATTGATATGCCTGCAAGGTGTCACCAGGAAGATTAGAAACACGGGATTTGACTTTTGGAATAATGACTGCAGTCCCAGACTGCACTGTCTTTTAGTCTCTGGAGCAGTCAGTGTAAAGCTTACAAGCTCAGCCATATAGTTGTACCTTCCCCAGAGATAAGAATAAGGAAGAACCCGGACCCAAAGGCAAAATCATGGACAGTTTTACGAAAAGGAAGGAAGCAGACTGTCATAAAGTGAGTCCTGTGAGCCTCAGGTGGGAAAGGCCAGCAGCCCAGCGCTGATTACTCAGCCACACCCAGGATCCTACCACTGCCTGGGTTTCTGGCTTCATGTACGTCACTATTGAGGTAACTTACTGGTCACAGTGAACTCCAGTGGGTAAAGGAGACCAACAGGGATTATCTCCCCATTGAGAACGCCTATAGCTCAGGACTGGGCACTGGGAGCTCTGGTTTGGGACACCAGGAAACCGTAGCAGGTGAGTCGAGGTTGATTTTCTTGGGAAGCCATAGCAGGAACCGTCAGGGGCCAGGGGAGAATGAAGGGGTTGTGCTGCCTGTGACTTGTATTCTGCTGGTGGCCTTGGTTCTCTCGTGATTTCTTTCTTATCAAACGCCAGTATGTTTAAGGTGGTAGGTTACAATAGGCTGTTTTTATCCAGACAGTGGCTTTTCAAGGAAGTAGGAAGAGGCTTTCTCTACTACTTCAGAAAATTACTAAATGTTTCTGAGCAAAGTTGTGACTTCCTGAACTAGGAATACAGTGAGTTTGTTGGAACAGAGGTTTTTGAAAATAGAATATGTGCTGAAGAGATGACAGATTCCTTTATCAGGTGTTCTATTCCATGACAATTGAGTGAGCTCCCCGCAGAGTTAGTTCTGAAGTGTATACTTTTTGTTTGCCGTGTTTACTTCGTGCTTTTTCTTTACCAGTCCACAGTGATGTTGCAGAACCATAATCCATGTTTTCTTTGGAGATGAATGTGCAATGTCCTTAAAATGATGCTTTAAAAAGTTAAATAAAAAAGCAGACAGTCCACTTACAGTGTTCTCATTGTATCTCTTGGGTTCTTTTACGCTGCTCAATCCGGCGGGGCCTTTTTCCTGGTAACTCAAAAACTGCCTCTAACTCTTTTGTGCTTCGTCTCTAGGATGATATTTGGAAACTGGGCAGACCATATCCTTCAGTTCAACTCCAACCTCTTCCACGCTGTAATCTCCTTCCCTGCCTCCTCATCAGAATCTTTTCTGTGCTTTAGTGTATATATCTGTCTCCATCATTGATCTGTAAGCTCCTTTGGAGCAAGAGTTCTGGAGTCAGGTGGGCTGAGTTCAGATCTCACCTCACCCACTTCCTTGAGTAAATAGGACTTGAGTAGTAGCTCACCTCTCTGTGCCTCTGTTTCTTCTTCAGTGAAATAGCATAGCAATGATAATAGTACATACTCCCTAGAGCTATGAGGATAATTGTTGTTGTTGTTGTTATGTGCTGTCCAGTCAGCCCTGACTCATAGCGACCCCTCCTTGGGTTTCCGAGGCAGTATCACTACGGAAGTTGTTGTTGTTGTTATGTGCCGTCGAGTCAGCCCTGACTCATAGCGACCCCTCCTTGGGTTTCCGAGGCAGTATCACTACGGAAGTTGTTGTTGTTGTTATGTGCCGTCGAGTCAGCCCTGACTCATAGCGACCCCTCCTTGGGTTTCCGAGGCAGTATCACTACGGAAGTTGTTGTTGTTGTTATGTGCCGTCGAGTCAGCCCTGACTCATAGCGACCCCTCCTTGGGTTTCCGAGGTGGTATTGCCTGACCCTCCTTCGGGGAGTGGCTGGTGGGTTTGAACCGCCAGCCTTCTGGTTAGCAGTCAAGTGCCTTAGCCACTAGGCTACCAGAGCTCCCATGAGGATAATTAAGTGAGTTAATACATGGCAAGTGCTTAGGGCAGTGCTAGGCATACAGTCGGAGCTCAGTAAGTGTGCTTGTGACTATTGCTCACATTCCCCACAGAGCATGGCACGTTGTAGATGTTTAAATAATAAATGTTTGTCAAATAATAAGAAAAAACACTGCCCTTTCTGCAGGAGTTGAAGCTACTTGAAGAGATGAGGGAAAGAAAAGGAAAAAGCATATTATTTCTCCTTTAACATTTTGGGAGTGGTGCTTGGTGTCTGGAGTGTGAAGGAGAATGGTTGATCTTTTCTCTAAGCCGCTGTGGGATTTGCTGGTTGGCGGGGGCAGCCCAGTGATCTTGTTGGAGAGGGTGGGATGGATTCTTCAGAAGCTCTCCTCGGCTTCATACGACGTGGGCCTCTTCACCTTTCCGGGGGCATCACTGAGGAGGGGCGTAGTTTGGAGACTTGAGCTGACATCATCGCATCTTAAAAGAACTGAGCATAATTGAATTGCTGATACAAGTGGGAACTTGCACCAGGTCCGGGTCACCCACATCTCTATGGAAACACATGTTTGCTTTAAAGCCAAGCAATCAGAAGCAGAGCCCAAGCAGAGCCAGCGATGGGTCACTTTTAGAAAAAGGAATTTATTTATATTCTTGAGCCATCAGAGACCTATGAAATGAAATAATTTCAGATTAAATAGAAAAATCATGCCTTGGATGAATGCTAATGAAGCCTGCCTTCTTGATTCCTCCCCCTGCGTCTGCAGCCCTGAGATCTGCTGTGTTTATTTTCGCTGTCCTTTGCTCTTTTGCTCCCATTTGCATTCTGCTGCTGCAAGGAGGTGGTTTGGCACTTTATGCAAAAATGGTTAATCTTCATTCATAAGCATTTGCCAGTATTAAAATGGAAAATTCAAAGCCAGGCCTGCCCTGAAGTGTGCTTTGTGCTCCTCCCTGCCGAAGCTCAGTGTGTGCAGCATGTACAGAGGTGCACAATGACCATGGCTCTGCTCCTACACAAGCACTCCAGGCTGTTGAGTGAAGATGTTCCCGCATAAAGGGCTGCGACAAATCAGCACATCTTGGCCTAGATCTGCTCAAGTGATATTCTAAGTGATTGGAAGCTTTTATCTGCCTCTGGAAGCAGGCCTTTTCAAATAAGTATTGACTGTTAATGACCTGTTTAAATAAAACATTCCATTTTCTTTCTTCCCCCTACGAAGAACTTAGTAGGCAGTGCAGCGGCATTTCTGAACCAAAGCTAACCCTGCTTTTCAGAAGAGGCAGAGCAGGGCTTTTCAATGTGATTTTTTTTTTTTTTTCCTGACATTTGCCCTTAAAAAGCTTTTTAGTAAAGTTGTTCTAACACTATGTTTAATACACTGAAGTGTTTTTGAATAAAATGATAACCTTGATATTTTTTTCTCCAAATTAAACAAAAAAAGCCTGTCTTGGTATGATATTCGTATTTCAATCACCAATCTCTATTTCATTGTTTATAAGTCTTCATTTCTAATAGTTAAAGCAACTTTCTTTTAAGGAACAAAGAACTACAAAAGAGAGTTTTATTAAACTGTGGGGATTAACTAAACTGCAGAAGAGCTAGGAGCTGTGGTGGTATAGTGGTTAAGGCATTTGGCTGCTAACCAAAAGGTCAGTGATTGAAGCCACCAGCCGCTCCACAGAAGAAAGATAAGGCAATTTGCTTCTGTAAAGATTTATAGCCTTGGAAACCCGTGGGGGTTGCTATGAGTTGGAATTGACTTAATGGCAGTGAGTTTGGTTATTTTGGGTACAGAACTAAAAGTACTTGCAATATAAGATACTTCAGTAATTACAAGACCAGAGAAGGCACATCAGAGGATTGAAGGAAAAAGAGGAAGGGCATAAAAAGGAAGACAGAAGGTTAAACAATGGAAAAAACTAAACAACAACAACAACAAAAAATTATATTAAATTCAGGAGCTCTGGTGGCATAGTGCCTAAGGCACTTGACTGCTAACCAGAAGGCTAGTGGTTCAAAACCACTAGCCACTCTTCGGAAGGAAGATGAGGCAATCAATTTCTGTAGTGATACTGCCTTGGAAACCCAAGGAGGGGTCGCTATGAGTTGGGGCCGGCTTGTCGGCACATAACAACAACAACAACAACAATATTAAATTCAGACAAAGTCCCAATTTTATAGGAAGAATGCTAGTTCCCCTACTCTGCTAGCTCGCAGTGCCCCTGATTGGGTTCTAGGGTCTGGACAGTAGTCTCTTAACCAATTTAAAGGCGATCTTTACAGAAAAATAGCTTGTGCATTGTAGACCCACCCAGATATCCTTTTTTAAAAGTGAATTTTCAACTTTGAGCTACCCCAGCTGGTAAATGTTCCCATCAACACACAGTGCTCTTACAGAGTTGTAATACCTGAGAGCTGAGAATAAATAAGGAGCTCCACCTCTTATTCTACAGCTTTGAGTCCTCATTGTATAGTCTGACAATCTAAAAACTTCTCTGAGATGCCTCATCAGGACTAGTGGTGCCCCATAAGGACATGTGTGTAGATTTTCCCACTCTCTTTATAAAAACTAACCTGTCCTGTTTCCCATTCTCTCAGAGCACTGCTTTCTGCTAAGGGCCAATTGATGGCAGTAAGAGAGTAAAATGATTAATCTGTGATATTGCCCCTTCATTCACAGGTAATAGCGCACCCTAAGCTAAGTAAAAATGCATATATCTCTTAAGAAATTCATGCACAGTAGATACTGTGTTCTGGGAAACTGTCAGATGCTCTGTTTTGGCTGAAAGGCTTTTTGCTGTTTCTCCAGTCACGTTGCGTAATTGACTTCCTACACACAGGACCGGCCCTCATTCTTCCTCTCTGAGTCAACCATTAGAAAGTGTCTCAGGATCTATGTGATCACAGACTATCTAGGCTGTACCAAAGTCAGGCACATAGATGCTTGCACTCATTTAGTAAGAAGAGCCGTTTAGCATTCGACCCCAGAAGGTCATGGAGCCCCTGGGTGGCATCATAGCACCAGGGAAACAGTATGTTGGTCTAGAGTCCACTCACTGCAGCACTTCATACTCTGCCTGAGGTAGGAAACTGCATGAAAGCAGACATATCTTTCTAACAAATACATTCCTGCTCATTCATTTGTGACTTTAGTGTTTTTGCTCTGCAGTTTGTGTGTCATGTATATATATGTAAGGCATACATCACATGCCTGCCTAGCCTGAGAAGGCAGGACTCTCAGAATCAGTTTAATTCTCCTCCATGGTTCTTATAGCAATTGATGTACAAAGAGCCCTATGACTTGTTTATGTTGGTTTTGAGATGCTATTAGGACAGTAGTAGACTGCCTGGGTTTGAGTCCTAGCTCTACCACCTACTGTGGGACCTTGGGTTAGTTACTGAATCTCTTTGTGCACAGTTTTCTTATGTATAAAATTGGGATAATCATAATCTATACCTCATGTGGTGTAAGGGTTAAATGGAAAAGTATGTGTCAGGCACTTAGCAGAATGACCGACACATTGTAAATGCTCCTAAGTGTGCTAATACTATCATTAATATGTTGGTGAAAAGATCATTCCTTAACAAACTAATTTATAGGAAACTGCACCACCACCATCACCACCACCCATTTATCTGCTAGGCTTCTATGAGAATCTCTTTGGTGTATGTAGTGATTGGGATCAAGGAAGAACCCTTTCTCAATATTCCCAGGATGGACACCTCTAGAGTAGTGGTTCTCAAAGTTTAACTAGCATGCATCTGAATCCCCTGGAGGACTTGTTAAAACAGGTTGCTGGGCTCCACCCTCAAGAGTTTCTGATTCAGTATGTCTGGTGTGGGCAGAGAATTTGCATTTCTAACAAGGTCCCAGGAGGGCTGATTGATGTTGCTGAGATGGGGACCATGCTTTAAGAACCACTGCTCTAGGATTGTACTTTCCAACAGAAATGTAAGCCACATATATAACTGTAAATTTCCTAATAGATACATTAAAAAAATTAAAAGAAACAGGTGAAATTAATACTAGATTTTATGTAGCCTAACATCAAATATCCAACAGTTGTCTGTCAGTTTGTTGTACTATGGTGGCTTACATGTCGCTGTGATATTGGAAGCTATGCCATCAGTATTTCAAATATCAGCAAGGTCACCCATCATGGACAGGTTTCAGCAGTTTCAAGACTGAGACAGATTAGGAAGAAGGATGTGGCCAGGTCCACTTCTGAAAATAATTGACCACTGAAAACCTTATGAATAACAAGGAAACATTGTCTAATATAGTGCCAAAAGATGACCCTTCAGGTTGGAAGGCACTCAAAATATGACTGGATAAGAGCTGCCTCCTCAAAGAACAGGCAACCATACTGACATAAAATTTTTGGGACCTTCATTTGCTGATGTGGCATGACTCAAAATTAGAAGGAACAGCAGGAAACATCTGTTAATAATCAGAACATGGAATATACAGAATATGAATCTGGGAAAATTGGAAGGTGTCAAAAATAAAATGGAATGCATAAAGATCAATATCCTAGGCATTAGTGGGCTGAAATGGACTGGTATTGGCTATTTTGAACTGGATAGTCATATGGTCTTCTATGCTGGGAATGACAAATTGAACAGGAATAGCATCACATTCATCATCTAAAAGAACATTTCAGGATCTATCCTGAAGTTCCATGCTGTCAGTGATAGGACGCTATCCAGATTCCTACAAGGAAGACCAGTTAATATGATTATTATTCAGATTTATGCAACAACCACCAAAGTCAAAGATGAAGAAATTGGAGACTTTTACCAACTTCTGCAGTGTAAAATTGACCAAACATGTAGTCAAGATGTATTGATAATTATTGGTGATTGGAATGCAAAAGTTGGAAACAAAGAAGAATCACCAGAAGTTGGAAAATAGGGCCTTGGTGATAGAAAGGACACTGGAGAGCACATGAGAGAATTGTGCAAGACCAGTGACTTTTTCATTGCAAATACTGTTTTACATCATAAATAACGCATGTGAACCTCACCAGATGGTACACAGGAATCAGATTGACTACATCTGTGGAAAGAGGCCACGGAGAAGCTCAATATCATCAGTCAGAACAGGGCCAGGAGCTGACTGTAGAACAGGCCATCAATTGCTCATATGCAAGTTCCAGTTGAAGCTGAAGAAAATTAAAACAAGTCCACAAGAGCCAAAATACAACCTTGATTATATCCCTCCTGAATTTAGAGACCATCTGAAGAATAGATCTGACACATTGAATACCAGTAACCAAAGACCAGAAGAGTTGTGTGATGACATCAAACACATCATATGTAAAAAAAGCAAAAGGTCATTAAAAAGACAAGAAAGGAAGAAAAGACCAAAATAGATGGAAGAAATTCTGAAACTTGCTTTTGAACAGAAATTACCTAAAACGAAAGAAATGATGAATAAAAGAGCTGAACAAAAGATGTCAAAGAATGGCTTTAGAAGACAGAGTAAAGTATTATAATGAAATGTGCAAAGATCTGGAATTAGAAAACCAAAAGGAAAGAACACATTCTCCATTTCTCAAGCTTAAAGAACTGAAGAAAGAATTCAAGCCTAGAGTTGTAATACTAAAGGATTTTATGGGCAAAATATTAGATGATGCAGGAAGCATCAAAAGAAGTTGGAAAGAATACAAAATCACCATACCAAAAAAAATTGTTTGGCATTCAGCCATTTCAGGAGATAACATATAATTAAGAACCAATGGTACTGAAGGAAGAAGTCCAGGATGCAGTGAAGGAATTGGCAAAAGGCAAGGCTCCAGGAATTGGTGGAATACCCATTGAGATATTTCAACAAATGGATGCATCACTGGAGATACTCATTAGTTTATGCCAAGAAATTTGGAAGACAGCTGCCTGGTCAACTGACTGGAAGAGATCCATATTTGTACCTGTTCCAAAGAAAGGTGATCCAACAGAATGTGAAATTTATTGAACAATATCATTAATGTCACATGCAGATAAAAATTTTTTAAGATAATTCAAAAATGGTTGAAGTGGTACATCAACAGGCAGCTGTCAGAAATCAAAGCCAGATTTAGAAGACAGTGTGGAATGAGGAATGTCATATGAATCTTGGATGAAAGCAGAGAATACCAGAAAGATTGTATTTATTGAGTATGCAAAGGCATTTGACTCTGTGGATCATAGCAAATTATGGATAACACTGAGAAGAATGGGAATTCCAGAACATTTAATTGTGCTCTTGCAGAACCAATGCATAGCCCAACAGGCAGTCATTGGAACAGAACAAGGGAATATTACATGATTTAAAATCTGGAAATGTGTGTGTCATGGTTGTGTCCATTCACCATAATTATTCCATCTGTATGCTGAGCAAATAATCCGAGAAGCTGTCTGTGTGAAAGAGAACGTATCATCAAGATTGAAGGAAGACTCATTAACAACCTGTGATATGCAAATGACACAATCTTAGTAGCTGAAAGTGAAGAATTCTTGAGAACTTACTGATGAAGATCAGAGACAACAGTCTTCAGTGTGGATTACATCTCAACATAAAGAAAAGAAATCCTCACAACTGCACCAATACGCAATATCATGATAAATGAAGAAAAGGTTGAAGTTGTCAAGTATTTAATTTTGCTTGGATCCACAATCATTAACCATGGAAGTAGCAGTCAAGAAATCAAATGACGTATTGCATTGGGAGAATCTGTTGCAAAAGACCTCTTTAAGTGTTAAGGAGCAAAGATGTCACTTTGAAGACTAAGGTGTAAGTGACCCAAGCTATGGTGTTTTCAGTAGCCTCTTACGCATGTAAAAGCTGGACAATGAATAAAAAAAAAAAAACACAGAAGAATTAATGTATTTGAATTGTGGTATTAGCAAAGAATATTGAATGTGCCATGAATGGCCAGAAGAATGAACAAATCTGTCTTGGAAGAAGTACGGCTGGAATGCTAACCTTAGAAGTAAGAATGGCCAGTGTTTGTCTCTCATATTTTGTTCGTGAGACCAGTCCCCGGAGAAGGATATCATGCTCAGTAAATCAGTGAGAAAAGAAAGAACTTCCTTCAATGAGCTGAATTGACAGGGGCTCTGACAGTGGGCTCAAGCATGGCAGTGATTCTGAGGATGGCATGGGACCAGGCAGGGTTCGTTCTCTTCTACATGGGGTCACTCTGAGTCAAAACCAACTCGATGCCACCTAAAAACAACATCAAGTATTATCATTTCAACATGTAATCAACATAAAAAGTATTAATAACAGTTTGCACTCATTTTTTTGGTACCAAGTCTTTGAGATCCAATAGGTATCTTATAGCACATCACAGTTTAGACTAGCTACATTTCAGAGCTGGTTTTGTATCAAAATGACTTGTTGGCACTGGGGCCTAGAAATCTCTATTTTCTAGTGCCCCTTGTCCCGAGAAACAGGGCACAGCCAGAAAGGTGGCCACTCCCTTGCCAGTCAGGCACCACACGTTTGTGGGGAGCCTGGTGCTAAACCATTCGTAGATGACCTGCATCTGGGTCGGGGTTTCATTTATACCAGAGCAGCTTCCTCACTGTGATCAATTGAAAGTCAGCCCTCGGCACAAGGGTTTGTTTTTTTTTCATTTTTTATTAAAGGGAAAAAAAAACTATTTTTAAAAGCTCCCCAGTTGATCCTGATAATCAGCTTGCTCATCTTGACAGTTGGTGCTTGTCTTTCCCATTAAATTAATTTATGAAATAATCTATTAACTGCCCTAAATATGTAGTATGATTTTTATGCCCTGAGAAAAGTTTGCATAAGTGGTCTTGAAAAAAATTGTTGAAATCATTACTTACAATATTTTCTTAACATATATCCTCTGGTTCCCTAAATGTAACTTAAAAAGTGATGTAATACCGAGAATATGAAAGTGAATGTAAGAGCAGTAATGGGTTTCAAGAAAACAAAAGTGAAACTTTATTACAGCTTACACAATACAATAGGAGGAATAATGGAGCTATGAAGGTCAGAAAGCAATTTGACATCTCAGTGTGTTTTAACTTTTCATGTTTTACATGACTGCATGAGAAAAAAAATTACCTATGTATTATTTACACTCACAGTTTGGTAATTGACCAGATAGTTTATACATATTAAAATTCATTGGATTATATTAATTAGTAATACTGAAACAAATGAACCTACCAGAATTTCTACTATTCAGGTTTATTTTTCACAAAGAATGTTTATCTTTGGTGTAAACTGGTAGATTTTCTGACTGGTATTAAGGAATATTAGGTAAGATCTTTGCATAATGAGTTTGATGTAAGTTTTTATACAAAATGGTTGGTAGTAACCATATATGTAGTTTATTAATTTTGTATTGGAGAAGTATATAGATAACATATAAAAATGGTGAGGTTCTTTTCTTTGGTACTGATGTCATTTCCTAATTGTTGTTGTTATGTGCCGTCGAGTCGGCCCCGACTCATAGCGACCCCTCCTTGGGTTTCCGAGGCAGTATCACTACGGAAGTAGGATTGCCCAGCCTTCCTTCCGAGGAGTGGCTGGTGGGTTTGAACCGCCAGCCGTCTGCTTAGCAGGCAAGTGACTTAGCCACTATGCTACCAGAGCTCCCTCATTTCCTAATTAATCTTGTCTTTCATTCTAGATATGGATATTCCATAGTAAAAATAAAACAAAATAAAATAAACTATAATTTCCTAATAGTTTATTTTATTTCGTTTTATTTTTACTATGGAATATCCATATCTAGAATGAAAGACAAGATTAATCTGTTATATCATGAATAACAGAAGGAAGGATGGGCAATCTACTTCCGAAATGATACTGCCTCGTAAACCCAAAGAGGGGTTGCTATGAGTTGGACCCAACTTGACGGCAGTGAGTTTGGTTTGTTGGTTTTATCATGAATAAAATTTCAATTAATAATTTCCTTGAGCTTTATTTCTCTCTAGGATATATATAAAAATTAGATGATTTAGTTAGTTTGTCATGCTTGGCAAGGTGGACAGTCCACGAAGGAGGGGAAGGCCCTCAATGAGATGGATTGACACAGTGGCTGCGGTGATGGGCTCAAGTATAGCAAGGATTGTGGAGCTGGTGCGGGATTGGACAGTGTTTTCATTCTGCTGTGCATAGGGTCGCTATCAGTCAGAGACAACAGGGTCGCTATCAGTCAGAGACAACAGCACCTAACAACAACAACAACACTTAGTTTGTAAAGTTATTACTGAAAATGCAATTAAAATTTTAAGGAAAAACATTTAAAACAATTGTTGTTATGTGCCAGCGAGTTGGACACGACTCATAATGACCCCTTCTTGGATTTCTGAGGCGGTATCACTATGAAAGCTGATTGCCCAACCTTCCTTCCGAGGAGTGGCTGGTGGGTTTGAACCTCCAGCCTTCTGGTTAGCAGTCAAATGCCTTAGGCACTGCTCTATTTAAAACAGTTAGTAACTAGCTGTTGAAATGTTACATCGCCATCAGGACTTACATTTCTGGGTATCCAAATTTTGTATCAGGAGTCCCTAGATGGCTCCAACAGTTAACACACTCAGCTGCCAACCAAAGGCCTAGAAGTTCACGTGTACCAGAGGTGCCTCAGAAGAAAGACCTGGCAATCTAATTCTGAAAAATCAGCCCCTGAACACCCTGTAGAGCACAGTTCTACTCTGACACACGAGACCACCGTGCTTTGAAGTTTACTTGACAACATCAGGTTTAATTTAGTATTGATTAATTGATAAGCATGAACATATGTCCATGGAGTTGAATACTTGGGCCTCAGTAATTTGTCTGTTCCAAGAACAATCTTAACTGAAATAGGAGTTGAAAACCAGGTCCTTTCTGAAGAAGTCAGAGATCCCTGTACCTTTTGTGTAGATTTAAAGCTTTTGTGATTGAGTTATATTGGGTTATGGCCATCAGTCATATCCAGTAGTGATACTCTACCAAGTGTGATGACCAAGCATTATGTGAGGAAAAGAGGAAAGTCTATTCTTCCCAAACATCTTCACTTACCAGAAGGCCTAAAAATCACAGCATTTGTGGCATCGCAGGTTAACCTTTGGGTCTGGAACTTCAAGGGCTGAGGTTTCAAGTTATAGGCCCAGGCACTACCCTGTACCTGTAGTTTGGGAGGGAGTGAAAATATGTTTCCTAGAGGAAAAATTTCTAGCTATCTAAGTTTAACAATTGTGATAGTTCAGTTTGTGTGTCAGCTTGGCTGGGCCTGGTAGAGTGGCTGGGCAGCTGGATGTAGTATTCCCCATGACGAGATTGGTAATCAACTCCATGGTGGAATCTACTGTGAGCAGCTGAGTAGCTGTCTTAGGGATGTGGTCTGCTTCCTGTATATAAGCAGAAGCCTTGGGGAATGGTCTCTAACATATGGTACGCTTGGACCCTGCATGTAGCCATGTCATTGTTCAGCAGCCTGCCATGCTCTGCCGACCTTGGGACTTACAATGGATTTAAATTAATGGCCTGCCATGTGGTTTGGTAACATCGGGACTGTGCCTTTTTACTTGTCAACCTTGGGTTTGTCAGCCTCAGCAGCTAGCAGCTGTCTGAGTGAAGAAATGCCTCTAGCTCCAGTGGGCCAGGAGCAGGAGGCAGAGTTGGACCCCAAGGTTGAGGGGCTTTCTCCCAGCCCCTAGAGCCTGGCACTTTGAACTTGGACTTAAAGGCTCCCGAACTATAAGAGAATAAACTCCTCTTTGTTTAGGTCATCCCGTTTGTGGTATATTCTTATCAGAGCAGCACTAGGTAACCAAAACAACAGTTAAGGTAAGTTGACCCAACTGGCCATATATGATCCACAGCAGAAAACAGAACCTTGAAAGAGTTTGGGTACAGCACAATTTCATTTTCATAAGGAAGGAGGAATCTGTCAGAAAAGGTCATGAACATATGATGTCATGCAGGACCAGGTATGTTTTTGAACATTCTGAGGGGCTGGTGCCTATCAGAAGGTGTGGAGGCTCACCAGGGATCTCTGGGGCACGCTGAAGAGCCACCTGACTGTTTAACCATTCCCTAGGGTTTGTTCTTGTCCGTGAACTCAATTTCACTATCTAGCCACTTAAAACTTTAGTGTAGTGCCTAAAGCACTTGACTGCTAACCAGAAGGCTGGTGGTTCAAACCCACCAGCCACTCCTCAGAAGGAAGGTTGGGCAGTCTCCTTCCATAGTTATACCGCCTCGGAAACCCAAGGAGGGATTGCTATGAGTCGGGTCTGACACAACGCCACATAACAACAAGACAAACCAAATTTATGAGCTGTTTAGGTTAAAACCCTTCATCTTATCCCCATAACTGGAACTGTAGCCTGTTTTCCAAACCTGAGTTTCCCACGGCAGAAAGCCGTGTTATGGAAAGGGCACTGGAATCTCCCTCAACAAGAGAGCTTGTAGAGGCAGCCTTCACATGAAGGAGGAAAACAAGAAAATAATTTAGAGTAAAATGGGAGAACAGCTCCCTATAACCTTTTTCACTCTGTCTTCCCATTGAGAAACTTTAATAGCTTCATTCTGCCCTCATAGTCAGCATTTTCCTTCTACATAAAAATAAATTCATAATTAATCTTACTGGCATCACTATCAAAGAAGAGTTTTCCTTGAGTTAAACTCTGAGGTCAAAGAGAAAAGGAACTGCTAAGAAAATAGAAAGAAAAAATGCATTTTGTCTTGGGAATATTGCTTACCATTCAATACTGCCACTTTCTCGGATGTCATATTCTGTGATCACTGGATTTCTTTCCCTCCATCTTTGAGCATTGGGATACTCCATTTTTAGAAAATGGTATACACCTAAATTCAAGGCATCAAAGCTCAATGCAAAAACTAAAACGAAATTCTCCAACAGCTTTCACACATCTGTAAGGCCAAAATTAGATGTGTCCAGAAGATTCGGTTGGTCTAGTCTAATAAAAGACATTGTGGCTCATAGCACCATACTCAACAAATGGCACCAATCTGCCTGTCACATCCAATTCTTCATAGTTCCATAGGTATGACCTGTATCTATCTCTGTCTCTCTTCTTCCCCAGTTACCTCTCGTGTTCTCTTTCACACACACACAGTCTGTCACACACAGAAAAATCATGTATATAATATCTATGTTTATATACTGCCAGAAACTTCTATTTGAATAAGAAAATAAACCATTTGGATGCCTTTCAATATCATGATTGTGGACTATCTTGCAGGCATTGTTACAACTAACCAAAGCTTTCACTTTCATCCATAGTTTGTAAACAAAAACACCTGATTATTTATTGCAGATCATCTCTATTTATTGTTACAATTTATCAGAAAATTACCCTGTTGTCTTTCACTGGTAACTTTCAGGGGGAGGAGTAAATGAGAATGAATTTCAAGAGTTATTTGCCCGCTAGTGTTATGTGCTTCATTAATTCAGAAGAGGACGTGGATTCAGAAGAGGACATGGAATGAGGGATATCATTGCTGATGTTAGATGAATCTTGGATGAAAGCAGAGAATACCAGAAAGATGTTTACCTGTGTTTTATTGATTATGTTGTAGTTGTTGTTATTTGCCATCAAGTCGGACCCGACTCATAGCGACCCCTCCTTGGGTTTCTGAGGCAGTATCACTACGGAAGTAGATTGCCCAACCTTCCTTCTGAGGAGTGGCCTAGGGGGTTTGAACCGCCACCCTTCTGGTTAACAGTCTAGTGCCTTAGGCACTATGCTATCAGAGCTCCCTTATTGACTATGCAAAGACCTTTAACTGTGTGAATCATAACAGATTATGGATAATATTGCAGAGAATGGGGATTCTAGAACACTTAGTTGTGCTCATGCAGAACCTGTGCATAGACCAACAGGCAGTCATTCAAGCATAACAAGAACAAGTAATACTGCGTGGTTTAAAATCAGGAAAGGTGTGCATCAGAGTTGTATCCTTTTACTATACTTATTCAATCTGCATGCTGAGCAGATAATTTGAGAAGCTAGATTCTATAAACAACATGGTATCAGGACTGGAGAAAGACTCATGAGCAACCTTCAATATGCATATGACACAACCTTGCTTGCTGATAGTGAAGAGGACTTGAAACACTTAATGATGAAGATCAATAGGGATTATACCTCAATATAAAGAAAACAGAAATCTTCATAACTGGACCAATAAGCAAACATCATGATAAATGGACAAAATATTGAAGTGTCAAGGATTTTGTTTTACTTGGATCCATAATCAACACCTGTGGAAGCAGCAGTCAAGAAGTCCAACAACATATTGCATTGGGAAAATCTGCTGCAAAAGACCTCTTTAAATTGTTCAAAAGCAAAGATGTCATTTTGAGAACTAAGGTGTGCCTGACCCAATCCACCTCTTATACATGTGATGGCTGGACAGTAACTAAGGAAAACTGAAGAACTGATGCCTTTGAATTATAGTGTTGGCAAAGAATAATGAATATACCATGAACTGCCAGAAGAATGAACAAATCTGTCTTGGAAGAAGTATAGCCAAAATGCTGCTTAGAAAAAAGGATGGTGAGACTTCATCTCACGTATCTTGGACATGTAATCAGGAGAGACCAGTACCTGGAGAAGGACATTATGGTTGGTAAAGTAGCAGGTCAGCAAAAAGGAGGAAGACCTCAAAAAGATGGGCTGACACAGTGGCCACAACAGTGGGCTCAAACAGAGCAATGATTGTGGGGAGGCACAGGACCAGGCAGGGTTTGTTCTGTCGAACATTGGTTCTAACCAGGTCAGTAGCACCTAACAGCAACATTATTAGTTTTCTTTCAATGCCAAGTCAGAGAATATAGAATTTACCATTTGGAAGAATTACTTGAATGGGAGCTATATTCAGTGGAACGGGCACTCTTTGCAGAGCATTTTGGAAAGAGCTGACTGACAGGAAGGAGTATACAGGATTTCTCCCACTAGCATGTCCAAGTGCATGTATCGGTGGCAATATCATTTGGAAACTTCTAAAAAGAAAGCTGTGGTGGTGTAGTGCCTAAGGCACTTGACTGCTAGCCAGAAGGCTGGTGATTCAAACCCACCAGCCACTCCTCGGAAAGAAGGTTGGGCAGTCTACTTCTATAGTGATACCGCCTCGGAAACCCAAGGAGGGGTCACTATGAGTTGGATCCAACTTGACGGCAGTGCGTTGCATTGCATTGCCATATATGTGTGTGTATATATAGCGGTGGTGGTGGTGGTTGTTATGTGCTGTTGAGTCAGACCCGACTCATAGCTACCCCTCCTTGGGTTTCCGAGGCAGTATCACTGTGGAAGTAGATTGCCTAACCTTCCTTCTGAGAAGTGGCTGGTGGGTTTGAACTGCCAGCCTTCTGGTTAGCAGTCAAGTACCTTAGGCACTATGCTACCAGAGTTCCCATATATATGGTATATATGTGAATTCCTGTTTGAGAGTAATTTGAATGATAATAGAGTTAAAGTTGCATATTGCCAAGCTTTCATCCTGAAATCGGCAAAAGAGAATGGATCTGAATTTAGGCTTTATTTAAGACCTAGGTTTAAAAGAAAACAATGAGGAGAAGTCAGAATCTTTTCAAGCTAATCCTAATATGTTATCAGCTCTAGGGTTGGACATTCTTTATAGCAAAAGTCAAAACGAATATAAGAAAGTGTTTCAGTGGTTCTTGATTTACAAAAGAGCGTTTAAACATGCAAATAGGTAAGTATATTGGTACCTTAGCCTATCTAGCTGCTAATTTCTGAATCAAATCTATCCCTCCATTTCAAGTCTTTTATTCTCCATTTCCAGAAGAGATTGAAACTATTAAAGGCTTAGGATCTATCTTTCATAATAAAGGTGAAACATTTAGACCAGATGAGGGGAACAAAAAACACCATAGCTTCACATTAGGAAAACAGATCTTCTCTGTGTCAGTCACTTCATAAAGATAGGACATCTAAAATAGGACACCTAGAAGATTTTGGGGAAACAGAAGGATTGGAGAAGTTTTGAGACCATAAGAAACTAGAGATCATGAATTTATGATCATTAAAAATTATGGTGACCCAGCAATTTCATGCCTAAGTATATACCCAAAAGAATTGAAAGCAGGAACTCTAGCAGATATGTGTACACCAATGTTCATTGCAGCACTATTCACAAAAGCCAAAAGGTAGAAAGAGCCTAGTGTCTATCCACAGATGTATAGTAAACAAAATGTAGTATATCCATACCAAAATGGAATGGTATGTAGCCAGAAAGAGGAATGAAGTGCTGATACATGCTGTGACATGGATGAATCTTAGCCTCTATACTGAGTAACTAAGTCAGACATAAAAGGAGAAATACTATATGACCCCAGTTATATAAATACTTGGTACAGGCAAATGCATAAACACAAAGTTTATTAATGATTATCAAAGGCTGGGGGAGGAGGTGAAGGAGAGTTTACTGCTTAAGGGGTCCTGAGTTTTTATTTGAGAGATAACAAACTTACGAAACAGATAGTGATAGCCACAGTGTTGTGAATGGAATTGTCGCAGAACTGCACACTTGAGAGTAGTTGTAGTGGCAAATGTTTTGTTACCTATATTTCACCACATTAAACTGTAAAAGAATGTGATGAAGGTATATATGTATTAAGGAGCCAGGGTGGCAAAGTGGTTAAAGCGCTTAGCTGACAACCAGAAGGTTAGTGTTTCAAGCCCACCAGCTGCACAGCAGGAGCAAGATGAGCAGTCTGCTTTTGTAAAGATTTACAGCCTTGAAAACCCTATGGGGCAGTTCTGCTCTGGCTTATAGGGTCACTATGAGTCAAAGTCAACTCCATAGCAGTGGGTTTGTTGTTTCGTTAGATATGTGTTAATCTGGAAGGATGTTCAAGGTATGTTAATAAATAAAGAAGCAATTTTGAAAACTGTTATGTACAATGTGATACCATTTCTTTTGTTTAAATCTGGAACCATTTCTCCTGTTACTCCTGTAGTCCTTGGTGTAGTTATGTACTTACAGGACATAATAAATGCTTGTTAAAACAGCTAACAAAAAAAAAAAAAAAAAAACAATGTAATTCAGTT